>NC_052502.1:7667125-8038103 GCF_016617805.1 Bactrocera tryoni | reverse complement strand
AGAGAATGTTATGATTTTATTTAAATTTTTAGGAAATACAACATGCATAGATATGCGGTAGCTCAGCCTTCAGCTGGTTCAAACGGAATATCTCCCACGACTTCCAAAGCGCGCTTTTAGAAGAAAATGGGAAAACGGTGGTAAAAAATTAGTATTTCAATAAATCTGCCGAGTAGTTAAATGGGATTTAGTTGAGTCTTACTTGGGAGGACAGTGGGCCAATGGGGTTAAGTGCAGCCAATTGCAGTCAGAAAATCTAGCAATCTCTCTACTCTATATGGTTTTCTATTATCATTAAAAGTGTATGTATTTCAAAACAATACCTTATTTACTTTAAATAGCAATTTTGACAGATGGACGCTTACTTAATTTTGTCGTCTCTACATTGTCCACAATTTATCAAATTTTGAGGTTTTTAAGGGTACATTGGTTTTCTCGGGGAAAAACAGCATTTTTTTCATGTAGATATAAACTAAAATTTATTATTAGAATTTTTATTGTTACAAACATACACCATTAACAAAGAAATTCAGAAATTTTTGGAAATAAATATTTTAAGGGGGTATTCTGGTCTGGAAGCATGAATTTCTGGTAATTTTTAAAGTATCGTAAAAAAGGCAATTAATATTTTTACCATTCATTTTTTGATTAGTTATTTGTTAATTTTAGAAGAGTACAGAAAAAAATTAAAAACTTAAAAAAGGTAAAAAATTTCAAAAATTATGAGCTGACGAAGTGGGGAACCTCTAAAAATTTCCACGTGACCATACCCATGATTTCAACCCTCCTAGTTATCTGAAACCAAAAAAAAAGATTATTAATCTAGAATAATGTCGCAATGGCCGGAACTACGGAAAAGTATTTTTCAGTTTAATAAACTTTTCGAATTTTTTCCTTTCAGGAACTCATTCGGCCGAAATCATGTCAGCAGTTGATGCACTTTTTTTTGGTACCTCCGAAGACAGCACAATATTTGAAAAAAAAAATCTTAAAATACTATAGGTGAAAATATACCTTATTACGCCCAAATAAGTTCGAAACATTGAATCTAGTACTTTTTTTTAAAACTTTTGTTGCGGGAAAGTGGGAAACAATTTTTTCACAAAATGGCGACTGCCTGAAAAAAAAACTTTTTTGTATCACTTTTTCTGACTATTTCGATTTTTTTAAAAATAATAAAAATAAAAATTTGAGGATAGGGCTAGTTCCAACCATAGACAAGCCTAAAAAGAAGACTCTATAAAAATTTCAAGTAAATCGGTCCATTAGAACCTGAGAAATCGTGGGTATCGTTCCGAAAAAGTCAGTTTTAAGAAAAACGCGTTTAAAGTTTCGCGTAAAGTCTATTGTTCGATTAGTTCCGACCGAACCAGTTTGGATGCCGGGTCAGAAAAATGCCTATATCTGCGAAAATAATTTGAATTTTGAAAAATTCTCTTGTATACATATTCTTGAATAGTTAAACTTTGAAAATATAAAAAAAAATTTCGATTTTTTCAAAAATCCAGACCAGAATACCCCCTTAAACTCGGCCATTGCGACGCCATTTCCTGTCAAAACACGCGTTGGCAGGATAACTCCTTACAAAATCATCTAAAGCGAAAAAAATTTAGAAAAAAACCTTAACTTGCGCGAAGGAAAATTTGATTTTTGGCAGAAATTTGTACAAAAAAATTAAAGTTTCAGTAAAAAATTTTAGACATTTTTTTTCAAATAGTTGTAATCGAAAAAAAAAAATTCAAATAGTTCTTCGTCCAAGTCTTTTAAGAATTGTATCTCAAAGACCATACCTGTGTAAAATTTCATGAGGATCGGTTAGGTAGATCTCGTGAAATCTTACCAACCGACTTCAAAAATACAGTTTCGAGAAAAACGAGTTTAAAGACGGCGCTCTTAGTCTAGCTAGCTTGGAGCGCACAAGTTCTCAAGGTTGTATCTCCGAAACTATTACTCGGATCAACTTGAAAATTTAGGACAATATTCTAGAGCTATTGTAGAAATTAATAAGACAATAAAACAATTCAATTTTTTGAAACCCGTATACTCGTAACCCCTTAATTATAATTAAATTAAAATGCAAGTAATTCAAATAATCAGTTTTATTTTTAACTTTTTTTAACTTAACCTTTTCATTACAAAAAAAAGTATTGAAAAGCTGAATTTTCCGAGAAATCAAGAATCTTAGGCTGAAAAGTTTGAAAAAGTGGGAGTGGCCTAACCTCTAATAGATTTAATGAACATATCTCCTAGACTACTTAAGGGGCTATACCAGTGTGACGCATGAAAAATTAGGCAATTTTCGTGAATTTTTTTAAAAGAAAGTACTCGATTAAATGTTTCGAACTTCTTTGGCCTAATATACATACATATATTTTCACCTACATAAATTTTAAGATTTTTTTTTAAATATTGAAAAATAAAAAAGTTATGTGCTGTCTTCAGAGGTATCAAAAAAAAGTGCATCAACTGCTAACATGATTTCGGCCGAATGAGTTCTTGAAAGAAAAAAAAAAATCGAAAAGTTTATTAAACTTAAAAATATTTCCTATACAATGACCTATGATCTTTGAAAAATACCAAAAATTAACAAAATGCCGTAATTAAAAAAAAAAAAATCGCTCTTTTTGGTAAAAAATTGTCGTTTTTTTAATGCCAAATTGACAATTTTCAACCAATCAAAAAGATGGTAGGTCATTGTATAGTAAATGTATTCAGCATTAATCAGTTTTAATATGAAGTCGATCGGTTAATTTCTCGTTGAGTTATGAGGCCAGCAATTTTTAAAACTGTCGTTCCGAGAAAAACAATTTTAAAGTTTCACTTAACTATATACATATGTATGTTTGTACCTGCGAGCGGTCGCTCTGCCATCTAAAAACTATTCAAGATACGACCTTGGCGATTTCACAGGATATTTTTGAAAATATAAACTATCGAAAAAGCAAAAAAAAACTTTTTTCTTAAAAGTGTCACACTGGTATAGCCCCTTAAGCTACAACGGTCAAAAGGATGAAATCGGATGATAACCCCGCCCCACTTCCTATATAACGGTACTGTTAAAAACTACTAAAAGCGATAAATTAATACCTAATTATGCCAGAGACATTAAATATTACAGTGTGAAAATGGAGAAATCGGACTGAAACCACGCCCACTTCCGTGTACAAATCAAGAAGCAATTAATATAACGGGATAAAACTTTGCACGAATAATGCCTTTAGCGTAGCCATATTTTGACTATAAATTGTCCAAATCTATTGAAAACTATTCAATCCACTAGGTACCGGGTATTTGGACCCCAGTACATTTAGTTGACTTTTTACGACAAATAACGGTCAATAAGTGAGATATATAATTGAAATTCAGTGATAATCTTATCCTTATAACGGTATGTCTGTTTGTAGAAAATGGGTTGAATCGCGTCTATACTTCCCTTACCTCCCATATACCTAACACAACAAATTTTCGAACCTCCCCCAACTTCCATATACTCATATGTATAATGATATTCGCTTTTCTAACACACCTTTTGTCGAATATGTCGAAAAAATATACATACATATATATTTGCTGGAATTCCAATCCTCTCGTTGACGTTTTGCGCCTTAAGGTATTTCCCTGATTTTGATTCTTGCAAGTTGCACGAGTATAAAATGTTCAGTTGCATTTGAATTTAGCTCTCCCTTACTTGTTTTATTGTAATTGTATATTGTTTATCTATAATAATTCCCATTCGTATAATCTTTGTTATACCATCCGATCAAATTTGACCCAGAATAACAAGAAAACAAGTGTTTTCGTATTTTAATAGGAATTTTTATTATCTTTAAAATAGGCTCCAACTATTCCACACACTTGTTATAGGCCTCAGTTGGAAAGGCTTTCAGTCCAATTTTGTATTTTTTTCGGAGCGATTGTTAGACCCTCGTCTCATCACCAGTAATGATATGTTTTATAAATGTAGGATCTTCAAATACTACTACTCAACTCGACGTCGTTTTTTCCAAAAGACTTACTCCTGATACGCGTCTAGCACTGACACGCTTTATACGCAAAACATCAACCAAAAAGTGTTGAGTCGATTCATAAGAGATGTTGAGATCCTCTGCTATCACTCCGATGTCATCACTACGATTTTCAAACACTGTTTCTTTAACTTTTCTCGATGACTTCACAACTTTCACCGAATGCTTACTGCCACTGAAATACTTATTTTCGTGTTAAAGCCTCCTCAAAACACTTCTGTGACATTTTCTACGATTGAGTAGCCTGGTAGTGGGAAACCCAATAAAACGGAAATCGAATTTAAGTTTGTTCCCCATACTAAAAATATAATATATAATTTTTATATTTTTGCTATTTTTTAATGAGGTTTCTTTTTGTATTAACTTACTTTGTTTATGATAAACTCTCCAAAAACTAAAATTTAGAATTACAAACCTGCATTGTGAAATATTTATTGCAGGACATGACAGTATTTTTTATTGTTGCTATAAGCTAGCAACTCTAATTATAACTGTTTAAGAAGTAAGGAACTTATGTACTCTATTTACACGATTCTTTAAAGAGCGGCTCTTTCAATAGCCACAATAGGTTTACACATGTACAACTTAGAAGTATGTTCATATGTATGTCGTATGTAGTTGAACACATTCCTCCTTAGCTTAAAATTGTCTTAGACTAATATAAAATATGAGTGCAAGCTTTTTACATATTTAAAAATTCAACACATGATTCCTACAATTCTCACTACGAATTAAAGTGCCGTGATTAGTGTGACCACGAGTGATCTTGAATGATTGTCAAAGTAGAGTTTGTTTAGTACGTGGTTCGCTCTCGCTGTCTCACCTACATACACACATACATTTCTAAATATATTTATATTTGTACAATACTCGTGGCAAGCCACCATAAATATGTATGTGCGCACTTACCTATACACATATTAGCAGCTTTTCGATATTTTCTTTCTTGCACGTAAGGTGTCGCCTACTCGCACCAGAGCCGAAGAAAACGTGGAGAACGTGCTGTCATTATAACTTTTGTAACATAAAAAACACTCCAAACAACATGTAGACCTCGTGGCTGAACACATTTATTTAAGTTGACTTAAATATGTGACTTTGATAAATGGATTTACCTGCCGTTAATTCTAATAACCATTTTCTATAAATTACATGCATATGTATGAAGTAGTTTGTAAATTAATGATTAATATCTCGAAAATATCTAAACTTTGAATTTCTTTCATTGCAGATCGGTCTCACGCATAACAAGTCACTTTTGGCTGCGTCATCAAAATCTAAATATATTTCGTGTGTGTGATTTCATTCCAAATACATACATACTATATGTATATAGACTCATATATTTATATATTTCAAATTGAAGTTTATTGGAATTTATTGTGGTTTACCAAGTACATCAAGCTTATACAAACATACATAAATACACATACATATGTAGATCTGTGTTCGTATTTAAATTTGCTAAGAAATCGCATATATTTTTGAAACATTCCTTTTGACAACTATATAAATCGCAAAGAAACTTCAAAATATATAATTTTGGAAAATGTTCAGTCCTGATTATGAGAAACGTATACTGAAACATTGCAGTCCGGTCGCTCGAAATCTTTTCAACTCCTTTGAAGCAGCCTCCACATCAACATCGCTTGACAGATTCATACCATGCAGGTGAGTGTTCAACCAGAAATGGATCTAAGTAAATTAATTTTAAAATGTAATTTTCGATATACATAAATATCGGTTTGAATTAGATAATCAATAAGAAAAGTATTTTATATTCATTTAAAAATCTATTTTAAGGGGTTATATACTATACATACACTTATTTTTTGAAATGATAAAAATCGGTTTTCGTTCAAGTATGAGATATTGGAGTTTTCAAATAGCCAGTAATGGTTCTTGAGAAACCTTACTCACCGCATCGGTACTTTTTAAAAAACATCATTTTGTGATAATCGTGAACGAGCGGTCGGCATGTACTCGGGGCACATGGGAAAAGCGCGCTGTTGACTGCTGTAACTTTGGTTCTAGGGCTCAGTTCTTTATGAAAATTGGAAGAAATAATCTTAAAACGTTATATTTTAAGAAAATTCAATAAAAAATATCGATTTTTCCAACCCACACAAGTGTATATACCCTTAAACAAACGTTTGAAATTTTGTTTGCTCTTTTGCGCATTTGTTTCATAGACATAAAATATAGTACTATTATTGACTATTACTTCTAGTTCCTACAACAGTCGATTCTAAGTAACCCAAACGGACCTGGATTTTTTTCCAGCAAAGAACTGCCAACTCGGCACACATTCCTTGAAATTACTTCAAGCATGATTTCTGTCGCTGCATCAACAACAACTAAAACTTTGCCGCTATTTTTAATGTTATGCCTAAAATTCAACGACAAAAAATTTGTCAAATTGAAAATAGTACAATTTCGATATTTATGTGTTTCCACTATACCGAGAAAAATTATTATAATAGCTATAATCAATTTCAATTGGGCTGATGTGCCATAACAATTGGATTGACAAGCACAAATTTGATTTTTTCACTAGGCGGCCAACATAAATTTCTATAAAAATTAAATAACAGCTGATTAATTTAGTTTAATTACAACTGTCAATGAATTTGACGTAATAAAAACCCACATTGGGCAGAGAATTTCAAATATAATGAGGAACTTTGAAAAGTTCTTGTTCAACAACATAAGTGTGTAGTGCTAAAAAACAGAAAATCAGATTACTGACTCCTTCGTGAAATCTTTGCTTCACTGCGTTATCAATATATTTTTGTAAACATATACATATACATATTCTTGTGGTAACGCGGTAATTTACGTTTTGTTTTTTTTTAGTAAATCTTATATGATTGCGCGGGAAATTCTTACCAGGCTATACAAATCGCTTAAAACACTAGTTCTTGTGGCCTTAGGAAAACCAAAGTTTAATGGGCGATAGATTTACCAAACGCAAATTCAATTTCCCATTTGTGGTAAATACATATCCGTCTATCGTTCTGTTTCGGATTACACACCCATGCGCATTCATAGTGACTTGTAACTTTATGAAGTAGCACAACTGCGTCAGGTTCAACGATCTCGTATAGTCTCAAAGAGTAAACACAATAAAGTGTTGAGAAATTTAATTTCCCCGTTTACTATTTTCATTTTCTACTTTTCTGTGCTACATACCAGAACAAATACACATACACTTGTGTCTATGTCTATATAAATTTGTGGTACATACAAGCGTGCATAAGCAGAGTTTACATAGAATGCCGTGGTATTAACAAGGCTTACCGGTTCGTTGCTTACATGCACATTTTCCACTTTTTCACATCGTCATATTGCTGTTGGTCGAGCAATTTTAACTGTTTTCGTCATTAACCACTGACTGCTTTGGCTGACGGGTCTGTAGATTTAACTGCTAACTGCTTTTACACGTATACAATTACAACGACTTACATACATACATATACCATAAACACTTGGCTGCCTCGCACACTTGTAAGCAGGAAATCTACGCTTCAGCAACCTACCCGGAAGTTTTTGAGTTGCTCAATATGACCGCAACAGAATAAAGCATAGCATGTTCCAATATTATTTGTTATGTGTTTCTGAAAAAAATATGCAATTAAACATATTTTGTCATAATGTTTGTTAGACAATACTGTTTTCGGCTTGTAGCTCACATTTCACCACAAGTCCTCAAGAGTTATAGGAGTTATATTATGTATCAAGGGTCGATACCTCAAAGTTTAGTCAGAGAACTGTTTAGTTTTATACAATTAGACTAATGCCAGGTCATCTGTACCTAAAATAAATAGAGTAATTGAAAATGGAAAATCGTAGTGATTACCATCAAGGCGTTATAGTTTTATTGCGATCAAAATCAAGTTCTTGTATGAAAAACTTGTTTATAAGTGAACGGTCTTATAGCTCCGGTGCAACAAAAGATTTGGTTTTTTCTTGTTTTTTCGTTTTTTATTAAAAATAATAAAGAACTGAACTTCAGAAATTTGATATGCATACCCAGCAGTTCTAAATCATTTGAAATAAATGTGACAAAGATTTTAATTAAAATCAAATGCACATTACCTTGGTAATTGCAAGGTAACTTTGAGTCAAACACTGCACAAATTCATTAGCCTTTTAATAATTTTAATTTTTCATGCCAACATACACACATAGATACACATTTATTGCCAACAAATGCTTAAAATTTTGCCACAACATGCAAAACGTGCAATGCGGAACGCGAATAATGTGAAGTGGGAAAATAAAAACAAAAAAACTGCAATGCCACTGAATTTAATTTAAGCACTTAACTGCTGACTCAATTTAACTTATAAGAATTATATCCAAATAAAATATATTTAATGCACTCATTATATTTATAAAACGGAAACATGAAGAAAATATCGCAATAGTTGATTTGAGCATAATTACAAGCGCTTTTCCTATGTTACGCCGTGCCAACAATTTTTCATTTGCAATGTTAATACGACTGAATCGCGTTTTTTCGTCGAACCAACACAGCACTGACTGCACATGTGCACACGTGCAAACATGCATATTAAATTCATATGATTTTTTTATATTATCTATCCACCTTCCCAGTCACCTTTCGGTAATAATTTTAAATTAAATCGTCAGCTAATTTTGAATTCAAGCCGCATTGGCACAAGCTTATTTGATACACGGTACTTCCACCTTCAATAAATAATCCCAGACCAAAATTTTTTGGAAGAAAGCACGCATTCGGAGGAGAAGGTGAAGAGGTATTGGAGTGCAATAATCACACCTGTGCGTGGCACAGGGTCAAATTATTGACGTGCGTAAGAATTTTATGAAAGACAATAATCGAGAAAGAAAAAATTGCGACAAGGAAATATAAATAAGGTATAAACTGAAAATAAAATTTGTGTGCAGCGGAAGTAGATATACCGTTGCCCAATTCGTGGATTAAAAATGAATCATTTGAAACTTATTGACAGTTATTTAACATTTTAATATATTTTAAATTTTTTTAGTAAGTAAGTAGTGTATATTTAAGTATTATTTCTTTAATTCTAATTATCCCTCATTTTAATTGTCATTTCATCCACAGGGCCAACAACAATTGGCAAACAAATTTCGCATCAATAAATAAATCGAATGAGAACTCGCCGCAGACGAGTAAAAAGCAACGCGACTGCGGTGAATCTGCACGTGATAGCTTAGCATATTCCTGTCTATTAAAGAACGAACTTCTTGGCACCGCCATCGAGGACGTTAAGGCGGTTAGCGATGAGCGCAATGAGAACACCTACACGCCAACAGCGAAACGAAGCCTATTCAAGTACCAATCACCTACAAAGCAGGTGAGTTCAAAGTCGCCAACAAGCGTCTGAGCTGAACGGCACGATAATGAATTAATTTCAAATCCATACAAACATATAAAACATATCTAATTTTTTTTTTATAATATTGTGTATAAATGCGCATATAATTCAAATGCATGCCGTGAATGAGAAGATATTTATGAGTAACTGCATATCGTATTAATTAAACTTAATATACATAAAATATGAGCTTAATGTATGTTTAATATTGCATTATGCAGTCAACGCCAAGCTCAAATAAAGTACAGATAAATATATATGCTCAATTTACACGAGAGCTTTAAAGTACCATATATGATAAAAAGTTTGGTAAAGATGATTATTTCTCATTTGCGTTAAAGCCTTGAACATTTTTCTGATACAATTTTTTTTATCTTTGAACTTTCTTAAAGTTTCTTTCAAGCAAGGGTCAAACCTCTTCTCCCCAAGAAGCTGCTTATTTGTCGAAATCGCCGATATCGGACTACTATAGCATTAGCTGACCATACAAACTGACCAATCAAAATCAAAAGTTCTTGTAACTTTTTTTTATTTTTGAAGAGTATTATAGCTACGGTGCAGCCAAAAATAACGTTTTTTCATTGAAAATGAAACTTTGAGTTTGAGTTATCAATGCCTGAACATTTACATTACAGTTTTGAGAATTTAACTAAAAGGCATTTAAGAAGTCTGCAAATCCAATTATGTTAATAAAAAATTGAATTGAACTCATACAGTGTTGCAAATGCAATCAGCAAGACTCAGCTTCTTTATATATTGTGTTCAGATATTTCTGCACTTGCATGCATAAATTATTTTATTATATTATATAGGTGATATCAATACGCATACATTAGTACATGTTATAAGAGTGGAAACGTTTGCGTTATGTACATACATACATACATACATACATATGGTATAGGCTTGTTTTTTATAAGCACTGCCACTGAACTCAGGAAAAATTTTTTAAAGGCTTATTCATTTGTCTTATATTCGTATACATATGTATGTACATATGTATGAATAGCATAGTTCTAATATTTCTACATTTGCGCTTAACTTAGAAAACTGATCGCGTGTTTTTTTTTTCGAAATAAAAATATTTCAGCCTAAGATTTCCCAAAAAATAACTATCAGCAATTTGAAGTGGAAAGCTCCAAATAAATTTTCAATTCATTGCGCATTCAAATGAACTGAGATTTAGGTCACATGCCACAACATGTGTTGCCCTCGTTTCGATAATTACATAAGTAAAATCGTATTTTTGGTATGAATGTTCTATCAACGTTGATAGTGATCAAGATGGAGTATAGCCTTAGAAGTGAACTTTTGAAAATTCTTTTAGATTATATTTAGCGATCTGTCTTATTTTAATGTAGTTTTACCCAAAAGATTCAACTTGAATTATATACATATATATATATTGTTTTTTTTTTGTTCTTTACTAATTTTTGCTCTTGAAAAAATATGTCACACTGTTGTTTTATAATAATATATGTATGTATATAATTAAATGTATATGCAATTATTCTTATACTTCATAGGTCTAGTAAAAATAATTTAATCATTTCTTCATTATTGATTGATTTTTTGAAGCTAATTTGCCGTTTAAACCCTCCTTATAGACAAAAAACTGAGATAGCTGTTCGAGATCCGGGCCATAAGGTGAATGCATATGCACTTCCTAACCAAGATCTAGGAATTTTTGGCCAGTCTATATCGTTTCGCCCATGCCCGTTTTCAATTGACGTTTTTAAGTGACCCTTTTTTCATGACCAATAACTATGTGCTTCACAATTCGATCGACCTTGTTGCGACTCAAGAGCGACTTGCAGTTGCAAATCAGGTACATAATGTTTTCTTACGTGGTCTTCCAGAACGTGGTGCATATTTAACATCACACATTCTTGAACCATAATTGCGGATCTTAAAAGACTATGACAGCCGAGGTGCATTCTGCTTTGATCCCCTCTGTCGTCTCAAAATGCTTGCCTTTGGTCGGCTTTTCAGACAAGGAAACAAAAGGAAACCTGTGATTACGTTATTTCAAAATTGGGGGTCACTTTCATACATCATTCCTGGCACATT
Organism: Bactrocera tryoni; assembly: GCF_016617805.1. Classification (NCBI taxonomy): domain Eukaryota; kingdom Metazoa; phylum Arthropoda; class Insecta; order Diptera; family Tephritidae; genus Bactrocera; species Bactrocera tryoni. The sequence goes on along the minus strand of NC_052502.1, from coordinate 8,026,624 downwards.
TCCATTCACCGCTATTTTTAGTCGCCAGTGAGCACTTTTGGGATCATCTTCGCGCACACCTTGCGCATGTTCCAATGCTCCGTCACAATGTCAGGAACCACAGATTTTGATAAATTTAACATCTGGACAATTAAACGAATACTTATTCGACGGTCACACGAATCACAATGTTAGTGTTTGTCGAAGTCGCAGGTCTCCCAGCACGGTCTTCATCAGCGATCTCTTTCCGTCCCTCCAAAAAGGCCTGGTGCGACCGAAGCACACCACTTCTTGTCAAAGCAACATCTGGGTAAGCCTGCTTTATCATATCAAACGTCCCTGATCCCGATCCCGAATGATCGCACGCTCCGAAGTACAGTCGGGGCGGAAGAAAATCAGTCCTATTACTTTCCGGACAATCCCTTTATTTTCTATTTGCTGGTGAAAATCTTTGACGCGTGCATCAACAATACCGATTAAAGCAAACACTGTGTGTTTTTTTAGTACCACATCTTATCCTTCTCAATATAGCCTACCCGCACTTAAAAAACGCAAGGTATAGATTACCAAAGCCGGCTATTGGCTAAATAATGGATTTATTTTTACTATGCTTTGAATGTTTATTCCATCTACAAATTTATATGTGTGCTTATATCATATAATATAACATATGTTTATGAAGTAAATTGCTATTTTTGTGCATAGACCAATGCTTAATTAAAATGAAGTAATGAAACACACTTGCGGCAGCCATTTCAAAAAATACAAAAACCTTTTTAAACGAACTTCTGATGAGATTTACTGAATGCAGATGTTTTAAATTTGTTTTCAATTACTTGCTGTTTATGGAAATATTTTCGAAGTTGTTTGCTATACTGTTGGCAAAACTTATGAAAAACTTTTCGGTCAATAATAGTAGTACAGTTTGTATTTAATTGATCAAAACAGATTATTGGTCAAGAAAACTACTTTCATTATCTTTATTGTAACTGCTGCTGATATGCAAATCTTTTCCTTTAGCATTTTTGTGAGAAATTTCAACTGATTGCTTGAACTGTCAGTAAATTTTACTGAAGTAGTTGCCACTTTTTGTTGGTTTAACCGTGAACCACTCCATCTACAGCAATCGTATTTGTGTAAATATACATAGATTTACCATTTAGTTAAATCAGCATCAGCACTTCAATGTCATCAACGCTGTTTACATTTCTAAATTTGACAGTTTTGTTTGATTTTCTATTAGTTTCTAGGTTCATTTATTTATGCAATATTTACATTAAAGTAAGTGCTCGCCACCGTTGACACGTTGACAGCGGAGATCAGTTGCCAGTGACGTGATGACTTGGAGGAGGATAGTGGTGTTGCCTTAGACGGCGGTCCCTCGTTGCCGCTGACATTAAATGCCGATTTGTTTTGAGTACTTGAGTATCTACAATAATTTGCTCACGTCGCGTCATATTTTCATTTCCTTTATGTGTCATATAGCATGTGCCAAAGTCATAATAATACACGCCTTCATCGTCTAATTTGCTTTTGTTCCTTTTTCATGAATGAAGCGATGTCGCTCGATAAGATATTTTATTTTTTTTAATTGCAACCAAGATTGCTTAACGATCTGTTATGCATTCTTTTATTTTTTGTGCGTGATATTCCCATGCGTTTTCGTTTGATATTTCTTGTTGCTCATTTATTGCTGTGCGATAAACTTTGCTTGTTGATCTTTTACAATCACGTTTGTCTTTTAAATTTCTTCACTCAATTATACTAAGTGAAATTTGTCAGAGTCATAATTCAATTTGCTTGTTGAGACTTGTTGAGCTGGTTAAAAAAATCGCTTGTGGCTTTTTAAGTTCATGCTATTATACCCTGAACAGGGACATTCCTTCTGTGGGAGCCCGTGTAAGTGACACGGAGCTAAATCAGGCGAATACGGTGGTTACTGCACCTACATATTTATTCAAAATTTCGCAATAATATTTAATATTTCGCTCATAAAGAATCAATGTCTTATGCGAGGGTGCATTATCGTGGTGCAAACACCAAAAGTTGTCGGCCCGTAATACCGGCCTATTTTACAAATAGCTTCACGCAAATGACGCATAACACCCACATGGTATTCCTTGTTGATAGTTTGGCTGGTCGGAAGGAATTCGGATCTCGTTAATCAAAGAAAACTGTCAACATAACCTTAATTTTTGACCTGTTTTGACGTGTTTTTTTCGGCATCGGCTCTTCTTTGCCACGATATTTGGCCAATTGATCGTATTTTTCTGGCTCGTAAGCATAGATCCAATACTCATCCCCAAGAATAATACGTTAACGCGCCGCTGTTTTTCGAAAAAGTTGAACGATTTTGGAACCCACCATACTTTCACTTTTCTTATGTCATGCCAGTAAGTTCTGTGACTATTTTTTTTATTTTATTGACGTGTTCATCATCACTTGTCGTTGATGGCCGCCCTGCACGTGGTTCGTCGTCAACGAGTTCTCGACCGTCTTTGAATAATTTGTACAAATCGAAAACACTTGCTCGCAACAAAATATTATCACCTAAGGCCTTTTCCTAAACGTTTTGGCACCAGAAAATTAATTGGAACTTCTTCGTTAAATAATTTCACTCATGGTAAAAATCGCGAATGCCTTTATTATACTTCAGAAAGAAGACGGCAATGACTACACAACCAACAATTACGGAACGAAATCAATCCATTATTCAGTACCATTATATAATATATTAATGATGTTTCACTAATTTGACTTAGTACGAATCGTAGAGAGAACATGCCCGCCATTCGGGAAACAGTCCATACCATAAGCGATCCGCCATAAACGTTAGTGGATGTCGATTTTTCGCCAACTTTGTGTGCCCTGCCCCGTCACGCCTCGAAAAAACTTTTTTCCACATTAATTATTATATCTTCAAGTTCTCTCTCTCCAATTTGTACACGGGTTCTCCCTGTCTGTAAGTACACCCAAATATGACTGATATTTCTTTTGTCGCGTCCCGTTATGTAATGAAAAGCTCGTAGTTCTATGGATAGTCCAAGAAATTTCGAATTGGAGTTACGATGACGATTAGTAGCCGAACATATTCCACCGACCTCTCTCCCAAAAATCACGAATTCCTCTGATATTTCTTTCTTCTTACTTTTTATTCAACAAATAAGTAAAATTTTTGGGCCATTTTTGCTTACTACTTAATAGAGTTTAATCAACATGCTGTAATCAGAAATTAAAAATTTAACATTAAAATATATGTTTGTAAGGTTGTCGCCATGTCTATAAATAAATGCTTGTTTCCATGTCAGCTACATACTCGTATGTAGTAATTTTGGCCCTATCAGGGTTTCTTATCGAGATTAGGTGACATTTGAACAAATTTATAAACCCTTTTCAATTGTATTGACTTTTTATCGGTTCTTATGAGTTAAGAATAATAAACACCTTTTCGCGCTGAGCTCTAATTTTATTTGTTTTATTATATTTGAATATTGCAACAACATGTTCGGTCTTTTCGGCTTAGATATGTATCTTTTTTGTTACAAGTGTCGTAAATTCCCCACAATAATATTGCTGGCGCCATTATTTATACCAAGTTGCGCACAATACATACATATGTATATCTTACACACCCACCTGGTTTTAGGCCTACGTTCATATGTAGTTACGAATGTGTCTAATAAATAATCAACTTAGTATTTTTACCATACATCAAAATACCAGTAGCAAAGCACTAATTGCGACAAAGCCAACAACAAATGCAACAGAAGAGGCACATGCTCGTCCAATAGATGATAGACAAGCCTACCAATGCGGACACTCATGTATGTGCTTATGTATTTTTTATGTAAATCCATTTCAGCAATTGACAGACAGGCGTGTACCAGAAACATGAGTAGCCGTCGTCATAATTTAATTAAAATTTATGTCATTCAAAGTCGTAAAATTTAACTTTGCTCATATACTGCATACATACATACATAGCATGTAAGCCGCAAAATAATAGAGAACACTAAATTAAAACAGCGTGAGCTTAGATTTTTAAGTTCGTTAAATTGGTCGAGCACAATTTGGTGTTGTACTAGAAAATGCTTACAAGCATGTTTACATGCTCCCCAAATATTCTATCAATTGCAGACATACAATTTCCGTACACGTTATATACATACATATGTACGTATGTATATTATATATGTATGTATGTATATACATATTCACATTTCTGTGGTATGAAATAAATTATTCCAAGTTCATTCTGAGTCTATATTGTCGATGATGCCGATGAGTTAAGTCTTCAGAGGCACATATTTCACTTTTCAGTATTAAGAGATTGGTTCAGTCAATGATATTCAAAAAGTCGTTTCTTTGCTTAAAGTACACTTTAAAGCCTTGAAAAAATCACTCAATTGGTGGAATAGTGAAAAAATGCTTTCCGTTTTGAAACCTTGAAAAAGGAGTTCTATAATCAGGGTTTCAAATTACAAAGATTTTCTATAACTAAGCGGTTTAAAGCCTTTCTTGCGAAATGACGAATGGATATTTTTACCAGTTTGCGCCAACGTGAGAGTAGAAAGGTTTTATGCTCGAAAATAACAAAAATATATTGTGACAAAAAAGTACCCGGAAATTGTAAATAAAACGCAAAATATTTAATTATTCATCAATACATATTTGTTTTGTCGCCTTCAAAGTAATCTCAATCAGTTGGAATACCCTTATGCTAACGATTTTCCAGTCCTCGAAACACTTTCCATAAGCACTTTTGGGATGGCCTTGAGCTCCTTCAGCGAATTTTGTTTTATCTCTTCGATCAACTAGACGGTTCCATGAAACGGCGATTTCAATTTTGGGGAACAAGAAAAAATCACACGAAGCCAAATCTGGTGAATATAATGGTTGATCGATGGTATTCATTGCATTTTTGGTTTTAAATTCGGTCACGATCGTACTCATTTAGAAACTTCAGCTTTATCGGGACGAGTCGAGTAAGAACGTGTTTCATACCAAAATCATTCGAACGGGCTCGGAGATGTCGAGCTCTCCTGCCATCTCTCTAATGGTTAGAAATACAAAATTTGAGACAAATTCTTTGTTTGATATTTTTATCCAATGTAAAAATCGCAACGCTTTACTGAGGTTTACTGACTTAAGCAGCTGCTGTAAATAAACTGTTGACAGATCGCGCTCATATTTGGCATAGTAATTAAGGACAGTTCTACTAACTTTGCAAAATCCTTTTTTTTTTTGATGTATCATTTACTCGGGGAATTTAATCACAATTTCCGGGTGATTTTTTCCCATTATCGCCGTTTTATGCTTTCATTAAATAATATAAACTTTATAAAAGCGATTTCGATATCTTTTAAATAAATGATTTTCAAGTTACCCTTTTTTACGGTTATGAGAAATATTGGCGATAGGTTTTTTTTTTTATTTTTACTACACAGAATTTTATTTTGACAATAAAAATGTTAAAATTTTAAAAATTGTCTCAGATAATTTACGGATTTCGACGTTGTCCAGTTAATGTGCCTCAGAGAATTTTGATAAAAAAAACTATTTTATTTTATGTTAATGAGAAATCCACATCGTTAACATCTACTATAAATCTAGTTTTTTTCACCACACCTGCTAGTCGCATAAATTAAATTTAGCAACATTTGCATAAAATTATTTTGCTACTTAACTTTCCTGTTCACTAAAGGTTGGTTGTGTTTTTATTATTATTATTTTTTTTGTTTGCGACTTGTATACCCTTTACAACAAACGTAGCTTCTTATTCTTTGATCTCCATCATCAAATCCATCTAATTGCTTTATGCGCATTTTGAATTTCTCCATTATATGTATTTATAACTCACAATTATTTTGCAATAGCTTGGTTAACATGTATAATTTTTTTAAATTTTTATTATAGTCATGTAAGGTATTTTATTTTTATTTTTTTACTTAATCTTCACTTGCCGGTATTCAAACTGGTTTTGAATTTATTATAAAATTCGCGTGTTTCTTTTCCACTTTTAATCCATTGGAGTATAAAAAGGCCAAAATATTTCAGTAAGCGCCGCCCTCTTATTGCTATCCGCAAGCAATTTCAAGTTAACGCACTCCAATACATACGAACTCAAGTTGGCCGAAAAACGCGAATCACATCGCTTCCCGCCAAATTCATTTTATATTTCAATTTTTTTTCCTTTCTCTTATGTAAAGCCAACAACTTGAGCACGCCAAATCGAAAGAGGCCTAAACGAAACGTGCGCGCGCAAAAAACATGAAAGCCATCATTTTGTACAATTCACCGCTTTAGCTCCGGTTTCGGAATACAATAAAATGTATATAAGTGGTAAAGAAAAATAAATGTGTCCACTTGTTCAACTTTTTTCTCCAAAAAATAAAAAATAACCATTTCAATAGTCAACACATTGATAGATGAGTTCGAGCGTCGCTGCCGTTCGGCGTTGTTGTTATTGTACAATTTTTTGTTTAAATCAAATGAAGTATAAGCTTTTGATTATTTTGTGATTTTTTTTTGTCTTCAATTTATTTTTGTTTGCCAATCATTCCTTTTACATTGTTAGTTCCCACCGATTTGTGGGAAAATTAGTGTTGACCTTGATTACTTCGGGTTCAACAATTCGCAGCCTTTGCAAAATATTCAGTCAATTCTGCAGGAACTCGATTTATAAGCTGATTTTCTTTGTTGTTTATTTATTTGCATTTTCATAGTAGTTGTAAGCGCTAACTATAGCCAACTACCAAGAACAAAAATTTAAAGTGAAAACTTCGCCGCATCAAGTTCTTAAAACGCCGTCATAAATGAGGATAAGGTTGATTTGATATGTTTAGATCTTTTTGTGATTGGTATTAATCTTCTTCTTTTTGGCGTAACCACCTTTTATGCGGTTACAGGCGCATTTACAAGTCAGTCAAGTCAGATTCAAGTGTTGCCAGGTCCTTCTCCACCTTATCTCTCCAACGGAGTGGAGGTCTTCGTTGTCGTATATCCGTATCTCATAAGCTCATCGTTTCATCGACTGCGTTATTCGCCGTTGTTAAGGTAGTAATAGTCCATGCCTCTGCACCTTGTAGCAGGGCGGGGATGATGAATTGCTTGTAGAATGTGGTCTTTGTTAGTCGAGAGAGGACTTAACTTCTCAATTGCCTACTCAGTCCGAAATGCGTTGGAGTTCGAGGCTGATATTGTTTTTGGTGTTAATACTAGTTCCAAGATAGACGAAATCTTCATTATCGCCTTCAATAGCCAATATAATTTGATCCAATTTTCATTCACTTGTTATAAGCCTCGGGTGGGATGACTTTCAGTGCCGTCAGCGGATATTACTTCTTTCGGTATCGGGTTATTTTAGGAGCGCCATTTGCTGGATTGTTGATATTTTCGGTGTAATATTCATAAACCTAGTTATCTTCATCAGTGATGATACGTTTGATGAATATAGGGGGCTCGGCTAAGGTGTCGGGCATCCCGTTTGCGACCTCTACTCGACGTCGTTTTCGCAAAAGGTTCCGATCTTTTGGTACGAGTCTAGCAACTGACTTGGTTCAAACACAAAACATTAACCAAAATGTGTTGATTCGACTCATAAAAGATGTTGATATCTTCTGCTATCTTTCTGATATTAACACAACGACTTTGAAGCACTGTTTCTTTAACTTTTTCGGTATAATTAACGTACATTATGACAATCAACAAGAGTACCCAGAAATTGCAAATAAAACGCAAAATATTTAATTATAATTTAATATTTATTTTTTCGCCTTCGAAGTCATCCCCACAAGATGAATTTTTTATCTCTTCGATCGACTTAAAACAGGCTCCACGGAGCGGCAATTTCTGTTCGGAAAACAAAAAAACACACTGAGCCAAAGCTGGTTGATACGGTAGTTGATTGATTGCAATTTTGGCTTTAAATTCGGTCACAATCGTGGCTCAATGCGATGGTGCATTATCATAGTGTCAAATCCATGAATTGTCCTTCTACAATTCCGGCCATTTTCGCCGAATGTTCTCACGCAAACGCCTTAATATTGCCAAATAGAGTAAAGAGTTCCTTCAAAACAAATTCATGATGCACCAAATCACGAATGAAAACAATGAGCATCAGGCTCCCTCCATTTCGATGATTGTTGACTTGTTTACATGTCAAGCTCATAGACTCATGTCTCATCGGCAGCTATAATGTACTCCATGAATGTGGAATCGGAATTCGGGATCAGGCGTATCCAAAGATACCTGTTTCCGGTACTCTTTTTGAAAAAAATTCAGCTTTTTTGGGGTGAGCTCTCTTGACGCCCTCTCATAAAGGTACGCGATTAAATTCTGTGTAAAATAGGTAAATCTGCGACAGAGACGTTTGATATGATCAAGCGAGGAGGACCGAGAAGAGGTTGCTGATGATGCGACTTCGATAAACACCGACAATGTGACCCGTGTGCGTAGAGTTTTGAAATGAGACCGTCGACTAAGTATTCGTTTAATTGCCCAGATGTGGGCATTGTGACGAAGCACTTGAACCTAAGCAAGGTGTGCGCGAAGATGGTGCCAAAAGTACTCACTGATGACCAAAAATGCGGCGAGTGGAAGTGTGCCAAGAAATTTTAAGCATGTGTGAAAGTGACTACCAATATTTGAATAACTTATTCACAGGTGACAAGACATGGATCTTTGAGTATGATCCCGAGAAAAAGAGGCAATCTTCCGCAAGCATTTTGAGACGACAGACGGGATCCATGCAGCATGCACCTCGGTTCCGAAGACTATTCCGGAGAATGCCTTCCGTGACGCCTTCAATGCTTGGAAAAAGCGCTGGCAGCGCTGCATCGCCGAAGAAGAAGCCTTTTTTGAATGTTTTTAAAGAATTGTAATAATTGTAAAATAATTTTTTTTAAATCGACTCAGTCCTATTACTTTCCGAACAAACCCTGTAAGGCGAAGGTTATTTTTAAAGATCGGGGATTGATGGATGAACTGTTGCATAGTTTGGATTCAACGATGACTTCTTTTTGTTCTTTATAGAACGTCATGGATAATATTTTGATAAACAACATAATATAACTAATGCTTATTTTTTTCGTGGGTAGTCCAGAAAAAGGAATGACTATTATCGTATTACACTTGCTATATATTGCACGTTTTATTATGATTTTTAACGATTTTTTTTTTGCTTTGGCAGAGATTAAATGTACATACAAGTATGTTATGTATGTACTTCCACTTATGCTTTTTTAGTTCAATCATTCGAACCGAACATCAAATTGACATTAATATGCTCTAATTAGCAAAAGTCAATATCCGAAGTCATTTCCGTAATTGAATTAACGCATCAATGAAATGGATGTACAAAGTGTGGTCAATAAATATGTGAAATAATTTATAAATTGTTGGAGGAAAAACTTTAATTGAATAATCATTCGTGCAGACCAAAAAAGAGGTGACGAGGCAGGGCTGAAATTAAAGGCGTGGATGCGCTAAGTTGCCGTCGACGAGCATATGTATATATAAGTGCGGTATAGATCTTTACTCGATATATTTGTATTTGGGCAACGATTTTGGGTTGACCACAACCGCAGCTGGGCTTTGGCACGAGTGTATTCGTCGGTAGAATTCTTTTGTTTAATAAATATGATGGACGTATGGTAGATACGATAAAGCTAATTATGCTTTCAATATGAATAATTTATTGTTATTTTAATGTCAGAGGCGTGGCTGCAATTCATTGTACTTATGTACACGTTGGTGCAAAGCAAATAAATAGTTACTCGTATTGGATTGTGAACAAGCCTATAGACGTGCCAATACTGTACGTTGATGAATTCCATTGTGTGTGTATGAATGATGAATATGAATTAATAATCTATCCATAGAAACTATTTATTAAAATTATTGTAAAAAAATGCCTTCCAAAGTGCGATTATGATTTATTCAAAAACCGATTGAAAGTGCCAATCATAGAAACATTTCTCAAGTGTTCAAATAATGCCAACTTTCTGACTACAATGGCAAACCGAATATAATCTCACTGGCGTAATGCCGCTTTTTCAGTGCTCATTAGTCACTTTACGCATACACTTTTGGATATTTTCTGGCTTTCTGCTTTGGCAGTTGGTAGTCATGTTTTGACAATTAAGAGGTTAATGTGCTTTATATTGCATATCTACTTTGTTTGGTCACTTAGTTCAGAATTATACAACAATGCTGGAAAAAACACAATACACCGGTCAGACGCCTTTCAGCCGCTTTAGAATTCACGTTTGTCGAATATACGAAATGATTCGTACAAAGGTTAGCTACAGTTGTACAAATGGAGCCATCGTATGTTCGTGTGTATGTGTTTTAATACAACATAATACCAAAAATTCTTATCAAGCAAAAGAAATCTGTCAAAGTTGACAACAAAATCCGTTATCATATAAACAAACATGCATACGGTATAGAAGAAAACATGTAGAAGTCAACTGTAAGGCTTTATAAAGCAAGTAAAAATGTGGAACTCTGAACTTATTAACAAAAAAAATATTTATATTTAATTCTTAATCGCTTTATTATTAACAAATTGAAAAGCAAATAATATTATTCGAAATGCTATGACAAGCACCTTTAAAACTATTAAATTCTTTTGTGTTGAAACGCTTGACCGAAACTATCTATATTTATACTCTCGCAACAATGTTGCTAAGGAGAGTATTATAGTTTTGTTCACATAACGGTTGTTTGTAAGTCCTAAAACTAAAAGAGTCAGATATAGGGTTATATATACCAAAGTGATCAGGGTGACGAGTAGATTCGAAATCCGGATGTCTGTCTGTCCGTCCGTCCGTGCAAGCTGTAACTTGAGTAAAAATTGAGATATCATGATGAAACTTGGTACACGTATTCCTTGGCTCCATAAGAAGGTTAAGTTCGAAGATGGGCAAAATCGGCCCACTACCAGGCCCACAAAATGACGAAAACCGAAAACCTATAAAGTGTCATAACTAAGCCATAAATAAAGATATTAAAGTGAAATTTGGCACAAAGGATCGCATTAGGGAGGGGCATATTTGACGCAGTTTTTTTTGGAAAAGTGGGCGTGGCCCCGCCCCCTACTAAGTTTTTTGTACATATCTCATAAACTACTATAGCTATGTCAACCAAACTCTACAGAGTCGTTTTCTTCAGGCATTTCTATATACAGTTCAAAAATGGAAGAAATCGGATAATAACCACGCCCACGTCCCATACAAAGGTTATGTTGAAAATCACTAAAAGTCCGTTAACCGACTAACAAAAAACGTCAGAAACACTAAATTTTACGGAAGAAATGGCAGAAGAAAGCTGCACCCAGGCTTTTTTTAAAAATTGAAAATGGGCGTGGCCTCGCTCACTTATGGATCAAAAACCATATCTCAGGAACTACTAGACCGATTTCAATGAAATTTGGTATATAATATTTTCTTAACACCCTGATGACACGTACGAAATATGGGTGAAATCGGTTCACAACCACGCCTTCTTCCAATATAACGCTATATCGAATTCTATCTGATGCCTTCTCTGTATAATACCTATATGTATTTATTAGGAACCAATGATGATAGCGGAATAAAACTTTACAAAAATACGGTATTTGAAAAATATATAAATGACGTATAATGAAATCTCGATTATCACTTTATCATGCGAGACTATAAAATGTTCGGTGACACCCGAACTTAGCTCTTCCTTACTTGTTTCCAATGAGATTGAAATTCGATGGCTTTGAAAGCAACTTTTTTAAATATATTTTTTATTGGCAATATTATTGGAGAATGGCTTTGACCGGAACAAGATCAAACCTTTCTAGGGGATTATCATAATTTGAAACATTGTTCAAATGACAAATTTGACCCGGATCCTGCAATTCGCTACATGTTGGACCAAATCAGGATTTTTTGGTACGAATCTAGCATGAACACGCCAGCACATGTAGGTGGACATACAATTCGCATGAGGCAAGTTTTCGATGACTTCGCGACCTTCTCTGAACTCTTTGTGACACGCATATACTTGTATTCGTAATAAAGTGGGCTCACCGAAAAGTTCTGAAAGATTTTGAACGAGCTGTGACTATTGGAAACACAACATTTTTAAGCAAACGCGTTATTTGTCTTTTATGTGATAAAAATCGCCCGACAAACTTTTCTTTTCGGGTCGTGAACAAACGACTGTCAAATGCAAACTTATTCATATATGGAGATCAAACTTGCACAAACATGAAAATTATGAATTCAAAAGGCTAATTACTTCGCGCTAACTGTTTTGTATTATAAATATATGTACATATATATTTTTCAAATAAAATTTTTATATTCTACGTTGTGCATATGTAGACCAGTTTCAAAGCGTTAAAGTTGTGCACACAATGCAGTTTGTTTGCGAATATGCACATACACGTACTGCGCAATATTACTAACATCTCTAGTCACTAATGGTAAATTATTGGGAAACACATTTCAGAATATTTGCGAAATAAACTTGGCTTCTCAGCTGATTACATCATTCAAACTCCACAAACCCCTGAAAAGGTTAGACACGCTCACACCCAAATTCCTTTCGGTTTTATCATACCAAAATTTCATTTAGCAAAAATATTTTTTGGTGTTGACTCACATTCAGCGCCGACCACAGTGTTTTTACAGCATAAATCATAAAAAACTGATAATAACTTTGCAACAAGTGCTGAAAATAAATAACTTTTATGGAGAAAGGAATCCAGTACATTTGTTATCTTGAAGGCTTTTATTGTTTATTTGGGGCACATTGCGTATACGTAAATAGAAACTCCACCCTTTTCAGTTTATATCGGTTTTCAGTTTTGTATTATATGTTCTTATGTACATATGTGAGTATGTACGCGTTTACGTTACTACCCAATATATTATCGTATTTGCTTACTTTAGCTTCAGTGCCCACAAACCGATTCATTGTCATTAAAGCGATATGTTATCATATCTAAGTATAACACCTCTTAAGTGTAATTTTTTCTTTTCTCACCAACATTTTCCCAGAACAAGTGAATGACTATAGCAGAAAAATGTAAAGTAACTCCTATAACCCCAGCACATTTAATGCAATAAATTACATATTTTTTTAGCAATAAAAATTAATTAGCAAAACAAATGACATCAAATAATCGCTGAGTTGCCATCAACTAGCACTGGTCGATTAAATCGTTTTATATCGATCTTGGACATTTGTGTCAACATTAACCCACAAAATATTTGTAGAGATCTATTTGCATCCCAAACTTATTCTCAACTGAAAATGTCACTTTTTGAGCCGAATTCTCGACATTTGCGGGAAATTTTACTTTTCTTTTTTAATTCCAAGAAAAGTGCGGCTGAGGACCCGTCCACGATTTACTGAGGCTGACACATACATACATAGATAATACTATTACTCTACTACTACCATCTATATGATATAGAAATCATAGGTATTAAAAAAATATAGAATTTTTGTAAAGCAACTTGTGTTAGTTTACAAAATAATGGATCATAAAGCATTTCGTGTGTTAATTAAGCATTACTTTTTGAGGGAATAAGGGAAAACACTTTTGGACCGTTTTTATACAATAAAGCCCTAAATTTACAAAAAAAAACGGCGGGAGCAAAGTTGTAGATCTAATAACAATTTTAATTTGACCATCAAATAATTTATTATTTGCTTAATGTAGAATTAGGGCAAAAATTGCTGACTACCGCTGAAATTAATACCAACAATTTAAAAATAACTTAAAATTAATAATAATTATTATAGTTATAATATTGAGAAAACCTTGTAAAAAATATATCAACTAACGTTGAAAACTCATGGTCGCAGAAAAATTAGAAAAGCAAAATAAAATTATAAATTTTTTACTAAACAATTGAAATTTCATGCTGGGCAAAGTTCAAGCAATTCTAAAACAAAACTACTCATGTATAAAAGCAATGAGCACTGCAATCTATTCTGTATAATTTAGATACATATTTAGCATATATGTACACTTACGCATACATACATATGTACATATCTACATAACTATGCGCAATCACTATTATTTTGTAGTGTGTTTTATTACCGTTTACACAGTTTCTCTACTGCTTGAAATGCATCAAATTGAATTGATTTGAATTTTTACACATTGACACAGTTTCCGTTGCCATTTACTTACATAAACATACGTTTGTATATCTAAACGCAGCGCTCCAAGCTCACATTGCATATAAAATCCTATTAGACACCTCAGTTTTACATACATATATATTTTTTACGTGTGTACATACATACATACATAGTATATTCGTACGATTTTATATTTACAAAGACAGCACATTGTTGATCGCGTGACACCTTTGCTCCATTCCCCCCATACCTTCATTATGCTGAAACGGCATTAGTTGATTTCCATAAAAATGCGTAGACACAATTGAACTTTACGTACAAATATACCATATATAAATAGCGCATACATATCAACATAGTTGATTTTTCCATTGATCTTTTCGACACGCTGAATTTCGCACAAATCGATTTTATTTAACCCTTGACTTACTAACAATAAATTCTGATTAAAAAGGACTTCAAATTTAATAAAATGTTTATATACTACTGTTTACATACATACATACATACATATAAGTATTTATAACTTGAAATACAGGGTTTCTCCCGAAAGTAATAGGACAGATTTTGATAAATTTAACATCTGGGCAATTAAACGAATACTTAGTCGACTGAGTCTGAGTTGTCGGTGTTTGTCGAAGTTGCAGGTCTTCATCAGCGACATACTCCCGGTCCTCCAAAAAGGCCTGGTGCCATCGAAACACACCACTTCTTGCTAAAGCAACATCTGGGTAAGCTTGCCTGATCATATCAAACGTTTCTGTCACAGATTTACCGAATTTCACACAGAATTTAATCGCGTACCTCTGCTCTAACGAACGCTGCATTTTCGGCTTGCACCACTCACAGAAACACGTCGCGCGTAAATGTTTGTCCTGACTCTCCAGGTGCTCGGAGATCAGCCGCTCGTTCGTTAGCTAGGAACGTTCTCTACCGAATCCAGTCGGTGCGCGCACGCTCCGAAGTACAGTCGCGGCTGTAGAAAATCAGTCCTATTAATTTCCGGACAAACCCTATATTCCGTCATTTTCAACTGAGCAGTCGTGTAATACTTTAGCCGAGTTGCACAATAACACAACATACAATTAGCGGAGCATGGCCAGAAATTGTAATTAAATTCCAGGGGTAAACGATATATTAAAATTAATTAATATGCCAAATATAAGCGCGATCTGTCAACCAGTTTGTTTACAGCTTTAGTCGGTACACTTCAGTATTATTATATATTAAATCTCTAGCAAGAAGTTTGAACTGAAAAGATGCGAAGATTTCGACATTAAGCAAGATTGTTAAACTTTAGAATAACAATCCGATTCATAACTCCTCTAAAATTACCTACAAAAATATGTATCCCTGACAAACCGGGCTCCTCCATAGAAAGAATTCAAATGTTTAGTTTTTCTTAATTTTTAGAACCTTAACAGGAAGTTCTAACATATTCTTGGTACCATATATTCTACTCTGTCAAAAATATACGGAAGCTCATTGAAGCCAAGACCTTCTTTTCGCATAACACTGCTAATTGCTAAAGTTTGTTCAAATTCGCATATTCTGCTTCACCGATTGCATGACTTCGAAAAACTAACTGTAACGTTTTATTTATTTGTACACTTAATTAGAGAATAACTAATTTTTACGCTGATTTCAATAACACTTATTGCTATTTGTCTTTCTTTTTAGGATTTCAATGAGCAGTGTCCATATTCGCTCTCACCAGTCAGCACAAAGAGTCAGAAGCTGTTGCGATCACCACGAAAAGCAACCAGAAAAATATCGCGTATACCCTTTAAGGTAAATTTTTGAGTAAACAATATTTATGATTTACGAATAAGTAATATGCATAAATTTTACAGGTGTTAGATGCGCCAGAGCTGCAAGATGATTTCTATTTGAATTTGGTCGATTGGTCGTCTCAAAATGTGCTCGCTGTTGGACTGGGCAGCTGTGTTTATCTGTGGAGCGCATGTACTAGTCAAGTACGTATGATGTAATTTCAATGAGTATTAAGAAAACAAGTTTCTGTACATTTCATGCTGTCTAAACGAGCTATTGCTTGCTTACGACTAATATAAAAACTTTGTCATTGCTACTATTTAGTTTCAATCAGTCAAATTGATGTGCAATTTGAACTTTCAATTTACAGGTAACACGCCTATGCGACCTTAACACCGATTCGAACACCGTAACATCAGTGTCATGGAATGAGCGTGGCAATTTGGTGGCGGTGGGTACACATCACGGCTTCGTCACCGTTTGGGATGTGGCTGCTAGTAAACAGGTGCGTACGCTAACAAGCTTAATACTACATATGTATTTCCAATACACGACTACCATATGAGCAGTTTACTGAAGCATAAACTTTTTTAGATCAATAAATTGACTGGACATTCTGCACGAGTGGGCGCTTTAGCGTGGAATGGTGAAATTTTGTCCAGCGGTTCGCGTGATCGTTTAATTATACAGCGGGACACACGCACACCAGCGCAACAATCGGAACGTCGTTTGGCTGGCCATCGACAAGAGGTTTGTGGTCTCAAATGGTCACCGGACAATCAATATCTGGCAAGCGGTGGTAATGACAACCGTCTCTATGTGTGGAATCAACATTCGCTCAATCCCGTGCAGTCGTATACAGAACATACGGCAGCGGTAAAAGCGATTGCCTGGTCACCACATCATCATGGTCTATTGGCTAGTGGTGGCGGCACCGCCGATCGTTGCATTCGATTTTGGAACACTTTAACCGGCCAGCCAATGCAATGCGTCGACACTGGTTCACAAGTGTGCAATTTGGCATGGTCGAAACACTCATCCGAGCTGGTGTCAACGCATGGTTACTCACAAAATCAAATTTTGGTTTGGAAATATCCATCACTAACACAAGTCGCCAAACTAACGGGTCACTCATATCGCGTACTATATTTGGCACTAAGCCCGGATGGTGAAGCAATCGTGACGGGAGCTGGCGATGAGACCCTACGTTTTTGGAATGTCTTTAGTAAAGCGCGCAGTCAAAAGGAGAACAAATCTGTACTGAACTTATTTACCAATATAAGATAAATTTCTGCTGGCAAATAGGATAATAGATTGGAGTTGAAAACTTTGCTTGTTTATTGAGCACATTTATAGCTAATACTAAAAATTAATTAACGCTAAAAATTACAATTAAACGTTACAAAATGCGCAGTTAAAATTAAAAATATGCAAAATTAAACGTAAAAATTATAAATTATATGGTTGAGAATAACTGCGCGCTTAGGGAATAACGAAATTTTTTCTCTAATGAAGCAAATTTTCCTTTCGACTGCATATATAATATATTTATATAAACAATTCTACCAAAATTATATAAAAATTAGGTTTGTTTTATAATTAATAACAAATTGTGAATATTATTTATAAAACAAACTTTTTTGTTGGTATTTTTTATGTGCCGGTCACGTGTTTACTTCTTATGCATGTTTGAAAACACTA
This sequence comes from Bactrocera tryoni, assembly GCF_016617805.1. Lineage (NCBI taxonomy): Eukaryota > Metazoa > Arthropoda > Insecta > Diptera > Tephritidae > Bactrocera > Bactrocera tryoni. The sequence goes on along the minus strand of NC_052502.1, from coordinate 8,009,029 downwards.
TACAAATCATTCACATGTTAAAAGTACTTAAAAAGTATCAGAATTTGCTTCATTACTAGAAATAAGCGCATAATAAGTAATTCGCAACTTGAAATAAAAGTGCACTGAGTAAAGTCAACAATACACCATATTGTTTATCGGTTCTTCTGCTATGAATGAGGCCGATTATTGCTTAAGAGAACTGTATTGTGAAGTGAGATGTATTAAACATTAAACCTTTTTCACATCAATCAATGGTGTCTAAAGAAAAATTCAATTCCTAAACAAAGCAATATGCCAAATGACTATGCACAGTAAACATTTTATTGAAATCTTAAATTGATTACGAATAGTAATTATAAAAAGTTTAAAAGTAAAAAATAAATTGTAATTTGACTTAGCATTATAAACTACACACTGAAAGAACGTGCAATGTTAAAATATATTATCTCCGTTTTTGAAGATAATTATAAACTCAAAGCAAATTTCTTTAGATACAATATATATTTTTTTGTATGAGGTTTGCGGTATTTTTGACAAAACAATGCAGTTTTCAAATAGGAATTGTATTTTATGCAAAATTTAAATATTGCAAGCGTTAAATTTACAGTCAATGTTTATATTTTTAGTTATATTATTTTGAATTGCATTTATTGGCTTATAACAAATACATATATATTATAGAGATTCTATAATATTTCACTAAAATGTCCGTTTGAGAGGCATGCATCATCATTAATTCTAGCTTTTTGTCAATCACTATAAATAAGTAATTGACTGTAAATTGTAATTAAGAATTTGAAAACTTCTAATACAAACGGAGTTGTTGTAACCGCTTTTACCAAATGAATTTCTACATAAAAGTGAGTTTTTCATTTGCTAAAAGAGTTTGATGTTAGACACTCTAGTGAGAACTTGCGTGTAGGCATGCAAACGCACTGATAACATAGAAATACCATAACTATTATAACGAGTATATTTAGACAACTTATTTATAAAATTACATTGAGAAGTGTGTAGGCTTGTAAATAAAATGAAAATTGATATTTCAATTTTCTTTAAAAATATTAGTCCAAAAATTAAATGATATTGCAAAATTGAAATAATAATTTCATTATAAGAAACAAGCTAATAGCAAAGTGAAAGAGGAGATATGAGAAAATTGTGTATTTCACAAGCACTTCTTTTCAAATGACTTCCTAAGGCCAACAATATGTGGTAACTCTCATATTTGCATCACTTCTGTAAATTAAAAAAAAAATTGCATATTGCAATTTGAAAATAATATATGTGACTAATGTAATTGCTTAATTTTGTTGATTTTGATTTTTACGGTATTCTTTACTTTGTTTAAATTTCTTAAAGAAAAATTTTCACATCATTTCATGTTCACATTATATTTCACTATATTTTGTTATTAATTTTTAATATCTTTTATTTTTATATAAATTTGGCATTGCTGTCTTGTAAGAGGCGCAGTTAGCAATTCATTTTAATTATATTTAGCTAATTCTACATCCAATTTCGTATCGACCACTTTAAATTGTAAATTAATTCATAATTTCCTAAATATATTAAACGCTAGCCATGCCTCTTCACCACACATACATAAATACTACTATTAAATAGCTTATTTTTTCTCAATATGTATAAAAGTACTTATATATTTTGTACATATACAGGTCATACCTGGATCATAGTCACTATATGCTACATTAACGAGTTTGTATGTACATTGATTGAATAATTGAGCTGGATTTATAATTGTATTGTAATGATGCTAATATTTAATTGAATGAAAAATAAATTTAAAATACAATAAATTATAGTATTTTTAATAAAAAAATATTATGTCAAATATTGCACTAAATAAATGTTTATAGTTCGGCATCGCATCTAACAACAGGATACGTATGGTACTCTTGATTTCCAAAGTTATTAAAAACGCTGACAGCTCTTCTTTTTATGTCAATCTGCAAAATTTTCTACTGGGGCAATGTTTAGGTATGTTGTACGTTGATACCTTGGAGCGAATTGTGGTGAAAACTTCAGTGTGTTGAATATATACTCGTTTTCCTCCACAAATTAAACTTTTTAATGACAATAGATACAGTAGAAGCAATAGAAACGGAAGATTCAGTCCTAATTTAACGTGTATATACAAAGAACTTAATTGAGGAAGGCAAAGCAATTCGTATATCATGGATCGAACGTTCAATATTGCCTTCTAAAGACTTCTACTTAAAGAGAGTCTGGTTTATTGCTAAAGACCAATGACTTCAAAAAAAGAAGTGGTTCAAGGGTGTCAAATCACAACTTTTTGGAGGCTACAAATGTCACATTTTCATGAAATAATCGAATCTTCAAACTTTTCTCGCAATCCGTTTTGTTGGAACCAGTAGTTTTCAAGATCAAGTTCTTCCAATTGTTGGTTGTCATCGATCTACACCGCTCTCCAGCTTCATTTCGAAAGTAGTATGGACCAATGATTCTATCAGACCAAAAATCCCACCAAACTGTAAATTTAGGTGAATGCAATGAATAATTTTCGAATTTCCTTCGCACAAGAATCGGCAGGTTTGTTTATTTACAGCACCACTCAGATGACAGTGAGCCTAATCGGAGAAGATGGTTTTCTTAAAAAACTCGTTATCGCTTTCAAGTTGTTCAAGGAAAAGTCAACAAATTCACGACGTTTACGGTGGTCCAATGGCTTCAGTCTTGAGTAAAAACAATTTTATAAAATTAAAGATCATGCCATATTAAAAATAGCCGAAACGACGCTTATAAATCATTTCATCCCTATTGAAAAGCCCGGTATTTTGGTGTATTTATTCATGTACAGTGGCAACACTTGCTTTGGCTAACTTTGACAGTGGATCCATGCGATGCGATCTCAGCTGTTGTATTCAGATAACTTATCAATGCATTCTTGTTAGTGGCCTGTAGAAATATGAATTGGTGCGCAATCAGTAATCTCTAATATTAAAAATAAACAATATTTTTTAAATAAGTTGTGATTTAAATTCTAATAATTATTTAGTGGTAAATTATGTACTAATACAAACAGGGTAAGTTCAAACTTGTTGACATGCATACCTTAATGATCTTCTACCTGACGCTATTCCTTTGTATATGGTATTTCCCCATGGCATGCATTCATATGCATTTTGCCGTTTTACGCGTCTAACTTGCAATGCAATTTTTTTATTTAAAATTATAAAATTAATATAACCATATTTCTAAAAAATTATGACACAAACAACAAGTTGTTGCTATAAATAGGTTGTCTTTCAAATAAGAGCGTTCAACAAAACTCGCTTAAATGATTATTTTGTTTGTGTCAAAGAATAAAACAATATTTTATAATAATATCGTCCAAAACTGCGAAAACCTAATATTGTCTAACCACCATTTACCCATCAATTAAATGATTTCCGTTTATCAGTTGAACTATTCACCGTATATATTCCATCAGTATTAGAGATATCGGTATAAAATTGGTTGAAAACATTTTGTTTACTAAAGTAATTCAAACATTACAAAATATTTAAAACTATTTACTCTTTAAAAATTGTAAGGTTATAAATTACTCTTATTTGTTGAATTTTATTTAGTTTTTTTAATTTTATTTATGTATTTATATAATTTAATTTTGTAGACATTTTAAAAAATATTGGTTTTACTCATTTTCAATTTAAAGAATCGAAAATAATGCAGATATATTAACATATATATACATACATACATGTAATTTTAAAATAATTACTAGATAGTGTTCTGCATAGATATAGTATATACATACATATGTATAGATAAAGTTCTCAAAAATATTGCAGGCTAGTAGATGTCGATTAGATGTGGACGGAATGAGCACGTAAGAGCGATTAGCATTTTAATACATTATTTGCCCTAGACTAATAGTAAAGTTAATATACATTTACTTAATTTTTTTTTTAATTATTTAAATGTTTGAGTATTTTACATTTTAGACTTAAAATAATATATATATGTATAATGCATATATATATACATACATATATATGTATATACAGCTATGGACACATAAATAGCACAGATTACTTCGCAGAAGTAGTACTCACGCAGATTTTAATTGAAGAACATGGTTTTTAGTGTTGTTGAAAAATAAATAATTAAAAGTATTTCAGTGAAAGAAATAATATAAAATGGGATCTGGAAAGCATACTACAATAGAAGAAAAAGGAATAATTTGGAACGTGTATAAAAAAGGGCAAAAAGTGGCCAAAATTTCTAAATGGTAAAAAAGTATACAACGCAATCAAATCATGTATGGAGAATTCCCAAATATTGGTCAAAGGCAGGATTCGGAAGCCAAGACCACGTAAAACGGATGCGCGTACAGACGCTACTATAGTATGAATCAAAAATTATCCAATTAAATCATCACGGCAGTTAGCAGCTGATATCAGCCAAACATTGGGCTTAGAAATATCCTCTAGACTTGTCAGAAGACGTCTGAATAAGGCAAAATTGTTCGTATGCATAACGAGGAAGAAACCACTCCTTTCACAAAAAATATTTCAAAACGACTGATCTTCGCAAAAGCTCATCAAGTGAAAAGCTAAATTAAATTTTTGTAAAAATATATTGTGGAGTGACGAAACAAAGGTTAACAGGATAGGATCAGATGGCAGAATATTTTTACATCGTCCTAAGTGCCAAGATTATAATAATAGGTACACTCAGAAGACGCTAAAGCATGGTGGCGGAAATATTAGGGGTTGGGAAGCATTTCCTTGACATGGTGTAGGTCCGCTCGTAAGAATCAATGAAAAAATTAACAAGTTTCAGCACTTGCACATCTTAAAAAACCCTATGGAACCATATGCTTTTGAGTCTATGCCAATTAAATGGAAATTTATGCAAGACAACGATCCCAAACACACATCGAACATATGTAGCTAAAAATTGGTTTTCTGCAGAGAGGATAGATATTTTGGATTGGCCAGCGCGAATCCCTGACTTAAATCTATGGAATGAAGTCAAGACTGAAATTGCAAAGGTTAATTATAAAAATATGGACGATATCTGGTCTGTCGTTAAAAAAACTTGGTACGCTATATCTAAAGCTAAGTGTCTCGTAGAAAGTATGGGTCGCAGGTGTGAAGCAGTCATTAAAAATAAACGTTACAGCACAAAATATTAACAATAAAAACGTTTTGTATGGAAAAAACTTTATAAAAATGCAATATGAACTAAATTGTCCACCTTTTTTTAGGTTGTGCCATTTATGTGTGCATCTCGTTATACCAAAGTTTTCGCATTTTGATGATTATTTTTTTAAGCAATTAATTGCAACTTCATTTTGTACTCTTATTGAAGACCAATGATGAACCTTTAAAAAAAAAGCCAAACGCTTGTTATTTATTAGAAACATTTTTGATACTGTTACACAAATAAAAAATGTGCCATTTATGTGTCCATAGCTGTATTTATATGTATATATACTAGGGTGATTCAAAAGAAATTTTTATTTTTTTTTCAATTGGTACTCGCAAAAATAGGTTCCTAGACACCTCTAAGAAAGCCTCTCCAAATATGAGTTTTTAATTGTAACGGAAAGGTCCTCCGCCTAACGGTTTTCTATTTTTTCTTATTATCAGATAGAAAAATTTATATCTCTGCTTCCAACTACTTGAAAAAATATTTTGTTAATTAGGTTTTGTAGAAATTGAATGCTCTAAAATATGGTCTCTTATGATTTTTTCGTAAACCCAAACGTTTAAAAGATATTAACGGTTGAAATTTCAACTATTTTGCGAAAAATTCTTTTTTTTCTTATTAATTTTTATTATCAAAAAAAATTATAATGAATAGATTTTTGGAGAGGCTTTCTTAGAGGTGTCTAGGAACCCATTTTTCAGGGTACCAAACGAAAAAAAAAATTTTTTTTTGAATCACCCTAATATGCATTGATGTTTGACGATGAATATCTCGTAAACGCTTAACTTAATCGAAATATCGTAGTAGACCATTTTTATAGAGCAGTAAATTTCCTACAAAACTATGTGTATCATCATTCATAATAATTTTTTTTCATTGAGTTATAAAATTAATAAGAAAAAAAGAATTTTTCCAAAAATAGTCAAATTTCAACCGTTAATATCTTTTAAACGGTTTTGGTTTACGAAAAAATCATAAGAGACCATATTTTAGAGCATTCAATTTCCTACAAAACCCTAATTAACAAAATATTTTTTCAAGTAGTTGGAAGCGAGATATAAATTTTTCTATCTGATAATAAGAAAAAATAGAAAACCGTTAGGCGGAGGACCTTCCCGTTACAATTAAAAACTCATATTTGGAGAGGCTTTCTTAGAGGTGTCTAGGAACCTATTTTTGCGAGTACCAATTGAAAAAAAAAAAAAAAATTTTTTAATCACCCTAATATATACATATATATAAGTACATGTGTTTATATATACATGTGCATATTTGACTAAATTACAGTCCTAGACTTCTTAAGCTAATATTACTTCCAAATATTCTGAAATGCTGGTTCCACATTTTTGCCAACACCAATTAAAAATACTGTTACTTACTACTATACTTTTATTATTTATTATGGCGTTAGCAACTTTATATATGTACATATGCAATATTTGGCTAATAAAGATTAAACTTAAGCACTTTAATATCTCAAATGGTTTCCCTTATTATGTATTATATTTCAGCTGTCAGTTTCTATTGTGGCGGTGTGTTGACCTATCGAATTCGCGGAGTATTTTAGCAGTGTAATATGAAGTTGTTGACAATAATCACACTGTTCGTGCCACTCATTAGTGCCGATATATTCCCGTTATCCATTATTCACATTAATGATTTTCACGCAAGGTAAATGTTGTAGTAGACTCTAGATATTTTTACAAAAAAAAATTCAAGAATTCTATTAATAAGGTCTCAAAAGGTATTTATAAGCAAGTGATCGTTCAGCAAAAGTTAACAATAAGTAACATTTGTGTAATTATGTAGACTACAAATAGTTTCCCACTCAATAAAATTTGCTACATAGATCCGTTTCCAAAATACGCTGGGTAAATAAGTGTTCGACGATTTAATAACCAGCAAGGGAAAGCGGGATAAATTAAATGGTAATAAAGGTAAAATTTTAGCCATAAGAAATTGGACTTGCCTATACATACATATATAAGTATACATATACATATGTACATATACATACATATACGTTACTTTACTTTAGACATCTATGTATTTGTAGTATTTTAATTATGGCGTTTAAGGATTTCTTTCTTTTCCCAACTATAAGTTTGATTAAAAGATATGAAAAAAGTTCACGAATGATCATATATTGATAATGCAGATTAGCTTTTTTGGATGTTAGAATATAATGACTAATTCGTCCGCAGTCGAGTATTTTATTATATCAAATTTCATATATTATATTTCATAAATTTGTATAGATTCAATAATAGATTACCATGCAAAATCAATATTTATTAGCTCTAATTGCTTGTGTATTACTAAATTAAGAAAAATACCATTATCTTCATCTTGATAAACGTCACGTGCAATTGAAAGTTATGTATATAGTTTCGTGTTGGTTTCATGTTCGTTTTTAACTGTGTGTTAATAAAAGCGAGATAAGTTTGTGCGATATCTCGATATTTGTGTTGTTAAAAGTCACCGCTTAAAGAAAACGTAATTTGTATTTCTAAACTTAATTCAAAATATACATACATATGTGTGCTAAAAATTCCATAAGTTATATAAGTACATATATATTTTTGAATGTTTGACTTTAAAAATTACAAACTAAAATTTTAAAATAATATTTAAAGTATTTTTGAGTTACAAGCTTCAGTTCAATCAGTGTATCTTTCAACAAGATTTTCTCAAAACTACGTTATTCAAAAACAAATCATCCGATCGCTTTGATTTTTTTCTGCATATTTGGTATATACGAGTATTCTTCCCACAATGGGCTTCCAGTTTAATTGTATAAAAGATGTAATTTTGTCAGTTCAAAAGTACTATTTTCTATAAACGTAATATAAATCTATTATTTTACAAATAATATTTTTATAAACGTAATGTAAATTTATTATTATACAAAATGAAAGGAGTTTTACTCAGCTTGAGCAAAATTCGAATTTTTTTCCAATTTTATTACAGTTGAAGGTCATACCTCACATTTCTATTTTATTATTATTTGTTTACCACGATTAGGTTCGCTAAAAATTAAATATTATTATTATTTGACATTCTTTGTGTACATATAAATCTTTCCGGGCAGAAGTTTTATTTTAAAAAAATTTCAAAAATCCTCATTTTAGACGATTATACTAGTTGTGACCCCTAATACCCTTTAAAAATCTACACAGTCCACAGTAGGTAGTTCTTTATTCAAGAATTCGGTGGACTACCCTTTATACATATGTACATATGTATATGCATATAAATCCATTTTTCGTAAAGAACACGTACAGTCGTACAGATAAAATTATTTGAGTATGTAGTATCGAGAGAGCGTTATTGATTCTTATGTAGTGTTATATAAAATGTTTTAAGTTCAATTGTATGTATTGAGTTATAGTGATAGTAAGTAATCTCCTATATTGCCAATAAATGATAAATTAGTAATGGAATCACTTAAATTCGTGTATATTACCGTTAACGCATGAACCAAAATCGTTAGCCAGTAGTTTTTCCTTTATGACTAATGATTTACAAAGCAATTAAAAATTATAAAAACCAGATAAGATTTGATTTTAACATAAAGAAAGTCGTTCCAAATCATTATATACGTATACTATATACACAGATGTCTTAGACTTAAAAGAAGTGTATAAATTTTTCCTCCTCCTAGAGATTAAAGGGCTTTGTATTAAAAGGAAAAATCCTGATTATGTCTGACTAAAATCTCTTCACTTTTTCTTGTATTTATTTCAACATTATTATTATATCATTATAGCTTATAGAAGCTTTAAAAGTTTGATGCAATCTAATTTCAAATTTTTTAAAATATTTTTGGAAGTTAACATTGTCTGCCGAGAGCCAAGCGCTCTATACTTGTATGATGAACTTGGACATTTTATATTTTATAACTGTATCACACAGATTCGAGCCTACGGATACATCAGGCGGCACGTGTGATGCTGGCGAAGAATGCATCGGCGGCTTAGCGCGAACCATTTACACTGTAAAGCGTTTACTGGAGGAACAAAAGGACCAAAATCCGGTTTACTTCAATGCAGGCGACAGTTTTCAGGGCACACTTTGGTACAATATCGGACGATGGAATGTGACAAGCCAGTTTCTGAATATGCTACCCGCTGATGCTATGGTAATGCGAAACAATAATAAATAAAATCGAATATTTTACAAATTATCGTTTCAAATCAAAAATAATTCAGACACTCGGCAATCATGAGTTTGATCATGGCATTGAGGGTGTTGTGCCATTTCTGGAGAGCATCAATTCACCTATGTTGGTAGCGAATATGGATGCAAGAGATGAACCGGATATGCAGGGCAAATACCAAAAATCGATAATAATCGAACGTAGTAACAGGAAAATCGGTGTCATCGGTGTTATTCTCGAAACCACCTATGTAAGTGAAGTTTGCTCATTGAACCGTGTTTGTTGTTTCAAAATTGCGATTTTCTTGTTAAATTAGGATTTAGCCAATACTGGTAATTTGATCTTCCAAAATGAAAGCACCGCTATACGTGAGGAAGCTCAAAAGCTGAGAGAACAAGGTGCCAATATAATTATTGCAATTACGCATTGCGGCTATGATGTGGATAAATTAATTGCACAGCATGCCGCTGATGATGTCGATGTTATAGTGGGATCTCATTCGCATACTTTCCTATATACGGGCGATAAATTACCCGGTCCAGACACGCCATATGGTCCGTATCCCACCGAAGTTGTGCACGAAAATGGTCATCGCATTTTGATTGTTCAAGCGGCAGCTTATGCGAAATATGTTGGAAATATAACGGTATACTTCGATGATGATGGAAACGTGGTCGACTACTCGGGTGCACCGATTTACATGGGATCCAGTGTACCAGAAGGTGAGTACGCACGCTTTTGTAGTATATTCGAATTAGCTGCACCAATTTAATTAGCTGGATTAATTTTATTTAAATTACTAACATTATTAAAATCTTCTGCATCTACTGCTAACAATAATTGTAGAAGTTGAAATTCTTGAGCTGATATTTGTTCTATTCGAATAATTACTATTACACTTATTTAAACCCGTTTAACATAACCCTATTTACTTTTTTAGTGTAGTTTTATTCAAATATTTTCGAAAATCTGAAACGACTCATTTTTGTAGATAATATTGTTTCTTTTCTAAAAATTTAGCATCAGATTTTACTAAAATTGTATACATCAAACTCCATTTTAAAGTGTTTCACTAATATATCCCTTCTTCCACCGCTTGTAGCATAGAATAAAGCCTTTGTATATTGACAGTATTCGTAAAACTGTAGTGCATGTGTATGGTATATAAATATAGTGAACTAATACAACAACATATATAGTGATATTGAATATATAGCATATTTATTAAAAAAAAATGTGTTAACTGCATGCTTCCACAAGGTCTAATAAGCTAAACGGTAATTTATTATGTTAATTATTTTTAAAATATAAGTCATAATATTCGTACAATCATTCGCAGACGCTGACATTGTTGAAGCTATGAAGCCATGGCAAGAGATCATTGATGCACAGGGTTCAGTGGTTGTTGGTGAGACAAAAGTTGAATTGGCAATGTCAACATGCAGCGATTCCGAGTGTAATTTAGGAAATTATTTCTGTGATGCAATGATACATGCTGTAAGTGTGCTACAATTGTTTTATAATATGCTCGAATTCAACCAGATTTGCCTATGTGTAGTTTGCTGCTTTAACTCCGTATTCGGAAATGCCATGGGCAAATGTTTCTATTGGCCTAATAAACACTGGTGGTCTACGAGTGCCGCTTAGAAAAGGAAGTATGTGCAATATTTTTTTTTTTTTACTTACATAGCAAATTTCGAACTAATTACAATAAAAAATTTTCTACTTGTAGCCCTCACATATGCGCATTTAGTCACAATGTCTCCATTCGAAAATGTACTGACCGCCTTCAATTTACCGGGGCATAAGCTCTTAGAAGCATTGGAATTTAGTGTGCAACCGATAGATATAAAGAGTAATACCACAAACTCTCCAATTTATATGCAAGTAGCTGGTTTAAAAATCACGTATAATTACAATAATCCCGTTGGAGAGCGAGTGGTTGATATCAAGGTACGCTGTGCAGATTGTGCCATTCCAGTTTATGAGGATTTTGATTCAAGGAAAATTTATCGTATCGTGGCACCAGATTTTCTAGCTGAAGGAGGCGGTGGTTTCACCATGTTCAGGGATTATGGTTCGGATTGGCAGTTAGTAAAAATTGTTATATGTAAATGTTCACTATAAATAATATTTAATATTTTTGTGGTAATTATAGGAAGGAAATGACAGATATCGATGCGCTCTTATCGTTCACCCGTAATACCAGTCCAATATATATCGGAAGAGAGAAACGTATATCGGTATTGGGATAACAAGCAACACTTCTTTATCGAATTCCATTTTAGCATAAATTTGTTTATAACAACTAGAAACCTGTATTTAGAAATTTTTAATAAATTCAGTGATTTTAACAGAAAGACTTTATTATTAGCAAACACACACATTATTGGCAATTAAACTGAAACGAAATGAATTGCGGACTTAGTAATGAGTATGCTCTCATGAAATTTTTGGAAACTCTCAAAATGTCGCGCGGCACGTTGTTATTTCATTATTATTATTTCATGACAAATAAAAGGGTTGATTAAATTTCAAAACTCTACATATACCTCTTCTAATTCAATTACTTGAATGTTTTAATTTTATAAAATTAAATGTTTTGTTAGTTCTTTACTAAATTAGTATTATTATCTGCACAATTAATGCATTCAGACCCAGAAACTGCGGCTGCAATTGTACCCATTAAAGAGGAGATGGATAAGGTAGGGGCAGTTGTTCAGGGTGAGACTAAAGTGGAGTTGAGAAAATCAACCTGTAGCAGTGATGAGTGCAATTTGGGAAACTTCTTTTGTGATGCCATGATACACGCTGTAAGTAATACGCATTCACATATAAACCCGTTATTTTCTATTTATCAACAATAAACACTCTAGTTCACTGGCTTAACACCGTACTCAGAAGGATTGTGGTCTAACGTTTCCATTGGAATTGTAAATACAGGTGCACTGCGTGTACCCCTGTCCCCAGGAAGTAAGTAATAATAAAATTATTTTAATTTTTGCAAATAAAATATTCTATACTTGTATTTGTAGATATTACTTATTCGCACATAGTGACGATGTCACCGTTTGAAAACAAACTCACTGCATTCAACATACCTGGTCATAAACTATTAGAAGCATTGGAATACAGTGTTAGTCCCATTGATTTGGATAGCGGAGTTACCAGCTCCTACAGATTTATTCAAGTATCTGGCCTTAAGATAACCTACAATTATGCTAACCCAACCGGAGAAAGAGTGGTCGATATTAAAGTTCGTTGCTCCGAGTGTGATATACCTGTATACGAGGATTTCGATTCAACAAAAATTTATCGTGTCGTCGCACCAGATTTTCTGGCAGAAGGAGGCGATGGTTTCGCAATGTTTAGAGATTATGGCTACGATTTTCAGTGAGTATATTAGTTTTTGAGAAACATGACTTTTTTAATTATATTATCAATATTATTATTATTACAGAAAAGAGATGTCCGACTTGGATGCTCTGCTTTCATACACAACTCAAGTAACACCAATCTACGTCGGTAAAGAAAAACGTATTACTGTATTACGGAAATAATGGAAATGCCAAATTCTTACGTTTGATGAAGCAAATTTGCTATTTAAATTGATATAATAACAAATAAACAATATAATTATTATATTAATAAATAAATCATTAATAGCTAATTTGAGCTTTACTTTTGATCATAACCAATACTAATAAATAGTATATTCTGTATAAAACTATACGCCTAAAGAATACTTGAAATAAATTTAAAGTTTTCAACCATAAAACTGAGAATTTGTATTATATGTATGTATAAAAAATTCAGAAATTATTTTCCAAGAAAAAACCATATGCATTTAAACAGTCAAAGAACTTGTTAACAGTGCTTTTTTATTTTAATTATAATTATGTTGGTTTTAAGTAACATTCATCTTTAAAAATATATAGATCTACCCCTATATTATTAAGTCTTATTTACTTTTTTATAGTATATAACAAAATAATTAAAGGAAAACGTAATTTTTTAACTTAATAAGAAACACTTTACAATTAAACCTGTGAATATAAATCGAAACATTTTTTTAGATGAGGAAGTTTTAAAGCTGAAACAAATTTGGGCTACTAATATCACTACTGAGGGCAATGTTGTTGTTGGAACGTCCAGGGTAACTTTGTCAAATTATAACTGTGCTCAATCTGAGTGCAATGTCGGAAATTTATACACTGACGCAATTTTGCACGCGGTAAGTTGGGGATTGAATCATATTTCATGAAAATTATAGTTCACATTCTTACTTAAAGTTTTTACGCTTGGAGCCCTACAACACACATAAATGGGCCAATGCCTCAATAGCTATAACAACTAGTGCTGAAATGCGTGCTTCCATTCCACGTGGCAGTAAGAACCAATGGAGATTTATTTTTTATACAAAATAAAAACAATAATAATTGTTTATAGACGTTACTTACAAGGAAGCTTTTGAACTTTGCTCGTACGAAGGTGATCTCATAGCCTTTGATTTGGCCGGTAAATATTTGCTGGAAGCTTTAGAATACAGTGTCTCATCAATTGATCTAGAAAACAATGTCAACGAGACTTATAAGTTTTTACATAGTTCGGGCATTAGAGTGACGTACGATCTTCGGGCTGCCAAAGAGGATAGAGTAGTTAGTGCAGATGTGCGATGTACTGACTGCGCTATTCCCTTTTATGAATCATTATCTCCAAATAAAACTTATCGTATTGTTGCTGCTAAGTATTTGGCCACCGGAGGTTATGGATATTCAATGTTTACAAATTATGGATCTTCGCGAAAGTTAGTATGAATTTTTCATTAAAATATTTAAAAGAATTGATATTTAGACTTCCTTTTAGCACACTTCCGGTGAATGAACTGACAGCTTTAATCGATTATTTCAGAGCGGAAAAGCCGATAACTATTGGCTTGCAAGGACGAATTAAATTAATATAGATAAACAAAAATTTCTAATACTATTGTATCTTTAGCGATGAAAAATTTAATTAAAATTAACTATTTAATTTGCTATGGCAATGGTTACTTAATATTTATATATTGTTGGCGAACTAATGAAGATGTTTTCTCTCATATTGTGAGATTTTATTTATAAATATATAATAATAACACCCGGTAGCACTAATATAGAAAAAGAAATATGAAAATGTGCAATAAATGTCAAAGTGGAAATAATCAAAATAATAAGAATCGACCCAAGGCAGAGAACGTATACGATATCAGACCAACGTGATGTCAAAAAAGTCAACAAAGTGAAATGAAAATTTGCGAAGTTATTTGCATCGGTATCAGACTAATATGAACTATTTGACAACAAATAAATAGTGATTTGTTGTATAATATGAAAAACATCAAATGTGATTAGATTAAAAATATATTAAAATATCGGTGAAGGTTTAAAATAAAGTAAGGTAGCGAATGTAGTTATTTTTATTGTGTACATACATATGTGAAAAATGCTACATAACCACAAATGTTAAGATGTTTAAATCGCAGTATAAGAAAAAGTAAATCTGAGATTTATTGGAAATTAAATATATATAATCGTTAGGTCAATATTTAGGGTTGAAGTTCTGGTATGTGCGATTAAAATTACACAACCCATCCTCTGAAAAAAATGTGACCAAATTAAGTTGAATGTTACATTTGTTTTTGTTGTGCTACACATTTTCCAAGTGGAAGTGAAGTGGGTACAAAAGTGGCTTAGTCATACAGGACTGGATTTATAATAACTTATAAGACATTTTATGTATATTTGTATTGGATTTAAAACCCAGTGTTAATAATAAATGAAGTAGGTTTATAAAAACATTTTTATCATCACACTTGTATGTTGCGTAAATTTGCGACGTACTTTAATTACTTAACTAGGGAATTTAAAATAAACATCTTTCTTTTTCAAAATCTTCGCATTTCAATTAGTTATTATTTTATGTTGGCTTTTCATGATCAGATTTTTTGTTTAATAAATTTATTTAATATCTTGTAACGTCTTGTACATGGTTAATATTTGAATTTGAAACATTATGAATCGTGAATGTTAGTATTGCACATATGTATTATCTATGAATCGGTTTGGTGGTATTAAAGGTTAAATATACTTAGATTATACATTGTAGATTATATATTTGTACCCGTATTTTTAGGTTATAATGCAAATTAATCAATACCACCGACAAAGAAAACGAATTATGTTATAAATCACTTAAAATGGCAGATTAAGGAGGCATCGGAGCTTCAATAGGACCTTGTTAATTTTCAATTTATATTCAATCGCTACGTTACAAATCCCATAATCATGAGGGTTGTTGCAATGGTCAGTGGTGGCAAAGACAGTTGCTACAATATGATGCAGTGCGTCGCAGAGGGTCATGAGATTGTAGCACTAGCAAACCTGCATCCAAAAGATCGTGGTAAGCAAAAAAATTAAAATAGTAGTACTTAATATATATAGTAGTATACCAAATTTTGCAATATGTAATTGGCAAAAAAATTTCCTTGACTAAACTCTTTTTTTGAGTAATTAATTCTCAAGCTTTCTATTAAGTTACGAAGAAATACTATATATACTAATAATAATTAAATATTGTAATAGGCGTATTTACCCAATTAAATTGAGTAGGCCAACCAATATTTTTATCTACACACAATGGAAGAATGTACTTATCAGTAAAGTTGTTTGTTTTTATAAACTTAACGCTTTAATTAAATAGCTCTGGCTTTGATATGTTTAAAAATAATTCTAAACAAATAACAAATTGCTGTGCTACTAAAATTAGTTAAAAATTACTTATTTATCCATTTAATTTTAATGCAGATGAATTAGATAGCTTTATGTACCAGACCGTCGGACACATGGGCATCGAGAGTTTGGCGAAAGCTATGGGTCTACCACTTTATAGACGTGAAACCAAAGGCAAGAGTACTCAAACTGGAAAACATTATGTGCCTACCGATGATGATGAAGTGGAAGATTTGTACAATCTTTTAGAGTTGTGCAAGGTTAGTATTTACCTTAGGAAAATGATTCAGTTTGTAAGGTTTTAAATAAACATAAGGCAATAGATTATAAAAATATGGAGAAAATTGTATACACCTTTTTCTTTGTAGTAAAATTTGGATTACAAGATTCTATCTACAATATTTAAGCACATACATCCTATCACATTCGCCCACTTGTTGTGTTAGTGTGTTATATTTAAATATGCGCCCAATATAACATTTGCATTGTATACAAATATTCTGCTTCTATTTTTTCATGTGACTGCTTACCCACATACAAACTAAATGAATATATTAAATAAGTGTTTTGTCACGCTCATCAAAAAAAAAAAAAAACTTCTTGTGCTGTTTGTTTACTTTTTCCATTGGATTAATTGTGTTTTATGATACTACATAGAATTTGCATATATGCATGAATACTACGTTCATTTGAAAACAACACAGAATAAAGCATGCTTAAATAATATTTTTTTAACTGTTCTCTAGTTTAAGGCATAATGTTATTTATTGAGATCAATACCTAAAAATACGCAATAGAAGTTAAAAAAGAGTAAACAATTTATTTCAAACCAGAATTAGACATTTTTAGAGAGTCTTAGTTTAATGCTATAAAATATAATATTTGTTTTTAAACATTCGTATTTCTGATGTATAAAAGTGTTCATGTAATTTTAGAATGAATTGCAAATTGAAGCAGTTGCAGTTGGAGCCATTCTCTCTGACTACCAAAGGGTAAGGGTCGAAAATGTTTGTAGTCGCTTAAATTTGGTATCACTGGCGTATTTATGGAGGAGAGACCAGACTGAATTGCTACAGGAAATGATTGATTGCCAAGTACATGCCATTATAATAAAGGTGAATTCTTTAGCATACAATATACAACGCTTTGTCTGATTAACGAATTAACATGTAACATTTAAAATGGGATATTTTGCGAAATTCAAATTTGATTACCTAAATTAGTGGTTATAAACACCAGGATCTCTATTTGAGATTTGTGTAAACAAAAATTATTATGTCTGAAGGACTTGAAATAAAACTTTTACGTGATATTTCTTATGTTTTTAGGTAGCTGCATTAGGTTTAGTTCCTGATCGCCATTTGGGTAAGTCGTTGCGCGAAATACAACCTCACCTGCTGAAAATGCGTGATAAGTATGGTTTGAATGTTTGTGGAGAGGGTGGTGAATATGAAACATTTACTTTAGACTGTCCGTTGTTTAAGCAACGAATTGTAGCGTAAGTGTATAGTAATATTACTTTTTATTGAATTGAGATACTACTAATTTTATTTTACTTCCCACATGTTCGTTTTAGTGAGGATGTTCAAACGATAATTAGTTCCGCGGATCCTGTATGTCCGGTCGGGTATATAAACTTCACCAAATTATCGATGCAATCGAAAGAACCGACTCAATTCTGTGATGTTTTTGTAAAAAAGTCTCTGGACTATATAAGTGACCTAAACGAATCTACGTACAGTGACCTCAGTGACCCAGATCTCAGTGAAACTGAGCTAGAATTGATAGAGAAAGAAACCCGTTTACGTGAATCCCTAAGTCAAAATGAGTTGATGATATCGCGTAGCAATTCATTTGGACGCCACTTGACTACTTCTTCATCGCCCATACCAATAGTGACGAAGAGCGCTAGTGTCGATGAACCACCGACACCGTCTTCGATGTTTTCCTCTTCAGCAGCGCTGTGCGCCGCTTCACTACAAACAGCTGTCAACAGCTTTGGCGTAACGCAACCATTGGGTAGCAGTACGGCGGCAGTGTGTGGTTCCTTATCAATGGGGATATCATCTACCGGTGCCACGGCCGGCATATCGACCGCACTGGTAACACAACCACCCAGTCCAATGAAAATAGAGCGTGAGTTCCGTCCACTAAAAAATCAGCCAATGGCAGCATTTAATCAAAAAGGCTGGTTATGGGTGGCGGGTATACAAGGTAACAAATCTCTTCATAAAATACCGCATGTTGGTGTTATATATGTATATGTTTTTTTTCTCTTAGGCTGCGCTGAAACTTTAGAAGAAGGAATGCATCTGGCTATGCAATCCTTGGTAGACTTGGCTGTCCAGCACAATTATGAATTAACCGATTACTGTTATATTACACTTTACATACGTTCAATGACCGAATATGCATTATTGAATCGTATTTATGGCCAAACAATAAATTTCCAAAATCCACCCACCCGAGTATGTGTCGAATGCCCACTACCGGAGGATTGCCATGTGATATTGGAAGCGATTGCATTTCGAACGCCCATGCGACGTCGTCCCACGTTGTCTACTAGTGAAGTAGATGGTATGTTCTGCTAAATAAAAAATGTAACTTGAATCGTAATTTTAATGTTCTTATAGGTTATATTGATGAGCACAATAATAGTGGTGATTTAACTTTGAAGCAACGCCAAACCATGCACGTACAAGGAATTTCCCATTGGGCACCAGCAAATATTGGCACTTATAGCCAATCGACTAGGGTAAGTATCTCACTTGAAAGCCAAATATTTTTATATAAATATTGCTTTTATTTTAGGTGGGCGAAATAACATATATATCTGGTCAAATTGCCCTCGTTCCTGGAAGTATGACAATTATCGAGGGTGGTATACGCCCCCAATGCAAGTTGGCTTTACGACATATTAGTCGCATAGCAAAGGCGATGAATGCTCAAGGTCAACTACGTGATGTAGTCCATGGTATCTGTTTCCTGACCCATCCAGCGTTTATAGCCGAAGCGCGTCGTCAATGGGAACGACGTACAACAAACGCTATAATGGATTATATTGTTGTGCCTGCTCTGCCACGTGAGGCTTTGGTGGAATGGCAAGTGTGGGCACATACACATAATGATCGCTTCGAATGTAAGTGTGTAAATACTTTGCAGTGACACTTTTATTTAATTATATTGTTATCGCAAACAGACGAAGAAACTGGTTGCTCCGTCAGCGATTATACCATCTCCATAAGACGACGTTGGAACTATGAAAATAATTGCGCTGCAATTGTCTGTTATGTATCTACAGGTAAGTTCAAATTACAAAATATTTACGTTTATCTAAAAACTAAATGGTGAAATCAATTAATTTTTTACGCAGGTTTGGCCTCATCCACCACACAGTTGACCCAATTAAGTGAGGATATACTTAGCAACCATTGCCGTCTAGCACAAAACCTTAGTGCTGAAAACCTTGACGAAATACTTACATATACTGTTAACCGATTGCTCAAAGATTATCCGATCGCTAAACGTATAGCAGACTCTACACATGTCAGCACTGGCCACACCATCGAAGCGGATGTCGTTAGTGCGACCGATGGCAATTCACATTCAACTTCTTCAATAAATAATAATGGCCAAATTAATACGAACGTCGTAGGTGGAAAGAATTCAACTGCCTTTTATATACCGGCAATTCACCTCAAAGTGTTCTATCAAGTCACTGCTGCACCGTCCGTGGAATTACTGCTTAATGCACTATATGACTTTCGGCTCAAATGCCAGGAAACCGCCAACATTGTATACACAGTTTTGCCCGCCTGTAGTTTACATAATTTTAGTACTTTTCTATCAATTTGCGGCGTTCGTCATGAATAAATGCCTGTTACTCCTTAAGACTTATTGTAATTTGTAATCTATCTATATATGTATGTACACTTAATTGACCGAATTTTGTTATGCCTTTTGCATTATAACAACCACAGACATACTTATTAATTGTTAATGCAGCAACTTTTGGGAATTATTGTTGTAGTGCTAGTCCTTAGGCATATATATAAGTCCAGATATTTCCGGGATTTTTAGTTTACAACAAATGTAACTAAGAAAATCAATAATTTCAGAAATTCTTTATGGAAACTTTTAAATTATTATTTGTTGCCAGAAATTGATAAAAATTGTTCGATAAGTTAAAAGTTTTGTTGTTTAAGTATATAATGTAATATCGTGTCGTTTATGTTTGGTTAATAGCTCTTTTTTTACTGCTCGCGTTCAATTTTCGATTGGCCTACAACGAGTTAGAAATTCTATAAAAAACATATTTAAAATCATTTCGTAATTCGTGGTCGTAAAGTTATTGTGTTTTCTTTTTTGACTTTTTGAAACATTATTTTTGCAACTTTTTGCTGCGATTAAGTGATTTTTAGCAAATTTCTTATCATATTATAATATTAATAAATAATTAACAAAGATAGAATTAATTATAAAAACCAAAACGTCTATACTTACTCATTAATTCTTCATATATACATACATACATACATACATACATACAAACTTATAAAACTGGACTTAAATACCAAATATAACGAGATTCTATAACTCGCATGTTAAAATGTATGTCTTATTAAAATTATAAACTATTTACTATTAATTAACCTCATACCGTTTTTATTGTTAAGAGCAAGATGTGCAAAATCGTAACTTCACGTCTTTGTGGATTCGGCGTGTTTACCTTATTATACATAGCACAGATACAAACGGGAAACCGCATAAAATACACAAATTTAAATAAAATGAAGTCAATCATTTAATGATAAATCTAACCCTAAATAAACTAAGAATTGTTATCCTTGTTTTTAGTAATTTGATAAGCACTAAGTTAATAAGTGGCAAAACTAAATAAAATATACAAAAGCAAATTGCTGAAAGCGATAATATAATTAATACACGTTTTTTATTCCTAAAATAAGTACAATCATAATTTTCATACAGAATTACTTATTTATTTTAAATTTCTCTTTCGCTAAATTGGAACATTTAAAGTCTAGGGGAACGTATGAATTGTTCTTCATCGATTTTTAGTGAAAGAAAACATTGGGAGTTAAATAAGCATGCTTATAATATTATAAATTAACCAGTACATACAGTATAAGCTGTTCCAGAAAGTCAAAAATCGTGGTATATGGAAGATGGTTGATACCTTTACATCTTTGTTGATGAAATTGGTCAAATATACATATGTAGAAGAAATTAAATTTCTTTTAAAATTTATTATTCCTGTAGTTACAAATGTCATGAGAGATGGCCGTTGTTATTACCAGCATATGCCAATGTTTAAATAATAGCTATATTTCCACAGATTTTGTGTGATTTCAGCAATTATTGGAGGTGTACAAAAAGTATATTATACATAGGTCAGGGAATTTCCACTTTTGAAAATCCTTAAGTCCCTCAGCACTGCCCTCTTAATTGTCAAATAAGTGTTTTTCGCATAACAACGCTTTGTAGGCTTGGCATGGTCCGAATTATTCACACTACATTTATAGTTCCAGCCTCCTCACATCTACGGAATACGTGTATCAACTTTTACTCAAGCCACATTACGGAAATACAGACATCCGGAAATCAATTCGTCTTATTATAAAAACCTCGATTAGTTTTTAAACTATTATGGTCTGTACAATCTGCTGCAAGTTGCTAAAAATTAGTTTTTCCTAATGCAAATATTAAACACAATTTATGCATTCCGTTCCGAGTAATTGGTACATCTGTTCCAATTTCTTGCTTGCAAATTGTTTCCCATGGAAGTATGTAATTTACATGTACACATCCGTTGTCGTAATTTTGCACTAAGAACACGTAATCAAAAATTACTGCCCCATTATACACGTATGTAAAGCTAAAGTTATTGATTGAAGTAATAGACACGTAATTAATTTAAAATATATTGTTGGTTAAAAGATTTACGACAGGTTTATCAAATGTAAAACGTAAACAATAATTTCTTATCACACATCAAAACATTTGAAAATTATTTGCATCACTTCCGCTGATTTGGCAGCACTTTAACAAAGAAAAATAGCTGCAAATTGCTGGAACACTGGCGAAAGTTCTGTTCCATTTGTGAAAATAACTTGCGCTCTCACACTCTCCGAACGTGGGCCAATCAAAATGCTACAAAACTGACAGCGCAACAACCAATAAGAAAATACCACGCCAAAATTATAGGAGTAAAAATAGCCGGCGACACAGAGAGAACAATCAGTTGAATTTTACACATCAGAGAATAAAGAATATAGTTAAAAAGTGAGTTTGCGGAAGCATTAAAAATATAAATTAATTTTTAACTGCCAAAATAGTTAAGCTGTTACGTACAGGATACATATTTTATATAGTAATAGTAAAGTAAGTATAATTAATATTTGCTGGTGGAAAATTAAGTACGTTTAATATACAGTATTCAAAGTGTGTGTTCCAATTTTGAAACAGTTTTGCAAATGTGTGTATTTACTTAGTTGTAAAAGTTTGCAGTTATTGTGGAAGTGACATTAGGATATACAATTTAAATTATTAAATTTGGTATATAATGTGTAGAACTTTCTCCATAATATCATTATTAAAACTGAAAATTGTCAAATCGCAACAATTCTGGAAATTTCTCGGCATATACACGAAGATTGTCTATACGTGTGAAATTGGAAGAGAGAAAGAGAATAAAGTATTGCCAACTACTGTGTCACATTGCCAATTGGAATATCAGATGAATTTAACGCTGAGACCCAACCGAAAACATAAGTAAATTAACATAAAATACTTGACTTAAAAGTGCCGCGAATATACTACAAGTAATTTTAATGCAATTGCTGAAAATATCTTTCAAAAATATAAAAGTTTAAAGTCAATTCAAGTAACTATTATATTGTGATATATTCCATATGTGAAACTTTGCTCATTGTTAAAAGCTTGCAATGGCTATGAATTTTATGGTAGTTTCAAAATATATACATACATATGTATGTATATACTGTTTGAAAGAAAAACGCTATCAATAGCTTTCAAAGTTATACGCCTACATTGATCACAGAAAATTCACGCTTACTATATAAGCTCAGCTTATGCTAGCAGATATGCATCCATTTATTTCGATTCCAATTCCAATTGCACATAAAGTCGCACTCTGCGATTTTTTGTACACGTCATGCCTTTTACTGTTAAAATATAAAGCGTGGAAGGCAATAAAAAGTACACGTCAGTTACGGGATTTCACTTCTAAGTGGCAAAAATTAGGTCGCCCATATTGTTTACATATTTTTGGGTCCACTTGTTTAAATAATTACCAAACTCTTTTATGCCTAATGGAATTTCATAATTTAGTTACTAACCAAATTCTCCAAAAGAGCAAATATTTTAGGTTAATCCAAAGGTTAAAATTTCTATAATGTATATTTTGTTGAAATATATAACCTTTTTTACATTTATGTATATTCAGGCTTTGTTGATACATATGTTTATATCTGCTTACCGATATATTCATACATACATATGTATGTATCCAACCCGTTTTAGTTTTTTGTATACCTTTGAATATAGAATATATAATATACTACATGACATGTACCGAAGTTTCAGGGTGGTTAATAATAAGGCACTTTGCACATTTATACATACTTTTGTACGTCTAGAAAGCTCTCTTTTGATTTTGGTTTTATATGTTAATCTGTGTGCGCTCAACCTTAGCGTAGAATGTAACCGGCTCCCGGCTTTTTCCTCTATAAAATTCCATTGGAAAGTGTACACGTATCAAGAAATTGTTGGTAGCAATAAAAACAAAAATTTCTAACAACTTCGGTCTTCGGTTAGTACATATGAAACTACCATGTTTTGCTAATGCGGTCACGAAGTACGCGACTACTGAGCTTGAAGAGCGTATGTGTGAGAGAATTTATGGAATATTTGCGATTAGGAGACGCACTAATTTATTGTACTTTTATGTACACGTAGCACACTTCGAATTTTGATTATCAATGTCAGTCAGAATTTATAAGAACATAGTTGTAGACGGTCTAGTAATTTCTCTTTATAATTTTATGTGGGTATTTAAGTACTTTAGTAGGAAATTTAGAAAGTTTTAACTATTTTGCAATTATTTATGATATAACATTTTTGTATTTATTTAGAGTATATACATATGGTTATTTGTATATAAGTAGAACATTGTGACGTAAGCAATTACATACCAATTTCACAGTTGCTTATTGGACGTGCTTTAACTACTCTTACTCAACCTATTACTTATTTTATAACACTTTCTAAATTATTTTTCTTTTTTTTCCAGTTAATTTAATACATATAGCATAAAGACACTTCAAGATGAAGGTTTGCTTATTACTTTTGGCCGTTGTGGCCTTTGTGAGTCTCTCACATGGTGAAGAGAAAAAAGAAAAGGATAAGGACATTGGCACAGTGATTGGTATCGATTTGGGAACAACATACTCCTGGTAAGTTGTAACGAGCAATTTCTTATTTGATAATTCAGTTTAATAATTTTTTCGTTTTATTAATTTTCTTTTAGTGTTGGTGTATATAAAAATGGACGTGTAGAAATTATTGCCAACGATCAAGGTAATCGCATCACACCATCTTATGTAGCATTTACTGCTGATGGTGAGCGTCTGATTGGTGATGCTGCTAAGAATCAGTTGACAACAAATCCTGAGAATACAGTATTCGATGCCAAGCGTCTCATTGGTCGTGAATGGTCAGATTCCAATGTCCAACATGATATCAAATTCTTCCCATTCAAGGTTGTAGAAAAGAATTCAAAACCACACATCAGTGTATCCACGGCTCAAGGCAACAAAGTATTTGCCCCTGAAGAAATTTCCGCTATGGTTTTGGGTAAAATGAAGGAAACCGCTGAGGCTTATCTTGGCAAGAAAGTTACACACGCTGTGGTTACTGTGCCAGCTTATTTCAATGACGCTCAACGTCAGGCCACCAAAGATGCTGGTGTCATTGCTGGTTTGAACGTGATGCGTATTATTAATGAACCTACCGCCGCCGCTATTGCTTACGGTTTGGATAAAAAAGAAGGAGAGAAAAATGTGTTGGTATTCGATTTGGGTGGTGGTACTTTTGATGTCTCGTTGCTAACCATCGACAATGGTGTATTCGAGGTAATTGCCACCAATGGTGACACTCACTTGGGTGGTGAAGATTTCGATCAACGTGTAATGGATCACTTCATCAAATTGTACAAGAAGAAGAAGGGTAAGGATATACGCAAAGACAACCGTGCTGTTCAGAAATTGCGTCGTGAGGTAGAGAAGGCGAAACGTGCTTTGTCTGGTTCTCACCAAGTTCGTATTGAAATCGAATCTTTCTTCGAGGGTGAAGACTTCTCAGAAACTCTAACCCGTGCAAAATTCGAAGAATTGAATATGGACTTGTTCCGCTCAACCCTAAAACCAGTCACCAAAGTTCTTGAGGATGCTGATATGAATAAGAAGGATGTACATGAAATTGTTTTGGTTGGTGGTTCTACACGTATTCCAAAAGTACAACAACTTGTCAAAGACTTCTTTAGCGGCAAGGAACCATCTCGCGGTATTAACCCTGATGAAGCTGTTGCCTATGGTGCTGCTGTTCAAGCTGGTGTACTTTCGGGCGAACAAGACACCGATGCCATTGTTTTACTTGATGTCAATCCATTGACTATGGGTATTGAAACTGTTGGTGGTGTGATGACAAAATTGATTCCTCGTAATACTGTAATCCCAACCAAGAAATCGCAAATCTTCTCTACTGCATCTGACAATCAGCATACAGTTACCATCCAAGTTTACGAAGGTGAACGTCCAATGACTAAGGATAACCATTTGCTTGGCAAATTTGATCTCACTGGCATTCCACCAGCTCCACGCGGTATTCCACAAATCGAAGTATCATTCGAAATCGACGCCAACGGCATTTTACAAGTTAGTGCCGAAGATAAGGGTACAGGCAACAAGGAAAAGATTGTCATTACTAACGATCAGAACCGTTTGACTCCTGAAGATATTGATCGCATGATCCGCGATGCTGAAAAGTTTGCCGATGATGACAAAAAACTGAAAGAGAAGGTCGAGACCCGCAACGAATTAGAATCATACGCCTACAGTTTAAAGAACCAAATTGGCGATAAAGACAAATTGGGTGGTAAATTGAGTGATGATGAAAAGACCAAAATGGAAAGCGCAATCGATGATACCATCAAATGGATGGAACAAAACGCCGATGCGGATCCAGAAGAGTACAAGAAACAAAAGAAGGATTTGGAATCGATTGTGCAACCCATTATTGCCAAACTGTACCAAGGAGCAGGTGGTGCACCACCAACTGAAGAAAGTGATGATGATGCGAAGGACGAGCTGTAAGGGGAGGATGGAGTAAACAATTAGTCCTTAATACATTTACTATTAATTTCATTTAGTTGTTAAAACTGATATAGAAAATTTCAGACTGATACACTCTTAAACAAAATAAGTTTAATAAATTTCGAAGATCTAATACGAAGAAAAAATGAAACCTTCACAGTCCAGAAAAATTTAATTTTCCAACAACAACCAACCTGCTTTTTTTAGTTGAACTAAATTTATATACAGCCTCCTGCCCAAGTTACATCTCTATTCCTTGTAGAGAAAGGTATTTAGCGATGTAAAACTTTAGTTTATTTATTTGTTCCTTTATTTAAAAATTTCGGATGTGTCTCACATTCCATGTCAAGTCTGTCCAAAACTCGATATGTATAAAAAAGCAGTTAAATAAGTTTTGCAATTGTACATTTCTCATTCACACTCATGAATTGTAGTTGTAATGCATGGAATAAGTGATTTCATTTTATACAAAACGGCAAAATATTGTAATTGAAAAGAAGTGAACGAAACCCTTCGATTTTACGAAGAGCTTTACGACAAAAAAATAAAATAAAATAAATTAAATTAAACAAAAAATAAATAAAAATAATATAGTGTTTTATTTTCATCAAAGCCAACTGCAATATTTCGCTTTAATATTGATTATAAATCAACATGCTAACCGGTTTATCTCTGTTAATTCTCAAAACTGAACGAAGTATGTGGATATTTTGCGGCATTATTACCGGTTAATGACCTTACTGCTCAAGCATTTAGCACATATTCTTTTGTATGAACGTCATTCAGTCGCGGTTTTTGAGCTACAAAGGAAAAAACCTTAAAAATCGGTGAAGCAGCAGTATTTGTTAACATATATGTACATATGTATGTACATATAAGTTATTCGACTCCCTACTTCTTCCGTGCACATTTTTCAATGAAAAATCATTTGCACACTTTTAGGCGCGTATGCAAGTATGAGTATTTTTAAGGCGTACCCATACATAATTTTCTTTTTTACTTTTAAGCCAGTAAGATTACATAGGCTATTTATTTCCTGAAAATTCCTTACGGTATATTTGTCTTACTGTAGTTTATAATACAAATTCTTCCATATTTGCTGAAATCCTTAGCAGTTTGGTGTATGTAGATTTTATCTTTCGGAGCGCTCTAAACGTACTTCGCCTCGGGTTCTTTTTATTGATTTAGGGACTTCAAAGAGACAGACAAGGGCAATTCAGAATCTGGTGAATTTGCACCAGATTGTGAATTGCCCTATAATGTTGTTTGCGGAGCCAATTCTATATTTGAGCAGGACTTTTAGCAATGAAGTGTTCATTCTCAGAATGTCCAGAAGACGAGGAAAGAACTAGATTTCCCTACATGAAAAATGTAATGTTTGAGGAATGTTGCAAAGTTAACAGTCGTTGCCTGGAGTCGGTTTCGATTAGAAGGCAAGAGTATGTCAGTAATGGTTAAGTGTAAGACAGAACGCTCTCAGCGTTTTCTTTTAAGCGATTGTTCGTTTTTGATCCATAGCGAGAGTTCGGCTGGAATAACTTAAATACAGCGAAAATTGACTGATTCCTTCTATGCAGAGACATTTCGATGTAGTTTTGAAGGTTTTTTAACATTCGTTCAAAGAAAGTAGTAAAGTGCATTCACTCTGTATTTGCATAATATGACGATGATAAACCAAGAAAAATAAAAAAAATGCACAGAGACCTTTTACCACCGTGTAAGAAAACGTTCATCTCATTCATAACTTTCTTCGACTGTTGATGAAGAGCAACACCAACTTAAACGACCATTGAATATGTCCGCTCCCACGACAGTCGGGTCTACGTAACCGGAACGGATCCGGATTTTTTCATCCGATCAAGGACTGTCAACTTGGCAGAATTGAACCATTGAATATATGTACATACTCACAACAGCCGATTCTAACGCTTTTGGTTCCGTAAGTAATAATAGTAATAACAACACTAAATATGCTATTTTTCCATTCTTCATCAGCAATTTAGTGACATATGTATGTATATGTAGGTCTGATACCTAAATGCACAGCGCCAAATTTAGTGGAAGCGGGCATCGACTGCTAGCTGAATAAGCAATATTTTTTCACCGTCACTTGTCTATTACGAGTCGCTTAATATGCATACATATGTTTGTATGAGCATACATACTTTTAACCGTTGTTGGTATTGTAGCACTTCGTATTTTATTTTATGGTATTTCATTTACAAACTTCATTTATACTTAATTACAATTTATTGTAATTGTTGCTTATGGATAGTAAAAAGGCTAAATATTTTATTAAAATTTACTAAATATAAGTGTTTTAGTATTAATCAGGCAAACGAATATGATTTGCTTGATCCAAATGTATGTATGTATGTATGTACGTGTTTGTGTGTATATTGTGTACATGTGTGTATGTATATTTTTTTTCTAAAAAAATAATTCTAGTGCTGCTTTTCAATCGACATACTAATTTTCAAACATTTAAGTTGTACGAAGCGAAAACCGGAAATGTTGTTGCACGTCTATTCAGCGCTTCCGTTGGCTTCAATTTTGTTTAGTGTGTTTAGGTTTCTTGTTTGTTACTTTTATTGTAAATATTTAAAATGGAAATGTGTGTGAAATGAATAAAAAGGTACGATACGACTCGCTTTATTATCCATCACCCCACCACCGCCTGCCTGCATATCATATTTTGCATTCATAGGTATTTGCCCGATTGTGGCCAATCTCAATATTTGCGTTTATAAATTTATTCCTGTTTCAGATTAAGATACGCCTGTTCCCCCATGTTGTTAGTGTTACTTTCTTCCTCGTCTTTCTGTTGAGTCCGCTGTAGCCAAACATTTGTTATTGCACGTACAGAGACACAGACAGATTTACACGAGAATATTGTTTTAAGAGGAAAAAGAAATCAAAAGAAAAAAGAAAATTTATAAAGATAAATTGCATGTAATCAGTTTTTATAATTTAATAAAATTCTATAGACACAACAAAATTGATGAATATTAGGAAGAACAACAAATAGCACAGCACCTAGTTTTGCAAGTGAATATTTTACATATTTACTATACATGTATGCATAAGTGCAGATGAAAGTACGTACTCATGTCTGTCTGTCCGTGACAATTTACATATGTACATACATATGCATACAAGCGTGAATACTACAATTGAAATGGCAGTCAACACTTAGCCAATATGAAGCGCAATATAAATGTGAAGTGAAGGTGATTGTGCGGAAATCCCATTCAAATGCGAGTATTTAATGTACACATTTCCTAACAAATATGCAAACATTCACATTTAATGTGGATTTATTTTTCAGAGTATTTAAATCTATGAATTCCATATAACTGTTTGTCCGCGTCAAATGATTTATAAACATCAGCGCAAATATTAATATGTACATATGTATGTATTTATATGAGCATTTGTGACCGATGTACTAGGTGATTGCTAAGCGCTCAAGAATAATGTGAATGTGAATGAAAATGATGCAAAGTGATTTGCGGTGTTGCTACAAACATATTTATGTGAGCTTTTATGAATAAGAATCAAAATAAAATAATAAAGCTGAAATTATTCGACTTTAGCGAAGGTTTACGCACTTTTATACTCTTGACAAATTTTTTTTTAAATTATATTTTGACTAGATTTGGCCTATGCACTTTCGCGATTTTCTATATAAATCGCTTAATTGCATTCACGTAAAATATAATTTCTGCTTAGTTCAAAACGTAATATGTGTAAAGTAAATATTTATATAAATGTAAACTTAATTCTTCAAATTATTTTTATGACAATGGCATTCTTGCGAGAATTTCATTTCTGATTCGCTTCCGTTCGCACAAAATAGGCGACGGGCTCGGATCAAGATTTGCAAGATTCGCTTAGATTCCCTAAACTATTTGAAGAATGTGTTATGCCATTGCCATAACAACCAGGCTATATAATAGACTTATATTTAAGTAACCATATACATACCTATAATTTTCAATACAAATTTTATTTCAAAACAAATAATCAATATAATTATGTCTTATTAATCCCCTAATAAAACTCATCTCCTATACTATAACCAATTGTACTGGATTTTTTCAACACACACACAACAATATTGTTTTTTCCTAACATCCAAAATCCGACGACGAAATGAAATGCCAAAAGCTCTTTATCTTAACAATGAAAATTTAATTAAAACTGTACATTATATTTTTATACAAAGGCAATATTGACATGTTACGCATCGAATACATGCACATATATATGTTTTGCATTGAATTCTGTTGAAGGGCTATTGGGAGGAGAATCCTTTACTCCCCTTCAGCTTCTGGATCTGGGCGGCTTAGAATTTCCTGACAGAGGGCAATATAGTCCTGTGAAAGTTAGGAAAATTATTTTTAACTCAAATATTTACTTAATTTGTATAACAAAATTGACAAGGAACACAAGTCCATATTAGAAAAATGTCACTTACATAAGGAGGCAGACAACATTGAGACGTACGCACATAGCTGATCGCTGCTAGAATATAGCACACCTAAACACTTCTTTTAGTCACATAAACAAAAATATGCATACACATAAATTTTTATTTGGGAATACAAGTATGCAGCTGTGTTCTTGGAAGGTATTCATTCTATCAGTTTCCTTGGAAATGAAAATACGATTTTATGGTATTTCGTTGGGTTCAAGTTAAAACTGGTTGTCACCTATAACCTATGTATGAAAATATTTGCTCGAAAATATAATAAATCACTTTAACACTGACAGTAACGAATTTAATAATTGAAAAACTCATATCATGAGGAATAAAAATACACAATTTATCCATCAATATTAACTATATCCACTTTATACGATTGGCTAACAGCGAAAACGTTATTTTTATATTAAAATTCCATGCATTAAAAGAAGCTTATATCATTAAGTAAGTACAAGTAAAAGGTGACTGGATTTTATCCTAATGTATCGATGCGAAACATTCCATGTTTATTTAAACGGAGTTATTTTAATTGTATATATATTTTTTTAGTATATAATAATACAAATGTTTTTAAACAGATTATAGACTGAAAATCATGACTACACTATTTAACCTATAATTTTCCGGACTTCTATATGATAGCTTAATAAAAATCGTTCACTTTTGACTTAGTGAAATTATATCAACTTATGTTTTTAGTTTCAATTAAGTTCACTTTCAATTAAGAGCGTGTATACAAAATGATTATTTTTGAATATTAAAATTTATTCATCATTCAAAACTACATTAACAGAATGCAAGTTGATGTGAATCTGTGAATGTTTATCTCATTCCTACCAGAGGAGTTTTATATATATAAAAATAAAAAATACGGCGTATTAGAAAAAGCTTCGATATTGTATTGAATTTCGTCACTTTTATGATGCCATTTGTGTTGGGAAGAATTGGATGAAATGAAAATATGTCTAAGTAGTGTTTTATGACATGCGTTAACAATACAAAACTTCAATACATTAGCAAATGTAGGTAGGTTGACTGTGAAAGTTAATGTGTGTGTGTGTTTTGTGTATCGCATATATAGTGAAGACGATTTCCGTGGAAAATTCAATACATTTTGTGCTGATTAGTTATTGTATCTCAGTTTCTAATGTTGTTTGTGTGTGTTTTTGGCTGCCTTTCAATTTATTTCTTAAACAAAACGAACTTTCATCATGATCTCTACATTTTTAAGTTTGCTTGAGTTGTTTTTGTGGTTTGTATTTCTTAATTTTTATTAATTTTTCTGTTTTTTTTTTCAATGTAAACGTTTTTTTATAAAAATTTTTGTTTAATGCAATAGTTATGGAAAAATTAAAAATAAAAAGAAAAAGGAAAAACGATATTAAAGTTTAAGAGGTGAGCAAAGAAATTTCATTTTAAATTTACCGCTCGAAGTGGCATTTTAACGGTGGCTGCTGCCTGTAGTTGAATTTGATAAGCTAAGCTATGAATTTTGAAGCCATAAAGTCTGTAAAAAAAAACAAAATCAATTAATATATTAAAAACGTGGAATAGAAATATAATATATATATATTATATAACTTCTAAAGCATTAAATCTGGGATTATAATACTCAAAATCTAGTAATGACTATGTTTAAAATTTCATTTTTGTTGGTCAACTCAATTAATTTGTGCCCTTCAAAAATAACAATTTACCGGCATATTATCTATTTTATGGATTAGGGAAATATTTACGGGTTTTATCATCATAAAAATTCTGACAAACCTATAAAATATAATTTAAATAACAAATAAATTTTCGTAAACAAATAACTATTATGTATATTGCTTTAGTAATTTAGAAAACATTCTCTGAATCAGCTGTTCTGAGAAAATATTTAAATAGGGTTGGATGCATAAAAAATTCATACTACTCAAAGCTGCCTCTCCAAATTTATAAATGTATTATTATTTATATTCTATATCACGCCCAGTTTTTAAGCAATAAAGCTCAGAATTGTTTTTAATTAAAAAATTAATAAATTTCCTCCAGTCTGTGCTCGCATCGCTTTCTACAGTTTTTGACTTTTCAGCATTCTACGATCCTACAATTATTAAATAATCTATTTCTACAGCTTGATGGCGAATAGTATATGTATTTTGTCATACAATCAAATCCCTTATATATCCGAATAAAAGTTATAATTTGCTACACGGTATTAATATCTACTCTTATTTAAAACTATCTCAATTCTTATTTCTTACCTTGGAACAAATTGATTAGTCGGCCGCTTAGGACGATATTCAGGATGAACCATGAAGAGCATGTGTGGAAATCCCGTGCCAAAGTAAGCACCATCCGTGTGATGATGACGCGACGATTTTGGCGTATATACATCAATACATTTGGGGCAATAGGTTTTTACCATAGCTTCACCAGGTATATCTGATAGACCTGTAATTTTTTTGAGGTTAATTTATGACTAATGAATTTTAGTTTTTATGAGTGGCGAACCTAAAGGTAACATGGGCTGGCTTTCACAATATACACGTGGGCAATGTCCAAAATCACCAGTTTGGTATTTTTCGATCATTTGCGCAATTCCGCGATTTGTCAAAATGTATCGGGCATGTATCAAGCCGTACAGCATTTCTGCTGCCTGTTCCGTCATATCTGATTGCAGTTGATTCTCTTCCAGATCGTCTTCTACAAAAGAGAAAAATATTATTTCAGTTTTATATCTCTCAATGTAAATAAAAAATTCCAATTGTATACATACCTGGCTCGAGATCAAGGATCATATCAAGAGCATTTCTATAATTGGGAACTTGTTCATTTAATCCGGTTAAATTAAATTTATCTTGTATATAATCCTCATCAACCTTTAAAGAGAAAAATAAAAAGTTAATAATAAGAAATCAACATGGAACACTTTAAAAGTGGGTATAATCATTATGTCTAGCAATTATATATCCTCTTAAAACTCAATATGTGTGACCTCAACATTCAAATTGAATCATTCCATGGACGTACTATGAAACAGCAGAGGAATGTTAAATTAAAAGTTAAGGGTGGCGGAATTTTAAATCAAATTATATGGCAACAACCTAAGGAAATTTTGTCACCAATAGAAATTCGTACACGCTAACTTCTGCCATACCCACATTGTTAAAACTATAGTGATTAGATAACAAAGAGGAATTGAAAAAAATATCACAATTTAATTTAATAATACTAGAGTATTAATATAGTTATAAAATTTAAGTTAATACACTTACCTCACAAAAGAATTCATTGCCGCGCAGCCCACAAAACCATGTTACCCAAGAGACTTCTTCGGAACTGCTCATTTTATTTCTGAAAATTCAAAAGAAAGTGCGAACACAAGGAAACGATATTAGTCTATTTCCGACACATGATACTTTGTACACTTTACTTAAATTTTTACGGATTCTACTCACAGTAGGGATAGAATTTTGGCAAAATTAACAAACTAAATTAATAACACAAAATAAAACTATTTTTCTTAGACGCTTATCTGCAGAATTTCCTGCAATTTTATTCAGTTTTCTTTTATTAAAGCACAGTTTAAACGAGCAATGGTATTCGCTTTTCATTCACAATTCCGACATTTTTGCCAGCAGCCACGAAAATGAATAAAATATTTTATGCATCGCTTTCTGACTACTTCTTTATCGTCTTCTCCACTTTCAAATATCATTCGTTAACTTTACCTATCCTCCTCCATCTTAATTTTCTCCGATAGCGGCAACACTGTTGTACTTAAAACACAACACCAGTTCTCCTGCTCACACACGATAGAAAAGGAAACCAATTATTGATATAGCGGACAATATGAGAAGATACGGTACACGCTGAAAGCCAATTAATCAACCGACCGACTACTTCACTAACTAAAAATGCCTCCTTGTTTTCTTTCCCCGCAAATAGATACTTTTGTCCACTGAAAAAACTTTAAGTGTATCGTATTCAAACCCGCATTTATATTTTTATTAATTTTTAATATATATTGCCACAAGTGATCTTAATTAAAACTCGTTCCACAGCACTTTTACACATTTAATTTAATTTTATTCTTTTAAAACGGTACACTCACCTATTGTTGCTTTGCCCAGCCACACTCCACAGAAAATGAAAATTAAAAGAAAATTTCACAAGAGAGGAAAACCAAAGGGAGAGGCAAAAACAGGGTTGCAAAGCAATTGCTTTAGTGTTGCATTTTCATAGTATATATTTTATTGAATTTACTTCATTTATTTCTCTTTCTCATGCTGTACGTAAACAACGGCGAATAATATGCAGTGAAATATAAAAAATATAATTGCTTTCCATGTTAAATGTAATTGCTACGACTAATAATAAAATATTTTTAATACATATTTTTTGTGAATCTATTTTACTTAGTTTTCCATATATGTATTAAGAACGATTAATGTATGTATGTAAATATAATAGAGGTTATGCATACAGATAATAAACATACATACATATGTAGCATTCTGCTTCAAAAATATCAATTTTTTCATTTCTATACATATTTAATA
Organism: Bactrocera tryoni; assembly: GCF_016617805.1. Taxonomy (NCBI): domain Eukaryota; kingdom Metazoa; phylum Arthropoda; class Insecta; order Diptera; family Tephritidae; genus Bactrocera; species Bactrocera tryoni. The sequence goes on along the minus strand of NC_052502.1, from coordinate 7,973,471 downwards.
ATGTTTCAACTATGAATTATAATAATTTATTCTCTTTTTTATTTCTTTTAATTTTACGTTAATGAGAAAAAAAATATAAATTTTTTTAAATAAAATTTTTAAAATTTCGCAATTGTTTGAAAACCAATAATTCTATTAGTGTGGCAACAATATTGTTTTGAGCACGTTGTGCCACAATCACAATAAAGTTGTTCAAATTTTACAAAATGTTGGAAGATGAAAGTTTAGATAAAAAACCACCAGGTAGAGGTGCTAAATCTGCTCCTTCACGTTATTTTCATTCGCCTGTGCCCGAGGAAGAGGTTAAGCCTATTAAATTGAAAGGTGTCAGCCAACAGAATTTCTCAGGTGAAATCATTAAGGTTGAGCAAGACAAGCAGATCGGGTTTAAAAAAACTTTTTACCGCAAAGGGGCACCAAAAAAGCATATTAAAACAGAAACAAACACGAAAATTCCAAAAGAACTCCTGAAAAAATATGATAAAGGGGAAAAGGTAAGACCTAAAGGTGTAAAAACTAAATTTTTCAAAGAGAAACAAGAGCGCAAGGAAGTGTATCTACAATATGCTACGGAACAAGCTGCGCGAACAGAAATTTTACTCACGGAACAACAAGGTTTTATTGAGCCAGACGAGGAAGAGATAACTGCACAGTATCGGCAAGTAGAAATTGCCAAAAATGTAAGTACACAAATAATTAGTATTGACATTTTACTTAACCAAATCGGTTTTAGGTCGACATTTTGTCCGCATCGAAACATTTCAAATTAAATCTTGACTTTGGTCCGTATTCCTTGCGGTATACTAAAAATGGTCGACATCTGCTGCTTGGTGGACGCCGAGGGCATGTTGCTGCATTTGACTGGATTACGAAGAAGCTTCTTTGCGAAATGAATGTAATGGAGGAAGTAGCTGATGTCTCGTGGTTGCATGTACATACCATGTTTGCATGTGCGCAAAAAGATTGGGTCTATATTTATGATAGTCAAGGCACTGAATTGCATTGTGTAAAACGTTTATACAGAGTTAACTGTATGGAGTTCTTACCTTACCATTTTCTTCTTGCTACTGGTAATAAAGATGGCTACGCGTCATGGTTGGATGTATCTATTGGCGAGTTAGTCAGTAATTTCAATACGAAACTTGGTGATATACGATTAATGCATCAAAATCCAGGAAATGGTGTTTTATGCATTGGCGGATCTAAAGGTGTAGTGTCCATGTGGTCTCCGAAAGTACGAGAACCTCTTGCGAAAATGCTATGCCATTCCACACCTATGAGTGCATTGACTGTTGATCCAAAAGGTCAATATATGGTCACGGCGGGCCAAGACCGAAAAGTTAAGGTTTGGGATGTACGCGCTTTAAAAGGTCCACTCGTAAGTTATGGATTGAGACTGCCAGCTAATCAGGTTGTGGTGTCCCAGCGTGGTTCTCTAGCATATTCACAGGTACCAATATTTGCAATATCTACATTTATATACTAATGAAATTTATTATTCATTAAGGGCACGTATTGTGAGATTCAATCGAACTTGTTATTGGGAGAAAAGGCTGAAACGCCATATTTGCGACAAATGTGTGATTCATTTGTGCATGGCATGCGCTTCTGCCCCTATGAAGATATTCTTGGCATAGCAACAGCCAAAGGCTTTCAGTCATTACTTGTTCCCGGCTCAGGTGAACCCAATTTCGATGCTTTGGAGGATAATCCTTATCAGACAAAGTCACAACGTCGTGAACATGAAGTGCACGCACTTTTAGAGAAAATACCACCAGAGTTGATTACTTTGGATCCAAATGAAATTTCTGCTGTTGATGTGCCCACGCTGCAAGAGAAGGTTGATGCGAAGCGAGCATTATTCCATTTGAAACCACCAAAAATTGACTTCAAGTCGCGACATAAAATGAAGGGTCGCGGTGGAAGTGCGAAAGCTTCACGTAATAAGCAAATAGTTAAGGACCTCAAAAGAAAGGTATATAATATTAAATAATTTTATAACAAATACTCACTTATATTTCTTTTTGTAGGAGTTTATTACGGATATCAAAAAATCGAAGCAAACTATCTTCAAACAAAATACAAAGAAAGCAAGCGATTTTATACCTCTTGACTCAAGTGTGCCGTCGGTACTGGATCGTTTTAAACCAAAAAGTACGAAGAAGAAGTAGTTAATATCAGTTCCAATTTTAATATAAATTTGTTTATTCATACAAATAGTAAATAACAATACTACTATACCGGATTTTTAATCATGCATAATTTAAACTTTAGGGCGCTTATCATTTAACATTACTTGGGTCCTTGCTGTGTGCTTTATTCGGATAATATGTATTTGAAATAGTTCACAATTCTTTTGTCAGTAATATGCTTATCGATATTTTGATGCAAAAGTTCTTTGTATTCTGAAGCAAATTTTCTTTCGGTCCAGTAAAATAAGTTCATGATATGTTTTTTCCCCTCAAATGCATTTGGTGCTCCAGACACTTGTATTTTCTGTAAGTTTTCAATAACAGCCTCAATTTTATTTTCCAACGCACGCAAAAATGTTGAATTTTTTTGTTTGGCTAAAGTTGACATAGCAATAATAGTTGACACTTGGACACTTTGTTTTAATAAAAGTTGCGGCAAATATTCTAAAAAGCGAATGAACGTATCCTCCCCATAATGTTGTCTTAGCTGTGGTGTTTGCACAATGTCGCAAATAAGTGTGAGTACTTCTGTTTCTGAATTGGTTTTATTAGGAAAATTATTTCGCAGAAAGGCTTCCATGGTGCTGTTTAGTAATGGTAACATTAGATCTTTATGCATTTGCAAAAATTTAATATCGTTCTCAAATAAGCTAATACGCAAAGCTTTTATCAGAGCGTGGTGATTTTGTAAAGGGTGTGTTGAGAGATTGGAAACTACTTCTTCCAGGTATTTGAACAGCGTAGCAAATCTTTCAATTTGGGTTTGTATTGGACTATGTGATTTGTAAAATTGGCACATTAGGTATGCCAAACATATATTTTGTTCCAAGCATAACTGTCCACCGTTAACACTTAACAATCTCAAATGTTTCTTATAAGATTTCTTATTTAACTCTGGATCTGGAATAAATACTGAATGATGAGAAGCTCGAAAATAAAAAAAGTACTTAATTTTACCTGTTTCATTTTGTTGGTATGGAAAACCATCCGTTAGAAAACTGACAGCAAAAGTTTCCGCATATTGCTCTTGGAACCAAGCGCTTAGTTGGTGATTGTTTTCGTTCTCCTCATTTAACTCAATTAGCATCCAGATATTTTGCAGAATTTCTAACGCAACTTTCAATGTTTGTGCTGCTTCATTTGTCAATGTTGTTGACATTTTTTGGTCCTGCGGTCGCACTTCAATCCACGATTCCACCAGTAAAGGTAGGAGATGGATGACGTATTCTCGCAGTCTTTCTTCTTCACTTCCTTCTATGGCGTCAGCACTTTTAACGCCTAATGATGGTCTCAGCGCAGCGAGCAAATCGATTTGGTTCGCTGGAGTAAGGTATTTTCTCTTTACATTGTAATGCTGTGGAGCATTTGGATTAAATGTGACATTTTTTGTGAAGCTATTTACAATTTTTCCAGTATTATTTGCACGTTTGTTTTCAACTAAAGTAGCGAGCATTTGACGCAAGCGTTCCAAAACTTTCGTTCGCCACTTTATTGTAGTTTGCTTTTCACCTAAGCGAACAGTAAGAGTTCGACTGGTGTGATCACCTTCTTTACGGGCTCTTGAAATCATTTCAAGGAAGTTTCGTATAATCTTCACACTATGTGTTACTACTAACTGTGGCACATGTTCCATAAGAACATCTAGCATGAGCAGTGAATCCTCTTGTATCGCTGGTTGAATATGTGTCATAGCACATCGTAAATAAGATGAAATTATATGGAAGAAAGGCACAACTTCATCCGTTTTTAATGCTGTTAAAAGACATTTCAACGCTTTAAATGAATCTCTTCGTGTCTCCCTATCTATGTCCAACGATATTGCGGAAACACTTTGCAATAGGCTGTGCATATAACCAGTTAGATTGACACGCCCGGCAGTGATGGCTTCGCGTAGATTTCGAAGCGCATCAGCGCGCATATTGGAACTGTGGTGCTTTAAGCGTGAAATAGTTTCTTTTAAGTTCAGTTGACGTTCTCCGTCCGCGAATTGTGACTGCTTCAACTGTTCCCTTATCGTAATTTTTCGGACCTTGAATTCTGTTTTAGTGACATTTAGACCTTTAGGCAATTTAGTAGCCTTTAGTTTTACTTTCGCCTTCTCAGACCGTAATTTCTTTTTATGGCTCACCATGTCGCTTTTTATTTAAATAAATTGCTATATTTTAAACTTATATAAAATCAAAACAATTCTCCACGTTTTTTATTCCAATCTTGAATTTCATAGTGTTGCCACATATTTTTTTATACAATGTCTATAGAGTATTTACATCGTTCAACAAATCTCAAATGATAAATACCATCAATCTATAGAGCGAGGATTTATGATATATCATTTTACTCCGATCGATAATATATTCTTGGATGCGAAAAATAACGCACGACATTGAATAAAGGGTTCCTTTGCATTAAAGCGAGATGGGTAATTTACCAGAAAATCACGGCTACCAAAACTTCCAAAACATTCAAAGAATTAGCCCGGACACACCGTAAAACTAATAGAATCTTTGTGTAAAAAAGGGATCAAGGACGTAGATAACAGTTTCGGTTAGAATTGGGTCAATGGGGTCTTAAGAAACCCATAGAAACTTTAACAAAAATCTCTGCTAGTACAGTTGTGTAATTAACCTGCAGGTTAGCTACATATTAGAATAAGATATATGTATGTATGTATTCATTTTGAAATAATTAGTAAAAACGGAGGCAAGTTTAGACATCTCGTTCGAATATAATATATATTCGAGTCCGTTTAGGTTACGTAAGACCCGACACTCGAGGAAACAGCTCGTAGACCGGATTGTGGTGGAATCAGACTGAACGGTGTATCACCAGCTTAAAGTCAAACATAATCTTTAAAGCACTATTAAGCACCGCATACTTCTGATTATGAGGACGTCAGAATTATGAGGATAAGTGCACAAAGAAAATAACTGACTCTCTGATCTTTCTCACAAAATAACCACAACATATCTTCGAGGATGGCCCTTTCCTCCAAGTGATATAATATTTGTTAGCATTTAGTCAAGCTACTTCGATGCTGCAACCGAGGTAACAGCGGTTACAATCAAGAATGATTTTGTGTCTATATAGCTATGACTTGGCTTTTGTTCACCTTCACATTAGTAACAGTTATAAATTCAACTGGTTGATCTTTTTTTTTAATAATTTCTATTGCTGTTAGAGCAACAGTCTTCCTATTCCTGTGACGCGCACTGAACAATGAAACACAAGTTTTTAATTAATTGCTGTAAAAAAGTAAAAACTGGTGTCTTTATTGATTAATCCGTTTTTTCTTGGTTTTCAGTCACGAACAATGTTCATAGGGGTATAGAGAATGGCTGGAAGAAAACATTTTTTTATGCAAAAAATAATTTCACAATAGGAGAAATAACATTTTAACATAAAATGATCAAACATATTTAAATTGTAGAAACACAAAAGAAATCTAGTAACTAATTGAATATACACATTTTATGCAATTATTAAGAAATTATTATCAAAATAAAAAGGCGAAATTCAATAGAATAACAATGCTCATTCTTTAAGGTTGGAATAATAAATAAATAATAAATTTAGTTAGTGTTCTAAAATTTACAGTAGTTCAAATAAATGAACTTACAAGAGTTGCTTTTTCATTGTTTGAGTATTGCCAGAAATTAGAGTAATAAATCAAAGGCTTTCTATATACAAGTATACTAGAGTTAAGCATTTATGCAATTCAGCCAGTAAAGCGCCTCAGCTGAGTGTCACAGTATCCAACGTGTCCCTTTTCTTGTTGTTGTAACGAGGTGCACCTTTTATATACATATGACTATATATGCGTATGTGTGCTTAGTTTGAACTACATTGCCAAGCTGTTAGAACTCCAGTTAGGCTGAATGAAATGATGAACTTCCAAAGCCACACAGAACATTTTGTTTTGTTGTACGGATCCTCCAACGACGATTACGCCTATTATTGCTCTCTACGTTTCCACTTGAGTATCGTTTTATGTTTTTTTAAATTACCAAATTGAATACTTTCATTACAAATATCGAAATAAATAAAAAAACTGACAAATAAATAAATAAAATCTAACAGTGTAAAAAATATCACATAGTAAGGTGTCTACATGGTAGACACCAAATATCACTTGTTTGCTTTGTACTATAAATTTTGTAGAGTCGTTGGCAGTGCCAACATGGAATATGAATTTTACATGTAAAAATAATTATTTTGAGTAACAACAATTGTAATGAATATTTATAAATTATTTATGGTGGTAGCTATAATTCAGTTTTTTTTATCAGCTATAGCAAACATAATTTATTTTATTATTTTATATAAGTTAATATTTAATTCTACAGAGTACATTAATGTTATATATTTGTTAGAAGTAACTGCAATCAATTTTGAATAATTTTGCATTTGCTTAAATTTATATAATTTCAGTAATTTAATATACAAGTATTTCTAAAATAAGCGCAAATATTTGATTTTTTTTGGGATAAACTAATCAAATAACAGTGAAATATCGTGAATATTTTTAAACATATAATTTGAGTTTTAAACATACCATATATAGCACATGCGTTAAATATGTATATAGCTTTTATTTTATTTTCGTCTCAATTAAACCAACTAAAATAAATATTGTGTCTGCACACGTTTAGCCAACTGTCAACATTTGTGTATATTTTTGTAATGTGTTTTTTCAATTATGACTACGTAATTAATGTGTGCTTCTAAAATCTTTCTTGATTTTGATTTCCATTTTTTTTCAGAAGCTTTATACTACTATTTTTTTTTGTTTTTGAATTTTTAGCGACTTGTTTGCCCAGCAATTGCATAATAAAGTGCAATATAAAATGCCGTAACAGACTTTTGGTCGACTTTTAATCGATTTTAGTGCTTGTAAAAGACAAATAGCATATTTCTTCATAACTTAAAATGTTCGTAAGCATATTATTAGCTACGTTTTCAACAAGAAATACGTATGTAAATTCAGTTTAATAATTTTATGCGCATAATATTGGGAGTATTTGCGGAAAAACTGTTAGAAAGTGAGAGGGGCGTGTACATTTTTTTAACAATCAATAATATTGCGTATACAATGTTGCAAATATTACAAGTAATACAATACAAATATAAAATAAAATATAAATTTTTAACTTACAACTATAATTTACAACTGATTTAGACGTGTGACGTTCACGTGGTAAGGACATATAAATTTTGTTTGTTGCGAATTTAAGGTATGGGTTAGTCAGAAGAACAAAATTTGTTGATTTTTATATAACTGGATGATATTAGCATTATATAACTGGCGCTGCCTTCATCGAGTAATACTTTATTTTTTATGGCTCACACTTGCATTTTTATGATTATATTTGAATATGGTTGTTGCTTATTATTATAATGCTATATTGTGATATAGCAATAGTAAATACTACTTATTTTTTACATTTGTTACTGTTTGTGTCATCATTTATTTTGGCAAATACATACATTTATTTACCGGTTTTAATAAACATTTTTTCACATTGAATAAAATAAGTTTCAATTGTTTCAACCAATTATAATTAAGCAAATACAATTAATTTAGTTATTGTGTACAAAAATACAATTTTGGTAATAGTTGAGGGTAAATCGTCATTTTATTTACTTAAAAGTGTTATTGGTATTTATATACCTTGGATGAAAGTTTTCCGCTGCGGTCTAGAATATCAATATGATAATTTTGTATACACTTTAATATAGGGCATTCAAGAAATATTAAAAAAAAATTTAAAGCCTGTTGCTCTTTTATAACTTACAACTAAATTATAAATTATAATTAAAATTTGTGTTGAACTTTGTATATTCTTAAATATACGAACTAAAAATTATATATGAACTTATGTCTAGTGCTTTTAAGAAATCCAGGCGTAAAAAAAGTGAATTTTTTTAAAGTCAAGTAAAAGTTTTACCGTTATTCATTTTTTTTTACTAAATAACATTTAACTAAACTTTTGTTTATTTGTTGGGAAAAAATATGCAAGAATAATGTTGAGCCGCATTATGACTTTGGGCATGTATGTTTGTTAATGGAAGTATGATAGCATAACTATGTATATACATATGTATGTTGAATTTTAAAATTTAAAATGGCAAATTTAAAGCTTGTTTGGAACAAAGTATAAAGGGAACACTGCTTTTTCACAATTTGAAGAGTTTCACACCTTTTGTTAGTAAACATATTTAACTGGAGCCATTTTTCATTGTGTTGTGAAATAAATTTTTTAAATATATTACGTCAATATTAAATCGCAAATAGTCATTTAAAAGTGAAATGGTTACTTAAATTGTAAGAGTCATAACTTTAAATGCCATATACAGTTTTAATGCTGGTAGGGATGCTTATTGAGCACTTGACAAAGTTGTTGCTAACCTTTTGCCAGTGTCATATTAAAGCTAACAATGTTGCTGAAGACTTTCAATAAAATAACTGTAAAATTACTTTTCCTAAACATTATGACATTACATAGCTAATTTATACAGTTTGAAAATTTTATGGTCAATAATATCGGAAGGTTATGTTTTAGAAAAAAAAACAGTAAATAAGTTGTAATGTTAGCATAAACAAAGATATGCATTTTTAGCGTCGGTAATTACAAATACATTTTAACTTTCAATTAAAAAAATTGCGAAGACAATTTAAGCAATATATGGGGGCATATGAGGTGGTACGGTCTGTATGAAATCTAATAATTTATAATATTAATATGTTATGTAATATATGTATACCTCACGGTGATGACAATTTGAGAATTGCACATTATAAATGTGGATGCTATTTAGAAGTTATAACAAATCTGTAATTTGCATGTGCTCTTACAAATATTTTACCAAACTAAGCGACAACGAAAAGCAAAAATTATAACGACTTAAGCAATTCTCGCTGCTTACTTCACTTTACCATATGCATAATTAAAAAAATAATAATATTAGATTTTAAGGTGAAAATATGTTTACATAAATATACGCGCCTCCATAGCTGTTATTCGATTCATACATGTGCGTGTGGAAATCATTGTAAATATATGTATGTTGTAAAATGATATAAACAAGTTATGTTATGTTATGTGTGGTCTAATTACAAGTTACATTTCACTTTCAATACAGAACGAAGACTTTCGTGCCACTTACATTTTAATCATTTCACTCACACCAGTGTCAAATTCAAAGTTAGCGAAATATGCATATTTGATTTCAGAAATATGCGGGTTCAAAATTTTTCTACGATTTGTTTGTGTAGTTTTAATTTTCTACACAGCTAAAGAAATCTTTGACAAAAGTTATTTGATTCGGTAGCTTAATGACGGTTTTTTTTAATTGCCGAGAACTTAATCATGTTTCAAAACAATGCGTTGCCCCTTGTTGCGCTTTCCGTCGTTTCCGCCACCGTCTCTGTTGCTTCCACCGCTGTCATACATTTGTCGCCTGGTCTCCAAGCGATCAAATATACCTTTCCGTGAGTTATTACTGCTACTGTTGCGCGACGATCCCCCACCAGTGCGACGATTCCGACTGCCATCGGATGAGTGCAAATCGCTTTCCTTGCGGCCAGCACCTCCTGAATTACTTGATGTTGATGTTGTAGACGATTTTAGTACCACTCGTCGGTTGCTTGAACCGAATGATGCTGACGATGCTGATGATCTTTGAGATGTCGTATTGTTACTGCTACGACTAGATTTTATGTTTGCCTTATTAGATGGCGGTGGAGCTATTGGTTCAGGTGTCGGTGTACGTGAGACGGCTGGTTGTGGTGGGGACGGTGTTGGCGTGGCCAACAGGCGATCCTCCATTTCTAGCATTAATTCATCTTCATCGTAGTCGAGCTCCACTTCATCATCACTCGGCGAGGACATACGTCGTGTTTGTTTCAATAATGCCGCCGGTGGTGGTGTTGGTGTATGGGTTTCCTTTTTGGGTACTGGTTTTATTATGGCTGTATTGCTGCTGCCACAGTTAACACCACCACTGCTGCTTGTGACATTCGTTATATGATCGTTAAGATTCCGTTTTGCTTCTGGTAAAATTTTTGCAGTTGGAATCTGCTTGCGCTGATTTTGCGCTTGCGGCGGTTGTTGCGACTTTTGACGTGGAAAATCCTCATCAGCATATTGTGGCTGCTGCTGCCGTTTCTTTAACGATATTATTTTGCGTTCTGTTACCACAATTGGCTTAAGTTTCTGCGTCTGATTTTCACTGGCACTGCTTGGGGCATTACTACCGTTATTGGTACTAGCATTATTGGTCTGATTAGGACGCTGATCCTATAAGGTTAGGGTTTGGAAACATATTTACGTATTTTTATCGTATTGAAATAGTTTGATTTGTGTTTCAGAAAATTCTTAAAACTATCAGTAAAGAAATCTACTTTAGGGGTATGAAAAATTCAAAAATTTATAATATATTGATTACTAAGAAATGTTTTTATTTGAAGATAAAAAACTCGAAAACTTTGGTAAAATGTGCGAAAACAAAGAAAAGTAGCCCGAAGGAAATTAAGAACAAAACTACTTAAAGGGTATATGCTGTCTTATACTACAAATTCGAATATCCATATCTCAAGCCGAGAGTTGACCTTCAATTTTCGATAAAATTAATAATAATGCATTGTAAAACTCACCTCATATTGTTTTTCCTCTGCGGCGCGCCTTCTTTTTAATTCCTTGTCCTTGAGTATTTTTTCTCGCAATGCTTTCTGTTTCTCTATTTCCAATCTATATACACGCGTCTCTTCGTCCTCTTCAACCTATAAATTAAATTTTAATTAGGCATCATACAAGCATACAAGAATTTGATAGAAAACGTACATCTGGGCGATCGCGATCACCTCCACGTCGAAAACCTCCACCAGCTCGTGGTAAAGGAGATAAACTACGTCTACGTTTAACGTATGCTCCACCACCTCTTTTGTCATAATCACGATCTCGACTATTTCCACGACGAAAACGATTTCCTCTTGGGCCCATGTTACCATTTCCGCTTCCTGCACCACCACGTTCGCGATCAACAGGACCACGTTCCCTTTCACGGTCACGATCTCTTTCACGATCTAAACGATCTCGCTCACGATCACGATCACGTTCTCTCTCCCGATCGCGTTCACGTTCTCTGTCGAAGTGTGAACCGGTCCCGCCGGCGCCTCCACCACCGCTTCTCTTATTTGGTGGCGTAAAGCTGCGTTCACGTGAATGTGTTCGAGAACGGCTGCGACTGCGGCTTCGTCTTGCAGTGAGCGGCGAACGCTCATGCCTTCGTTTCTCGATATGCTCTCGATTTTTATTAATGAATTCCTCCTGTTGACGCAGTAACTCATCGTCACTTTGTAAATGTGAGACATGACTGCTAATTGTTGACATAAATTGAGTTTCTTTTATAAACTTATTTGTTGCTGCTTGAACGCCACCCTTAAAATTTGGATTAATAAGTACTTTGCTAGGGCGTAATGTTGCCGATGTTATTGGGCCGCCATTGTTATTGGCAGATACTTGTGACGCCTGCACACTGGTACTTGGATGCACACCACTTTGTGGTAACTGTAGGGGAGCTTGAGGAGGCTGCAATGGTAGTTGTTGGGGAGGTCTAATGGCCGGGTTGTTTATAAAATTTGGCACTAGGCCTTGTGGTGGTAAATTTGATAATGGTGGGCGCGGTAAACGCATATTCGGTCGCATTACCATAGGTCCCGGTGTCGGGCCCATACCTGCATTGTTGCCACCTTGCATTGGTCCGCCAGCAAGTTCAGGTCGGAACATAGCTCGTGATGGATGTGACATATGACCGAAGTTCTGATTGAAGGGTACACCATTACCCGTATTATAATCGTGTGGATACATATTGCCGGGATTAGGATGTCTAAAATTCATAGGCCCACCTGGGCGAAATCCGGGGAATGGGTGTCGTGGACGATGGGAAATTGAGGGATTCATGGGATCGTGTGGGTGGAGAGGAATTTGTGCATTTGGGTTTGTTTGTTGTGGTCCCATTGTTCCGGGATTTGTAGATGGCGGACCGTGTGCTGTGTTGTGTGGTGCATAAGGTAGGGGCGGTTGTTGTAGCGGGAATTGACCTGGAATGAGGGCGGAGGATGTGTGGGTTAGCGTTGTTGACACGATAGTTGTTCTCGCCGCGGGAACACCGTGCGTTGTCAATAGAAAATTACCATGTGATGGTGGATAGCGGAGTAGTGGCCTCTGACCGTGGTAAGATCCACGTAATGAATGGGGACGCAGCAGAGGATTTCCTCCACGTTTATTATGCACGAAGCGAGAATGATGCTTTTCTAAAGGTAGAATGTAAATATTTTATTTATATAGTTTATAAATAATTAAATGTATTGTCCAATTATTGTTTGGTATTTACCTGTCGATTCATTGATTCCTGTATCAAAATCACGTTCATTTGTTGTTTTTATATTTGTACGTGTCTCACGTTCTTCTTCCATATCCTCTCTAGGATCGGAATAATCACTTGCGCTTAAAGGGGTTACTCCCAAACTTTCTTGTGAGCTTTGAATGAAGGAGGAATCAGTCATATTACTGGTACTGCAACTAATGACTGATGAATGATCTGCTTCAACTTCTTTACTACTACTTGAAGTGACTTCATCGATATTTGTAGAGTTTGACAACAAAGTCTGTGTAGATGCTGGCGCTACCGTCTGTGTTAATTCCCTTTGGGGTTGAGACCTTGTAGGTTCTTTAAATTCTGCATGTGCAGGCGCTGAATTTTCACTTGTGGACACATCATCGGTTATATCACCATGTTTTGAGTTATTCGCAATCAAATGTGTTGCCGCCGATGAAGTCACTTCCGTTGCATCAGCGGTGACTTGTTGAACTGTGTCCTTGACAAATTTTGAAGTATTAGCTGCTCCAGCTGCAGACATAGGCTGTGCTGTACTAGCGTTCTTAGAACCATTTTTATTTTCACCTTTTTCTTGTATACGTTCATTAACCCATTGTTCTGCCTCTGCTTTTATTTGTTGTTTAACTTCTTTTGTTACATCTTTTTCTAATTCTACACAGTGATGAAATTGAAAATTCAATATTTATTTAAATGTGCATAAATATGTAAAAGTAAAAAAAAAAATATTTACCATCGTCTGACAATAGTAGTTCATCTTCATCGGCGCCGTAAAGTGCCTGATCATCAATATCATCACCCAATTCATAGTTCAATAAATCGTCGCTATAAGAAATACAAAATACATTTTTTAATGAAAATTTCAACAGCTGCAATTTCAATGTGGCGAAAATCAACCCCCCAACATTGAATTGATTTCAAATACGAAAATAACACATTTACTACATCTATTACAAAATATTTCATTTTTAACACACAATATATTATTTTAATTATTGATTTTGCAATAGATATTGGTAAAATATTTAGATTTGTAGTAAATATTTACAAAATAATTCAATGAAAATTCACTTACTTCAAATTTAAGTCAGACATTTTGATAATTGAACATCACAACCACGCACACATTTGTCCTTACTTTCTGGACACTGACAACTTATATAGTGTTGCAACTTTTGCCTTCCGATTGACGTAAAGTACGAAAGAGACGACACATGGCTTAAAATTGTTGTTGTTTACTTTGCATTACTGAATGTAGTGTTGACAAGTTTACGTTATTTTTGAGAGAATAACAATTATCGATTATTATCGATAAATATATACAGTTGATTTTAAAATATTACACAGAGAATATAAAATTATTTTGCTCGGCGGGCCTGAGATTAACAGATAAATATTAAAACATGAAGTAATTTAAAAATTTAAGTATTAGTAATAACTTTAATCTCTAGAAAAAGTGGGTACAAATATATGTTTCTAATCTGTAAGTTTTTAATAGGAAAGTTTAATCAAAAGTATATCTATATTTGGGTAATTCCAAAAGTTCTGAGATTCCAAACAAGTCGTGGTCACTGACCAATGCATTGAAAGCATAATCCCTGAAACTAACACATACGCACTGTGTGACTCGCAAGTCCTTTGTTGTAGGAAAGGGATAACATGTACACAAGAGTTTTGGTTAGAATTGACAATTGGGCTTAAAGAAACTCATAGAAACTTTAACAGAAATTTCTGATAGCGTTATTGGTTAATTGACCTGCCATTTAACCGACAGCATTCAGGGTATTAAAGTATGAGATAATGTAAACAATAAAATTGTTGCTGATTAATTTTTTCGGTAAGTGAAAGTTTAAATTCTATAAGAATATCTATGTACATATATGAAGGTAATGCTAAAAGTAGTAAAGTAATGTAAAAAAGAAAAAGAGATTCTTCTGTTCATGTCACAAAAAGGTTTAAGAAAACATTAGTTTAAAATGTAATAAAAAAAATTGTATTTTAATTTTTGACAGTTATTCACGATGGTGTAACTGGTCAAAAATGAGTACAACGAAACTTGGTAGTATGGAAGTTAGCGATTATACCACTCTAATAAGGTACTATCTTGTATGCATTCTCTGAAGATGATAGCGTCATAAGTATGTATATTAATTCTATATAAAGCTTTTATATATACTTTATAGGATTTCCGTTTCCTTTTGGGTGTTACAAACTTCATGGTAAACTTGTTGTTGTATTGGGTACCTAATTCCCGTTAGGATAGTAAGGATTAGATAAGTTGTCGTCGACGTCATCCAACGGTAGGCTCAAGAAACGTGCTGTTTTGACGGGGTCAGACCAAAGGGAGAAGGGTGTCAGATGAGTGGGGTTAGTGGGGCATTGCACGCTGGACATATAATATATATGTCGGGGTCTAATCTGGATAAGTCGGAGTTTAACCTGCTACAGTATTCAGAACGAAGCTGAGCAAGGGCCACTCTCGTTTCCCGCGGCAACTCGAGCTATTCGTCTGCAATGGGTGGCGGTTTGACTCCACGCCATTCGCTGAGAGAGAGTCGATGAAGATTTTGATGGCTCCACTGTGAATGGCGGCCAGTGCTTGTCGGAAGTTAGTTGTGACCGAAATCTGGTCAAGTCCAGTTTGTGAATATGGTCGCTTTGGATTTAGTGGGGGAGATTGTTAAGTTCCGTACAGTGAGAAAGCAAGAAAGGTCGGAGAGATAGCCGTTTACCTTCGAGCACATGTCATCGATTCCTTTGCCCAAATGTCAATATCGTGCAATCATCAGCGTACGAGGTGATAGAAATTCCCTCTGGTGGCCGCGGGAGTTTCGTGATGTAGAAGTTGAACAATAACGTGGAGAGGACACCACTCTGTGGAACCCCTGGTTTAATTCTTCTCAGTTTTGAGTTTTTACCTCGAAATGGAAGGGATGATTGATGACCGCACAGATAGTTCATAGTCCACCTCTTCAGTCCTGGAGGAGGCGTCCAACGAGAATTGTTCTCTCGCAGGGTAGTTCCTGGTTCGGCCACGAACTATCTGGGGGTTTACGACGCTAAAGGCGGAGGTGGTATTTTTCGGAAGCCATGCAGCTGGTTTGGTAGGCTCAGGTGGTTTGTGAAAGTCGGGGGGAGCAAGTACACTTCAATTCTGGCAAACTTAATCATTCTTAACCATGTCCTGTACAGGGTATAAAAACACTTTCTCATAATAAAACGATTTTTTGTTTGTTTTTAATTATAGTTTTTTTTATTTATTTATGTTTATTTTTACTGTTATAATGTATCAACCAGTGTAATTTGCTTAAACTATATAGTACAATTAAAATTTCAATTTCAACGAATTGAAACAATTGTAAACGCCTACATGCATACACACTCAGGCGGGTATGCAGCATGCACAATTAATAAATTTTAGATGCATTTAAAATACATTAGTTCATATGATTTTGATATACACACACATTGAAAGTAATAACGGAGTTGTATAATTGTACACTTATTACTTAATGCGAAACAAAGTTAAATAACATGAAAAGATTTGTATGTAATAATAAACAAAAAATTAAATAATTAGCATGGTACATCCATATTTTGGTACGTATACCCTAGGTTCTTAAGTATAAATTGAATTTTTAATTCCATTTTTCTTTAAACTTAATTTTTATTAACAATTCAATATAGTTTAATGCAAAGGCAGACATACATACAGGGTTGTATAGTAAATGTATGTATGCATATACATAATTACAAATCTATGGATTTGAGAAAAATGGATTAAGAAGAGAAGAAAAAATATTTTTTTACAAATTATATACAATCCATTTTTAAGTTTATGATAGTTTTACAGTGTTGCCCATAACTTGTATGTTTGTGGTGAGATTATTGCTAGGTATTTTTTATATCTGCTATAAATATTTAAAATGTCGGCTTAGCATGTCTGCGCTCAAAATCAAATAATAGTGAAAGTAATATACATACATATTATTCGATAGTAAACAAAAATATGCTTCGAGTTTATCAAAAAGAAAAGAAAATAATAATAATAAAAATATAAAAAAAAGAATAATAGTAATAAAAAGTGAAAAAAAAATTGTTTTAATAAATGTTTTGTAAAAAATTATGCATATTTAGCATTTATATATTATTTTAGTGGGCGCAATATAGCAGACCAGCGAGAGCTATAGGTATGTTCTCGCATTTAGTTAGAGCTACTGAAAGTTATGTGTTTGGGATTTGACAAAATTTTTTTTTTTATTTTACATTTACATATTAACTGGATAGTATAGCTAGATAGCTAGATTCTTGATAACTAATAAATTTATAAATTATATTTTATTTCATTTAGTACAATAAAATAGTTGATATGCCTTTGGATAAAAGTCCGCGGCACAAAGCACCAATTTACTTCGCTTGCAATAAATGTGATTATGTTTTGGATTTACGTGTTTACACACATATACATATGTATGTATGTATTTACATAGACAGAAGTACAAAAGCATATTTGTTAAGTTATATATAATTAATTTTATATTATATATAATGTATGTGTGTAGTATATACTAACAGTTATTTTATTCGTGTTTTTAAACATACGCTTCGGAAAAAGGACGATCTTCGGTGCTCGAAATTTTAGTTGCAATAATTTTCACTAAAATTGTAGGAATTTGTTTCCATCAAAATATTTTTTTTCAACGCAAAAAGTGTAAGTAGGTATTTGCTTATAAAAATATTTTTTTTCCAACTGAAAAAACTTTTAACAAAAGTGTTTATGATTTTTTTAGTTGTTAAAGGCCTTTAAATGAAAATTATGTTTGAAAAAAATCGAATCCTTCCTATAAATGCATATACACATATTGCAACTAAGACTATTTAAACGCGTATTAAACAAAAAAAAATAAATTATTACGAGTACTTCATCAAATACACAAATACCTCTCGTATATGCCGCTATTATGACGTATTTACTCAATATCGAGCTTTTTATATTTAATTCACTAAGCATATTCACAATAAATCATTAATTGTTACTTTGTGGCGCGTGCATTCATGCAAAGTCCTTACGACAAAGCAAAAATTATAAACTTTTTCAGCAACTTCACTTAATAAGCATACCTACAAACATACCTGCAGTTACTTTTATGCATATACATATATATACATATACATATTTCATTGATTCGCAATTGCGCATGTGTCTGTGTGAATTTACAAAAATATTTACCATTACTTATTATTCATTTAATAATTGCTTTTTGCTTCCTCTATATTTGGTTGTAAAAACTTCTAGAAAACTATTTTTTATTTTATTTAAAATCTATTCATTTATATAAGTATGTATGTATGCCCACTACTGGCTTTAAAATTGCACTCACTGTGCTGTCATTATATAAATTGGATTAAGAGTCTTAAACTTTATGTGACTACAATTTAAAAAAGCTTTGTAAATTTTGAGGTTACCATGATCCGGATTGTTTTCTTTACGTTACGTTACATATTTTGGATTTTCTTATGTTATTTGCATTTTTTGTTACTACGTATAAGGAATTGGTGTTTAATATGATTTAGAATTTAAATGGATGAGCGATGTTGTATGCAGTTATTATTGTATATTTTTATTTTTTATTTATTTTTTAATATTTTATTTTAGTAATCTCATTTGCGGTCAGAAAAAGTGCTTATTTGTGATATATTTTTGTTTTATGCCACTGTATACTTATATATGTATACATGGTATATACATATGTATGCGTTTACGAGTATTTTTTAGTTTTTTTTCGGTATAAAATAGCCGACTTCATGTTCTATGCACTCACTTTAAGCGAATTCACAACAAACACCATATTTATTATTCGAATAAGGAAGACAAAGTACTCAATAATAAAAAACTAAAAGAAAAATAAATATTATAAAAAGTAATAATAAAAAAACTGAAATTAAACAATAAAATAAATAAATAAAAAATATATACATACATATGTACATATATGCATGTTCATACATATTTAAGTCTCTATTATAATCTTCTATTATTGTAAAAAGTAAATTAAAATATAAATTAAATATAAATTAATTTGAGAGCCTCTATTTTTTGCTCCTTGAATTTGTTGTGAAATCCGCATAGAACATTTTTACAATAATTCTCATTTTTATTACAAATTATTGCCGTTAATTGTCAGTTTCAAGCTGTCAGTGCTAAGCTCCTGGAAAACTATTAATTCCGCTGTGGCAGATCCCGTTGGTTTATGCTAATTGTGACTGGTTTAGTTAAAGAAAATACTGTATTCAACATGTGTTTGTAAATTATTTTTGGTATACATACATATATGTTTATATTTTAGGCATTTGTGACAGTTATATATTTTTATATAATATACTAGTACAATATATGGTATGTACAATTAGTGCGAACGCTTCAACAAAAGAAAGTATTTTCATTAATTTTTATAAAATTTTGAAATTAACTTTTTTTGATTTTAATAGTGTTTTACTTGTCATAATTGCACATCACTGACGTGAGAAAAGCTTTTTCTTCAAAAATCTCCGCGATAAGTACACGCCGTGGCGTACGCATTGCTAATAAAACATAACATAGAAGTACGGCTAAGCGTTTTATTCACGCAAACAAAAGCGGAATTCATATAAAAAATTACAGTTACCTTTACTGTCCGTTGTTAGAAGAGCTTTGAATAAAAAAAAAACAAAAATAAAAACCGAAATTGTGCAGTAATAAAATTAATGTCATATAAAAATTAGTTTCGTATAAAAATTATCATTAAACTTTTTTCGGTTGCCATAACCAGAAAAAAAATATTACTTTCCATTTTAAAATTTCACACTACAGCTTAGAAAATTATAAAACTACCTACAGACATACATAATTAACGTTAACGGGTAAAATGCTTGGCTGCATTGGGTACTTCCTCGACCAGCACTACTCCAAACACTTCTTACACTTGTCTTTTTCGTTGCTGCAACATTATTGCCCTCTGCTGTATGCGCAGCCTGGCGGGCATTTGCATCGTGTGTTAGTACAGCTCGGTGTGTTGTCGTGTCGGTGCTGGAATTTTGGATAAACCGCGATCGCGTCGCGGCGAAACAATGACCGAAGCCACCTCGCGCGATTGTGTGCTCTCTGTGGAGGAGGCGGCCGAGCTGCGTTTCGAGAGACTTTTTGTGGGTGGTGAACAACTGTTGGAACGCTCCAGATTGCCATTGCTGTGCACCCAGGCTGATGTGAAGTCCTCGTAGACGGGCTTCTTATTGTTGCTGTTGCCGCCAGCTGGTGTTCTGGCATTTGTGACGCTGCCATTGGGCGCATTGCTGTTGCTGGAATAGCGTGAGAGTAATACTTTCATTTTTTCTAGAATTTGTGCATCATTTTTGGCGCTGCTGGCCGCTTCGAGTAGTTGTTGCGCCAATGGTGACGTATTGTAGTTCTTTACCGGCGAGGTGGTAAGTGAGGCCGTGCAACCGCGTACGCGACGTCCATTGCTGTCGTAAAGTATCTGAGAGGAGCGTGTGCGTGTGTTACGTTCGAAGGCATTGCCGCTGCTGGGTGTTGCGGCACCATTGTGCGCGGTGAAGGTGTCGGCATTGAGTGTCGGGCGCTTTTTGCCGGCTGCGGCGCGTCCACTCCAAGTGTTTGTGACCTCACGCACGGGTGGCGTTGTTGATTTACGCGTCGCGGCTGCGGCGGATACATTGTCACTATTCCTGTTGATTTCGGTGGCCGGACGACGTACGGAACGGTAAACGGGCTGTTTGCGGTTGAATACCGGCAGGCCGGTACGCGTCGAAATGTCCTGCATGCTGGCGCTGCTGCAATTGCTGTTGTCGAGACTACGTCGGCGCGGCGCTACTGGCGAGCGTGGTATTTTACTACTTTTACCCACATTATTATCTTTTGGTTCCTTACTCGTTGCGACACTGTTATCGGTAACATCATCGCCGCCGAAAATCTTGTTGGAAAATCCAGTTTTGCGCAAACCCGTGGCATTTGCCACATCAACAGTGATTTCATCGTCGGTTATAAAGATTCCTGATCGTTCGAAATTATCTGCCAGATTGATTTGCGTAAAATTTTGTGCCGGTGTGGTGAGTACAGCTGGCAGTGACTGCGGTCCAGCATCAATATTCAGCTCCATAGGTGTGCTGTTAAAATCGGAGCCAAGTATGTCGACTGCCTTGTTAGATATGGTCAAATCATCGACTGGTGATAGTTGTGAATCACTGGAGGTCTGATCAAGACGCGCTGAAATGTAATTAATAACGAATATTAGACTCAAGTTAAGTTCATGTAATATGTGTGGGGTTCATCTTACCATTACTTTCAGCGTCCTCCACCGAAGCCTGACTGTGCAGTGACTCACGCTTTTGGGCATTTGATTGTATCACACCCAGACTACGATAGCCCTCATCGCTGATTTCACTGCCATTGTCACTGATATTTTCGAATTTATTGTTTGTGCCATTTGTGCTGGCATCCGTGTTGCCGGTTCCCACTTGCGTAACGGCATTCTCAGTTTGTCCAGCCGTATAGTTGAGTCCATCAAATTGTATATGATTGCCCACGGTTTCACTGCAAATTGGCAAGGATTTGGGACCACTACCGTTACTTGAATCCAACGAGCTCTGCTTCTTACGCATATCAATAAGTCGGCGCGGGCTGGGCGACATGGAACGACGTGCTAAATTTGGTGAAGGCGACAATGTTGCAGCACCATTTGTGCCATTTGCTGTTAAAAGTTTTTCTCCAACAGCGCCATCTGTTGCATTCGCAGTATTGTGGTGATTAAGAAACTTACGTTGAGGCGTGGGACTGCGACTGATTTGCTTATTATTATTGCCGAAATTGGGTGACAAATTGTAAGAGTTATTGTTGGAAATGGGCGATGATGTTGCGGATCCATTGCCGGCAGCCTGATTGTTGAAGTTGGAAATAATTTTACGCGTAGACGGCGGTGAGCTGGAAAATGTAAAACAAAATATTTAAATAACCTTTATTGAAGAAAGTCTGATGTGTATTAGTAAATGGTACTTATGTGTAGTTAAATTGATAGTTGATTAGATATAGTCAGTGTTTTATACATATACTATATCAAGCCCTAACAAACCAGGAAGTAACTGAATTATGTATTTTCTGTGTTAAAAGATTTTTCAAAAGAATTTTCAATGGCTCATTGCGGTCGCTTTATAATTCCTTCTATCAAAGTGAATAACTGTGAAATTATGCAAGCGGCATGCTTCAATAAATATCAACTCGTTGATTAATTTTCTAACCGAGCAATCTAGAATACTTAATAGTTACAAGCCCTTAAGACGAGTCGACTGATTGTTATATTCTTTTGAAGTTAACCGCTTTGGGAATATAGAAATATGTACAATAATCTTTGCCATGATCGTCAACAAAAGGGGGTTTCTCTTCCGAAGCTGTTGTTTAGTTTTGACTCTGATCTCCACTTCATTGGAAAGACCAGGTGGAGAAGGACCTGGCTTTGTTTAGAATCTCTAATTGGCGTCACATTGCGAAAAGAATAAGCGACTGGTGCGCTGTTGTTAACTCGGCTATCACCGTGTCTACGGCAGTAAAGAAAAAGAAGTACAATGATCTTCGATGACTTCCAAATTGAATTAGTATATTTTTTATTTAGTATACATTGCTCTTTTCGGGAGTTCGTATAAAGAAATAACAGTTTTTATGCCAATAAATACTAGAGGCATCGTTAGGTTACTAAATAAATATTTAGATTTTGATCGATCCGAACATTTTGTTCATAGATTGTGACATTGCTCTTGTCAATAATTTATGCCAAATTTAGTGAAGATAATTTGTCAAATACTAAATAAGTCTTGCCTAAGGAGATTTCATTTTGATCGATCAGTTTGTATGGCACTTATATGCTATAGTGGTCCGAAGTCGACGGTTCCGACAAATGAGAGTAATGGACGTGTGCAAAATTTCAGATCGATATCTCAAGAACAATACAGACAGACGGACATACATAACTATTATAAATCGACCCATTTATATATACCTACATACTTTACAGAGTCTACGACGTTTCCTTCTGGGGCTTCAAATAATACCCTATCCGGGTTATAATTTCTCTTATTATTACTTTTAGCGTTCAAACTACTATTATATCACAGTTATTGTTGTCAACATTCTTATTGTAATAGAATTGCGAATTGTGACATTTGTTGTTGACAGGAGCGCTACGCGCCTACCTCACCGGAGCAATAATCAACTTGACACATTCCAGCGCAATCGAGCAGTTGTCAATGCAAATTACGATTATTGCATGTAGAATTTATGCCTTTTTAACAATAAAACATTTAATACACGAACAAACTTACAAACATAAACAAAGCGGCTGTCAACACAAGAGCTGAGCTCAGTTCGAAAGTATTGTAAGAAAAGAAGTGCAAGAAACATAAAGGGGAAAGCGACAGCTGTCAAATTTATAAAATTTAAAATACACATACATATTTTTATAGAGACAGTTACTTAGTGTAGAATGTGGCAAGTGTATGGCGGAGGAATTGCAATTAGCTAGTGTCGCCAACATAAATCTATTACTTTTCACAGATACGGCGGCAATACATGAAATATCGTCAAAGCTAAGTAGCGCCGTATTCTATTGGTTTAAACTTTATTACTGACACCTGACATATGAACAGAAAGCAAACCATTCGTGGAGGAATTGGTTTGTGTATCGAGACTTTCAATGGCAAAATGTTAGCTAATAAATTATGTATGTATATGTGTGTAAAATTAATGAGAAAACAATAAATTAGAACTATACTACTATGAAAATTTTTTAAGTCACAAATTTCATACTTTAATTTATATAAAATTTAAGTCACCGCCTTTTCTGTGCCCGCTAGTGTATGAGAATATGTATGCATAGACAAAGAGAATTCAATCCGCAAGCTTATTGCTTTGAAGAATAAATTCCGTAGTGCATTTGCATTAATTAATAAAAATGGCATTTTAATGTTGGCAAGTTATATGTATGTATTTATGTGCGTTATATACTCGTATTTCAATTTGCAACTAAGCCACTAATCAATATAAATTACAAGTAATCACAGAAATCAGCGTGTTTATTACAGTGTTGGCAGTGTTGGCATATGGAAGGGGTGGCCTATTATTACATATCTGACTTATATACATACACATATATGTAAATTATGATGAAAACTAAGTGGACTTTGTGCAATAAACAAATCATATACACACATATGTACATACACATACGTTTTTAAGTTCACACATTTTACACATACATACATACATATAAATATAGTCGTCATTGTACTCACCGCTCATAGATGACTTGTGCTTTGTGCAATTCAATGCCTCCGTTAGTTTGGTTGGTGGTGCGTGGCACCAGGCGTGCTGCAACTGATGAACGATGCTGTGCTTTACAACGGCAAGGATCGTGCTTATCCAGATAGTGAGCCAAAGTGTCCCAACCACCGCCGACACGTACCATAACGTGAGAGCGTAGAATCTTTATGAAATAAGAAATACATAAATGAGTAAATAAGTAAATATAATTAACTTGAAATAGGTTAAAGTGATGTAGTTATCCATAGTTTTCAGTCTGGAAATATTTCTGTTATTTTTTTGAGGGCATCCTACTCAGATGGTTACAAATTTCGAATAATTTGTATTATATGTACGTAGAATAGGTAGAAGTTCACGCAAGTGAGATAAGTTCTCTGAGCGCCTTTCACTTTAGCAGCACATGACTTCTGGTCTTAGACCAAGTATCCGCAGGGTAGCCAAAAAACATCCGTTTGAAGATGAGTTAAAGTGAGAAGGCCAACCATACCTTCGCAGGGTTGTGCGCTGGGTTTAGAACCCTCCACGTAAAAAACGCTACCAATGAAAAGGAAACAACAGTCTCGGACGAGAAACCCCCATTTTAATGATGGCCATGGCAAACGCATTAATGATTACGATTTAATGGCATGCACCTGGAATGTCAGGCACCTTAATTGGGAAGGTGTCGCTGTCCAGCTGGTTGATTTCCTCGTCAAAATAAAGGCTGACATCACCGCCATTCAAGAAGTACGATGGAGGGGACAAGGACTGAGACGAGTAGGTTCTTGTGGCATTTACCACAGTGGCCATATTAAGGAGCGCGAATTCGGTGTGGGATTCGTGGTGAGAGAGAGACTTCTTCGCCGAGTTCTGGCATTCATCCCGGTGGATGAACGTCTAGCTACAATCCGCATCAAAGCGAAGTTTCTCAACAAATTGCTAATTTGCGCCCACGCCCACTGTGATTATTGCAGTTTCGGTGGTTTGCAGAGGCTTATACACCAAGGATTTGGTTGCAGTTGAGAGGTAGGTTTGGAACAAGCAGTTCACATTTGTTTTATACAGTGTTAGCCTCTTTTAGCTCACGCCTTCAGATAGTTCGGTGGGAATAGAAATTAAATCACTAAGCAAATTTTTATTGGGCACAAGGCGCTTTGCTGACTTAGTATATGTTCGAATTACAAGAGTTCTATGTTTATGGCTTTACAAAGCACTGCATTTAGTGGTCCAAGTACGATCCGTCGATCAGCCATCTGTTCTACTCTTACCTAGCCTCATTGGACCGGACAGGGGACAATAAGAAAGTTCGAAAAATGGCAATCTAAAACTGCTATGGGGGCAAACCTAGCAATCGTTTACTTTAATCTCAAATTGTATTATATTTCTATTTATTGCGATAATTTTTACTTACCCGTACAAATATTAACACCTTCGTATCGCCAATTCGATATTTGCCCTCCGACACGCGTACCATTGGGAACTGCGATGGACACGTACACTTCTCGACCAAATCTCTGACCTGTAAGAGAAAGAACGAACAAATAGTAAACTCGTGTAAAATGCCATGAAAGTAAAAGCTGAATTACATGATTTTTATTAATTTGCGTGTTTCGAGACTACAATCGTACGGAAATACGATGCGATCGCACGCTGCTAAATTTCAAAAAAATCAAAATAAAAAATTAAAAATAAAAACACATAAACGAAATCCTCGCTAGGATAAAATGATTTGCCACAACGCATCAAACACGTAACATCATTAATTTTGTGCAAATTACAATTTGCGGCATCTTGAATCCACTATAAGATCCATTCATGCTAGCCGAGTCATTCGTCGTCCATTTGTCTGCTCGCACATTGCACAGTTATTAACTTAACAAATCTACTAACAAATTGCCATTTTCCACTGAGGTGTTCCAGAGGAAAGAAAGGCAATGAGCAAGCACAAAAAAAATATATACACATAAGCAAAAAATAGAGAAGCATTTCAAGAAGCGTGCAACATTTTGCGGCATAAAATGCCAAAACAGTTGCCACCGCTGAACTGTGATCATCAACAACAGCAACAGCAGCAAGCGCAACCGCAGCGGCGGCCAACATCAACGGCGCACAAATCCTATTAGCGATAATGAACTGATGGCGCATGCGACTACCTGACGGACGGACAATGCCAGCTCTTGCAGCTGTTCATCTTGCCAACCAACACCAACAACATAACAACAACGCTTTATTTACTCGCTCGTTGACTGGAGCTTGCTTGCGTCTGTGCTGATGGTTGCCCAGTAGTGGCGTGGCGCAGCGTTGAACCGTTGAACTGTTGAACTGGCGCTCAACATGGTTAGGAATGCTGCACGTTGCATGTCGGCTGTATGGCTGTATGGCGGTATGGTTTGTGCTGCGCATAATTTCACGCGCCTCTGTTTGTTTAAACAAATAATCGGACAAATGGCTGTTCGTGATGCATTTACTTGAACAATGACAGCGGCGATTACAACAACTGCATGTAGGCATTAATAATACCAGCACCCAGCATCTAAACATCAACGGCCTTTTGACCTTTCCGTCTTCGTTTCGCAAATCCTTTGTGCACGCGCAATAATTACCACTCGGAGTCACACACAATTTGTGGTGAGTTGCACCGCTGATATATCGTATAAATTCCAACATGATGGAGAATTTTAAGTAGAGGTAATGCCTTCAAAATATGTCGGAAAACATGTCAACCATCTTCAGACTAAACAAAAAGAACAGCTAGAGACTCCACGGTTATATTTGTGAGAAGGAATACAGGATGTAAGAGATATATATAATAAGTATAAGAGATTCGTTGGATACAATTGTTAGAAAGAATTAGGAGTCATAATTTCATTGCAGAAGCCATGACAAAAGAGATTCTCCATTAATATCAACAATGACTTAGCCGATGTTAAGGTTTGAGAACTACAAATTAACAAAGGTAGATAGATATGAAACAAGAAACAATAATCAACTGTTGTATTTTTGACTTTTTGGCATAAATATTTTTTAAAAACATAATCTGAGACGATGAGTCACAGCGCCAAAATCCATTCCTCGATATATTTTTTTTCTAGGTTGGTATGACTGTCAGAGACATCTCTATGTACCAAATGTCATATCAAAGTAATCATTAGAGTTTAGCATATGCTTGTCTTTCTGAAGTAGCTTAAGTGCATTCGGCGATTTTTACGATGAGTAAAATTATTCAACAAAGAAGTTCCATTAAATTTTGTCAAAATTCTGAGTTTGAAATGTACAAAATGTTGGAAAATTCCTTTGGTGATGATTGTTTGTTGCGAGCAAGCGGTTTTGTTTGGTACAAATTATTTAAAGAGGGTCGAAAACGCATTGACGACGACGAGCCACGTCGTCCAGGAAGGCCATAACGTCAACTGATGATAAACACGTCAATAAAATAAAACAATTGATGGTTAAGAGTCCACGATTAACCGTCAGAGATCTTACTGGCATTGTTGGAACATGGGAAAGATCAGTGAAAACCATGTTGAAAGATCATTTGGGCCTAAGAAAGGTGAAAGCATGATTAGTTCCAAGTCATTCAATTGTTTCGAAAAACTGCGTAGCGTTAAAGTCTGTGAAGCAATGCTTTATGTCATAAAATATATTATTACATTGAACCTATGCTTACGACCCGGAAACACACGATCAATCGACTGAATATCGTCACAAAGGTTAGCCGAAGCTGAAAAAATCACGTCAAAGTAGGTCAAAAATCAAGGTTATGTTGAAAGTTTTCTTCGATTACCGGGGGTGATGCACTCCGAATTCCTTCCGATCGGTCAAAATGTCAACAAAGAATATTATGTAGGTGTTATGCGTCGTTTGTGCGAAGCTATTCGTAAAAAGTGGCCTACAAGTCTTGGTATTTGCAACACGATTCTTCGTGAGTTTTTAGGCCAATTTCCAACCAATATCGTACCGCAACCACCGTATTCGCTTGAATTAGCTCAGTATGACTTCTGGCTATTCAGCAAACTCAAGCGATCGCTTCGGCGAAATTGTTTAGAGTCAATTGAAGACATTGCATTGAATGCTATTCCGAAAATTGACTTTAACAACTGTTTCGAACATTGGAAAAAACGTTGGCGCAAGTGTATTGGGGAGACGACATAGATCTTGAGGAATAAATTAAGAATTTGAAAATTATGAACAAGGTTTCACCATTTCTTGCTCCCAGTACTATTTAATAAAGATTTTCCGTTTTCATTCCACTATGCATTAACGGTTTAAAATTGCATGCATCCAAAGTAGTATCAAGCTACCACAATGCCTGGCAGCTAACAAGCGGAATTGAACAATTCAGTCGGTCAGTCAGTTAATCAGTGAGAAAACCCGAAAGGGATGATCAGTCTCATGCTACAATGAATACAGCCTCGCTTATTTTAATAGAGCGAGAGACCAATTGCAAAAATAATACAGTGGCTGTCACAATGTTCATCATAAATTGCAGTGAGCTACAGCTAAGACTCGGATTGTTTAGTACTGGAAATCGAATGAGGTCTCCTTGTCTTTCATATTATGACTTATAGATGCGATAAATTTTTTACGGAGCTTAACGCATTTGGAATGAAGAAAACAGACGACAATCTATTATTCAGACGATCCATGGAACAAATCAAGGCAATAGATTTATGGGTGCATTATATCTAGGGAGAAAAAAGAGTTGATGAGTACCAACCTCGAATATTTGAGCACAGTACCGTTGAAAGCCGATTTTGTTTGGCAATGTTTTATGCCTCCACAATAAGATTGAGACACTAAATAGAAGAAAAATAATTTGCTATTTCTTCCATGAAAACACGTACGATGTACGGTCACCTTTCTCATTACACTCAGAACACCGTTTGACATATGCTTACCATATGTATGTACATATTTAATAGAAGAATAGCAAGCAGCTGACGACTGTAGCACACAACTGCTTAGTGTTGATAGTCATGATACATGCAACATCATGGGGCATGCAACAAGCGATCAATGTAAATCTAAATGCTTCCCATAGATCACGATAATCGTCATGGGTTGCAACAGCCTACCTACCGTTAACCAACAAGTCTAACGCACAACAACGACACCAGCGGACAGTAAACAGTGGAAGACAGACAACAGACAGACAGACAGACGCACTGGCGGAGCTCACGTTACGTCTACACCAGAGAGGATAGCGCATACTAGTTGCGGAAATCAATCACTTCGCACAAAATGTGCGAGTCTGGCAATTACTGTTGCCACCGATGCCTTTTGACGATAGTTGCCCACCAGAATTGATGATGCATGTTGCCATTGTTTTGCTTTGCTTCGCTGCTGCTGCCGTAGCCAACCGAATCATTGGTCTGTGCGTGGTTGTTCTTGTTGTTTGGCCACGTTGCTAAGCATGTTGCACAGTGTGATTCGTTATTGTGTCGGCCTGTTGACTTGCTGATTGGTGTTGTTGATGTTGTTGATGTTGCGCGCTAAGTGTGAGCTTTGGTTGCTGTTGTTGTTGGCGCTTGGTGGCGCTTCAGCGTTTTCACGCCCGTTTTGGTGTTTTTCGGCATATTAAACGAACGAAAATGGAAAAAGGCAAACGCATCCAGCAACAGCAACAGCAGCAAACAATAACAAGAACAACACTAACGCACTGATCATCGCTTGGCTTGTTAAGCTTGCCATGGCGAAGATTTTGTAATGCCGCGATCCTCTGACAGCGATTTAAACGGTTGCTGTCGTCGCTATTGTTGCCGTTTGTTGTTGTTGTTGTCCAATTTGCTGCAATAAGAGTAAAAGTGGTTAAAAGTGGCATGGTATCTATAGGCCTCTTGGCGCTGACCGCCGCTCGACCACTTTGCGGAATGTTTTGACTGCGCGCCTGCGCATATTTCATTGTTGTATTTGGCGGGAGTTTATAGGCACTCACGCACACTTCCACACCGAACATGTACCGTACAATGTATGCGCCTTGTTGACTGCGGCGCTTATTTATTGCGTTGACCGACTCTATATGTACGTATGTATGTATGTGTGTAGGTATGCATGGTAATTTGGTTGGAAAATGTTGCTGCTGGCGTGCGGAAATCTGAAAAATCTCTTTGATTGCACGCCGTTCCGGCTTGATCTCACGGTGTGCTGTTTGGCAGCTGAGCGGCTGAGCGGCTGATCGGCTGGTGGTGGCATTTTATGCCTAGAAGTGACATTTCATCTACACACGTCTTGTCAAATTAGTAAGTTGATGCATCGCCTCCGCGTACATGTGGACTTCCGGGGAGGATGGCCGCTCGCTCTATTTGAATGAAATCAATTGAAGGCAATAACAACGGTATTTTTCGGTAAATAGAAGTGTAACAGGTTTGATGGGAAAATATTGACGGCGCACTTTGAATGACAACTATATGTTATAGTAGTTCGATCTGAGCAATTTCTTTGAAGATTGTAGAGCTGCCTTAGGCAATGGTCTCAGCACAATTTCTGGAAGATATTTTGCCAGAAAAAAAAAATAGGTTTCTATACAAATACTTGATTTGGATCGACCAGTTTGTATGGCATCTATATCTTACAGTGATCCAACATTGGTGGTTCCCACAATTGAGCACCCTTTTGGGAAGAAAAAAGCTTACGCAAAATTTCAAAACGATTTTCGTCACATTGATCATTTATATAGGGTCTCTGACGTTTGCTTCTAGGTGTTACAAATTCCATTGCAAACCCTTTTCAGGTTACAATGTTTATTTGAAAAAATCTTGGGATTATTTGTTATTGCAAATAATATGTGTCTCCAAATATTTCCATACATTTGTGCAGCTCCACATAAGTATAGGCGACTACTTTACTTCCAGACTTGGGTACATAGCCGTACATATATAAGTAAAAACATCAATGACCAGCGGTTAGTAAGGCATCATGCCTCTCAGTCAATTGGGAACAAAACCACAACCACATTATGGCAACATAACATTTTACGCTTTTTCCATGCGCAAAGCGTTTTTTGCTTGGCGAAATTGCGCACGCGCAACTGACTCACAAAACGTGACCACGAAACGCTGTAAAATGTGAAAATGCAAAAGAAGTGAAATAAGTGAAATAAGCGACAACTTCTGTAGCCCTGCGAAAATCAATAAAATCAAACCGCCAATGAATGTCGCCTCAAGTACTTTTCCGTACTTCTTCAATTGGTTGCTTGCTTTAATTTACTAGTAACGTTTTCCGCTCAAAAACCAACTGCTTTTTTAGCTTGTGGATATCACTGAAAAACCATTAATATGTAATCATGCATTTCCTTGGGGTATCGGAAATTCTTTTATATGTAAATATGGTATGAGCGGAGACGAAAATATTGACAAGAGGCAGATAGTGTGTTTGTTTGTTTGGTATAAAGTTATTTTCAAATAAAGCAACAGCGTTATGCAAGATGTCTTGTTAAGGAGTTACATTGGTTTACGGGTTTAAAAAAATTGAATTATGTTTATTGTCTTATTAAATTCTACAACACCTCTAGAATATTGTTCTAAATTTTCAAGTTGTTCCGAGTAATATTATCGGAGATACGGCCTTAAGAACTTATGTGCTCGAGGCTAGCTAGGCTAAGAACGCCGTCTTTAAGCGCGTTTTTCTCGAAACTGTGTTTTTGATGGCAAGATTTCTCAAGAACTACTTAACTGATCATGAAATTATATACAGGTCTTTGAGATATAATTCTCAAATACTTGGACGAAGGATTTTTTTCGATTTCGACTATTTGAAAAAAGAAAAATGTCGCGAATTTTTTTTTATACCAAAAATAAATCCAATTTCCATTTTTTTTCCTTCGTCCAAGTTCTGAGTTAAGGTTTTAACTGAAATACGTATTTTTTCACTTTAGATGAGCCTGTAAAGAGTTATCCTGTCAACGCTGGCGCGTCGTTTTTCCGAGGGGCCACTGGAAATGGCGTCGCAATGGTCGAGTTTAAAATTTTTTTTTTTTCCAAAAATTTCAGAATTTTTTTGTTAATAGCGTATGTTTGTACTAATAAAATATTTAATTTTTTATATGAGAAAAAAATTGTTGAAAAATGTCTGCTTTCTACCCGAGGAAACCCATGTAACCCCTTAAAAAACTTAGAACGGTGTGTAAAATAAGAAATTATGAATATGGTTTCTGTTTGAAAAAAGATCGAGGTACGACTATAACAAGATTGATTGATTGATAAGATTATTTATGTTTACAATGATTATTTCATTATTTCTAGGAATGTCTACTGAAAGATTCGCAAACCCTTCTCAAACCTTACAAAAGAGTTTAAATGAAAAAAAACTGAAACTAAAACTGACATTATAAAAACTCAGTACAATAGAGGCACTTATGCCGTTACTCAATGGGCTTCTCTTGACTCACAACAACAAAGTTGGCATTATCAAAGAAGAAAATTCAGGAGGGTCATAGTGGCATAGACTTGAGTCGAAATAAACGGTAGAAAAATCAATCGATGGTGAGCTGTATACATATATTGTAGATATGTTTGCATAAGAGTTCAGCCAATGCAAAAATTGTAGAACCGATTTCAGGCACAAGGTATATGAATAGCTATCAAAAAATTTGAGACGATAGCTAAAAAGGATCAATAAATAACGAGAAGTGTTTGCTAGAATAGTTGGTACTCGAAACAAAAAATGTCTAAAAACAGAATTTGGGCAAGTTTTTGAACGTACACTTATATCGTCTACAAATAGGGATGACGTGAGTTCGACAGCTTGTGGCGGCCATAATTGTTTACTGATTTATGTCAAATTTTGTCAATGTGTTCAATAAGGTTTGCCATTTAAACATGTCACGTTTCACGCTTTGCTTCAATCCTTGGAAATTGTCCAAGATGCTCCGAAAAATTCACACTCATCGAAAAGTCATCTTCACAGATGAAGCTAAGGTATAATAGTTTCGTCAACTAACAAAATTGTCTCTATTGGGGTGAGTATTTTCTCGTGTGGTTCAGCAAATGCATTTGCATCTCCAAAACTTACAGTTTGATGTGGGTTGTGGTATGGCGGCATTTTCACGCCTTTTGTCTTTTGAAATGAGCCAAGAAATGCCGTTACCATCAATAGCGATTTTTTTCCGGAATTTGATGGAATCGACTCTATCATCGAATCACCTCTATTTCCAACATGATGGTGCATTTCTTAATTTTTCCCCTCTAAACATGGACAAAAGGGTGCAAAGTTTGGCGAATCATTAATTTCAAGAAATAACAAAATAAAGTGACCGGCAAGATCATGCGATCTAACGCATCTAGATTATTTACTCTGGTGGAGAGTTCTATCAAAAGTGTACGCCAATCTATCAGCAATACTCGAAGAGTTCGAAGACAACATTCGATTAGATTAGTTTAGGATTAGTTGACGTCGAATTCATCCAACGGTAGGCCCAGGAAAGTGCTGTTTCGACGAGGTCGGATCAAAGGGAGATGTGTAGGGTTAGCAGGGCATACAAAGAGGTGGCTAAAGTCATGCGGGGACTCATAGCAAGCTGGTCATACGTTTGATACGTACGGATAAGTAGGAGTTTAACCTATATGCAGAACGAAGGTGCGCAATGGTCGCTCGTTTCTCGCAGTAACTCGAGCTTTTCGTCTGCAATGAGTGGCGGTTTGACTCCAAGTACGCCACTGAAAGGGAGTCAGTGAAAATATTAATGGCTCCACTGTAAATGGAGTGATGTTTTAACATCACCCTCTTCTGTTGGTAGGCCTTATATGTATACAAATATAAATGTGGCTGTATTAGATTTAGTATGTAATAGGGAACATCCCTGAAAAATTTTACAAAATTTTTGATTTCTCTTAATTTCTTCTCTTTTTTAAGCTAGAATCTTACCAACTTGAATAATTTTCCTTTTTATTTTCTGAAAATATTTTACATTTGGAGACATTTTTACTCTTAGCAACTGTAACATAACCTAATTTTTATACTCTCGCAACAAAGTTGCTAAGGAGAGTATTATAATTTTGTTCATATAACGGTTGTTTGTATGTCCTAAAACTAAAAGTGTCAGACATAGGGTTATATATACCAAAGTGATCAGGGTGACGAGTAGAGTTGAAATCCGGATGTCTGTCTGTCCGTCCGTCCGTGCAAGCTGTAACTTGAGTAAAAATTGAGATATCATGATGAAACTTGGTACACGTATTTCTTGGCTCCATAAGAAGGTTAAGTTCGAAGATGGGCAAAATCGGCCCACTGCCACGCCCACAAAATGGCGGAAACCGAAAACCTATAAAGTGTCATAACTAAGCCATAAATAAAGATATTAATGTGAAATTTGGCACAAAGGATCGCATTAGGGAGGGGCATATTTGTACGTAGTTTTTTTAGAAAAGTGAGCGTGGCCCCGCCCCCTACTAAGTTTTTTGTACATATCTCGGAAACTACTATAGCTATGTCAACCAAACTCTACAGAGCCGTTTCCTTCAGGCATTTCCATATACAGTTCAAAAATGGAAGAAATCGGATAATAACCACGCCCACCTCCCATACAAAGGTTATGTTGAAAATCACTAAAAGTGCGTTAACCGACTAACAAAAAACGTCAGAAACACTAAATTTTACGGAAGAAATTGCAAAAGAAAGCTGCACCCAGGCTTTTTTTAAAAATTGAAAATGGGCGTGGCCTCGCCCACTTATGGACCAAAAACCATATCTCAGGAACTACTAGACCGATTGCAATGAAATTCGGTTTATAATATTTTCTTAACACCCTGATGACATGTACGAAATATAGGTGAAATCGGTTCACAACCACGCCTTCTTCATATAACGCTATTTTGAATTCCATCTGATGCCTTCTCTGTATAATATATGCATTAGGAAGCAATGATGATAGCGGAATTAAACTTTACACAAATACGGTATTTGAAAAATATGTAAATGTCGGATAATGAAATCTCGATTATCACTTTATCATGCGAGAGTATTAAATGTTCGGTGACACCCGAACTTAGCGCTTCCTTACTTGTTGTTTTTTGATTTTCGGGCTAAGTATGTGGCTGTTTCTAAATAACTTCACGGTGTAACTAACATAGCCTACATTACATAACGTTCACACGGAAAACGTAAATACTTCGAGTCAAGATGTAATCTGATGATTCAAACATTACGGTTATTCATAAACGCACAGGTATTTCCATGTAAGCACATGCAAAGCAATTCACTTTGAAGACTTTTTGTGAAGCGCCATCGCGATATGGCAAAGTTAATGTCAGAAAATTTGTAATCATGTCATTTATCTGCTCACTTGTAATTAACTGTAAATTCATGTCAAATGCATTAAAGCGCTGCTTATGTAATACACCAATAATGTGCCCACATAAGTACACACGAGTAAGTATGTTGATATGCGTGCCACTTGACAGTTAAATGTAAATTTGTCAGATTTGGCAAATTCGGATTGAGGTTTGATGCACAAATTGTTAAAAAAAATAAAAAAATAATTTTTATTATATCAAACTATTTAAAGGTGAAATGTACACGCATAACTTATACAGCATAAATGCATGCTTAGGATTGGTGTATGTTTGACTCACCATCTCATCCAAACTCTTCAAATCGTTGGTGATAATTTGCGGTTGTGGGCCATACATCAGCATCGGGCTATTATCGTCGTCGTCCTCATTCTCCGAATCGCTGTCGAACATATCGGTTTCTGTGGCGACATTATCGGTATTGATGCCGATCTCGGTTTGTGTGCCAGTCGCATCGGCGTTGTCTGTTTGTGTGCCACACCCAATTCCATTCGCTTTGTTGTCGGCGGCGATTTCTCGATCGATTTGCCGCTCCATCTGCACCAGCATGGGTGCGAGCATACCTGTTAATTTAATACGTTGCAATTATTCACATACATATACCATTCACATTTGCCAATCTATGTATGCATGTATGCATGTATGTTTGTGTGTCACTGTGTTTTTGCAAAATACACGCGTGACTAATATGCAAATTATGAAAAATGTAAATAAACTGAATATACATAAGTGCTGTAGTTGTAACTCACCAAACTTAGCGCCGCGACGCGCCACTTCCAACAGACAAAGGATCACATGTTTCTCGTTCTTTCGCATTATCAAATCATCCGTTTCGAATAGTAGGCACTCGATTATTTTAAGGCTTTTCCTGAAAAAAAGACGCAAGAAACGGAGTTATAGAAGATAAGATCAGTAAGCAAATAGGTGGTTTGAAATTATATTGATTAGGTTGTAATTTTTAAACAATACTATTTACTTTATTATTAAAATTTTATCAGGTTCTTATCTTTTGGATATGACTACTACACTTTTTGGTAAAAAATTTGTCACTTTCTCTGTTTTTATTATGGTTAAGATACTCGTTACCAAAAAAGCAATACTGCATTATGAGTTCGCTAGCGTGGTCTTAACATATAGATATTAGGGTGATTTTTTTTTCTAACTATTAATTTTTTCAATCCCGTCACGAAATTTCCTTGGAAATATCCTAAAAAAAATCACTGAAAATTTTAGCCTTTATAGAATTTTTATAGATGGTATGTAATAAATAATCTATGAAAATTCCATACATCCTTACTTAAAAAGCCGAATATCTCGAGAAGTATTAATGATAGCGATTTTGCGCTCAGACTTTTTTGTAGCAAATAAAATTTCCTACAAGTTTGTCATGAACATTTTTTCTGTAGATCTTTTGTCATTTACGAGATATATACAGAAAAATGCGAATTTCATGGAAAAATCAGGTTTAGAAGTCAGGTCTAAAGTCAAAGTGATCCCATAAAAAACCTCTGATCTATGGGAATTTAAAGATAAAAAATCACGATTGTACTGGTGTATAGTGTAGTGGAGAATTTTTACATGCCTTGGTCCAGTTCTTAATGTTAATATTAAGGGCTAAAATTTTCAGGGAATTTTTTCAGGGTATTTCCAAGGAAATTTGAAAAAAATTAATAGTTAAAAAAAAACCACCGTAATATATACATATATAGCATCATAAAATCTATATAAAAATATCATTGTCCGAAGAAAAACTTAGGAATACCAGAACGCTAAGTATTCTATAATAGATCAAGAACCTTTTGGGTAATCTTTAGCCCTAACAACTCTGACTTCCTAAATTCAGAATCGGGTAGAGACAACGAAGGGATTATAAAGGGCATAATTTTTCAAGAGCTACTGTTACCGAAAAAGAGTAGATCATGTTGCTAAAGAGTATACATAATTTTAATATTGTAAGCACGGAAAGTGTTTTGTAAATAAAAGATTT
The DNA here is from genome assembly GCF_016617805.1 of Bactrocera tryoni. NCBI lineage: Eukaryota > Metazoa > Arthropoda > Insecta > Diptera > Tephritidae > Bactrocera > Bactrocera tryoni. The sequence continues at coordinate 7,936,271 of NC_052502.1, read as the reverse complement.
TTCAATAGAGACGCTACAAAAGTAGACTGATAGGGACAGCAAACGACGCCATATATTTTCGCTCTCTTTTGACATTTCTCTTCAGTAGGTAAAGATATACGATCCAACAACGAGTCGAAATTATTAAAAATTTACTACCGAAATTCGGAGTCAACTTTAAGAGCGCTACGTACAATTTAAGGTCGTCATGATCGTCCTGTCAGATTAACAAAAGAGTGTTTAGTGGAAAATTTAGAATCCACCGCGGCACAGTGGAAAATTTTCCCCTGCCAGTGAGACAAAGAAGTGTGCGTAGTGTCGAGGATATTACTGCCGCTAATGCATTAATTGAAGAAAACCCAAATCAGTCTCTCACACGTCGTTCTCAAGCGTTGGGCATCGCTGAGACGTTGTTATGGCGAACTTTGCGAAAAGTTCTTACAAAATCAAATTGACGCAAGCACTGAAGCCGCTTGATCACCAGAATCCTCGTATGTTCGTGATTTGGGCTGAGTAACAACTTGAAAATGATCCGAATTTTCATAGAAAAATCATCTGATATATAAGCAAAATATGCGTTATTGGTCAGGCAGCAATCCACACGTACTCCATGAGTCACCAGTGTATCCCGAAAAAATTACGATTTATGGGCCGGCGGCGTCATTGGGCCGCACTTCTTCCGTGATGATCAACACCGGCACCTTGCTATGAATGGGAATCATTACCGCTCAATGATAACCGAATATTTTTGGCCCGAATTGTATGATATGACGGCACCACAAGCCACAAAGCCAATGTCACAATCGATTTATTGAAAACCAAGTTTGGTGAACGTGTTATCTCACGAAAAAGCTCAGTCAATTTGCCGCCTCGATCGCGCGATTTGTCGCCGTTAAGACTATTTCCTGTGGGGCTACGTTAAGTCTATGGTCTATGCCAACAAGCCAGCGACGATTGATGAAATTGGGTTTAGCGTCTGGACTTTTGCAAGCGTGCCCGTGTTGGCCAAAAGAAATCGCTCTTATTGAAAAACCCGTTATATAGTAGGCAGAAACTATGACATTATATTTTATGTCTGATCAAAACCATTTCCTAACCTGTTTTACCAGTGTCAAAAGAGTTTGAAAATATCATGATAATATCGAATCATAAAGTTACAGTTATCTTTACAGCTCATGCCTCATGGTTCATAAAGTTCAGAGATAAAGTACTCATCATCAAAAGGTCTAGTTTCATTAGTTCAGAGTTAAAGTACTCATCATCAAAAGGTCTAGTTTCATTAGTTTTTACTAGAATATCAGATTTGGCACAAAAGCTTTTATACTCGTAACTTATATAAAAAAAACCTTCTGAACAAAATACTCTTTTTCAAAATTTTTGTTTTATTTTCCATAAAGAGCTTTTTTCCAAACTTATCAAGTACTGAGCTTTTTCATCCTTTCGTTTTCAATTATTAAGGCTGAATGAACTTTCATTATTTAATTTGATTGAGATTATATTAATATTTATCCACATAATCTCTATGAAAAATATATTATACAGAATTAAGATTTCATTATCAAAAATATTATAACCTATTATTGACATTAAAGCTCTTAGTATTCGACTAACCGACCGGATAGCGCATTATTCGAATAATATTATGCGATTTGCAGTATCCGGATAGTCGTAAGTCGTGAACTATTCAACTTTGTCGACTGTTCGAATAGTAAGCGTTCTACTTCTACGTATTTTTGCTACATATACATATATGTATGTTATACGTTAATTAGTTAAGGTATAAGTTAATGAAGCTTTGCGCACTTTGGTTTTTCACAAATTCAAATCAGTAAAAAAGCAAAGTCTGCTTGGATTTCAAATAATTTTCATTTCGCAGCATAACAATTATTCGAATAATCGTAATATTGATCAGTTAATATTCGGCTACAATCCGGTTACAAACCGGATATTCAAATAATCGGTTTTCAGGTCATTTGAATTAAGAGCCCTAATATACATATATATAAACATATCTAATAATATAGTAACAAACAAATTTCGTATCCTTACCTGCACCAGGTTATAAAATTGGACACATTGTCGCGTGAAAAGAATGTTCCGCTTTTAGCTGCTGGCAAGTAATGTACATTACCCATGGCGAGAATGGGGCCGGCCGAGCCGGAAGTCATTGAGCGCGTCATCGATTTGTTGCGGGCCTGACGGCGAGCCAAGTAATCCTCAGCCGCTTGGCGTACATAGTTCGCGTGCTGCAACAACAAACAGAACAAATAAAATTATAGTTAATTTAAATCCATAATAAAAAGTGTTGCAAAACCTTACACTAAATTTTTACTAAAATATATAGAAAACTAAGCAACATTATATAATCAATTCTAGTACTACTTATGTGTATGTATGGATGTGTATGCAAGCGCATTCACTCGATAAACTCATTAGCGTAATCTTAATGCTGAAATCGAATCGCGAATGCGTTTGATGCCAAAAATACCACAGAATTTGTGCTTGCGAATGCCGCATTTTTAGGTTGACACGTCGCGTTGCAATGCAAAACGAAAATACTATCACTTTCTAGTGCGGCGCTTGCACTTACTACAAATACGCATACAGTGTTCTCTGTTTCACACAGTTGGGCTGAATTTATTTGTTTATTGGAATCAAACCGAGTAAGAGTTTCGGAGATATAGCCTGGAGAACTTGTGCGCTCGAGGCTAGCTAGACTAAGTGTGCCGTCTTTAAACACGTTTTTCTCGTAACTGTGTTTTTGAAATCTTTTGGCGAGATTTCTCGAGAACTACTCAACCGATCTTCATGCAATTTTACACAGGTCTTTGAGATACAATTCTTAAAGACTTGGATGAGGAATTTTTTTCGATGACAACTATTTGAAAAAAAATGTCGCGAAATTTTCACTGAAATTTTAATTTTTTCGTAAAAATATCAGCCAAAAATTCAATTTTCTTTTTTTTATTCGCCCAAGTTCTAAGTTAAGGTTCTAATTAAAACACCTACTTTTTCGCTTTGGATGATCCTTTAAGGAGTTATGCTGCTAACGCGGGCGCATCATTTTTCCGAGGGACCACCGAAAATGGCGTCTAAATGGCCGAGTTTAAACATTTTTTTTCCGAAAATTTCATAATTTCTTTGTAATAGTGTATGTTTGTAACAAACAATAAAAATTCTAATAAAATATTGCATTTTTTATATGAGAAAAAAGTTGTTGGAAAAGGCTGTCATTTTGATGTTAGAGGCTGGTTTGGTTGCCACAACCGAAAATGATAGTAAAATTTCTTAAGAAGTGCGATTTTTTGTGTTGTAGTCAAAGGGTGTAGGGGTCAAACCACAACCATTTACAAAAATGATAGCAACAACGGTATGTGATGGAAAATTTTAAACTCAAATTCGTAATCAGGACACCTCAAATACAGCTCTCAGCACATCAGTCGCTGCTTCTACTAAATCTATTAACAATTGTCGGAGTTATTCTCTGAATGGATCCCGGTATAAGAAATACCTGGTCCTGATTATTTATGTATGGAGATGGTTCTTCAAATAACTTCTCAAAAATGCCATAATAAAATTTTACTCAGTTCATTAAATGTACATCTCAAACAGATTATATTTGTAGGTTAAAAGTCTTTTTGGACCTTTCCAATAGTAGGTGGTGGAGCACTGAATTACCCTTGATATCTAAAATAAACCTTTTGTGTTCTAATTAAATGGATAATACTGTATAAATATATAATTATATATCCACATTGCACTTTTCTAAATACTTTAATATTTAGATATCAATTTCTTGTAGATAAGTGCATTCGCACAACTCTGTAGGTACGAGTATCTGATGAAACACACACTTGCGTTTATTTATTTGTGCGATTGTGCGTCAGATATTTGAAAAATCCCAAATAAACGGCTTAACTAAATATATGAGCATATAAATAAAGTCGTAAAAAATAGACAGTGTCGCGCGAATCACCGGCATCAGTGAATTGGATATTTGCCACTGCAATTGGCAAGTGTTGTGCGTTCCTCAGGCGGGGCTGATGACCAAGCGAACGACAGCAGCGGTAACAATGTAACGCATACGCAGCTCGGAGGTGAGTGTGACTCTTCGCGGATGCGGTCCATTTAAAATTGGGCACATTGTCGAATTATTGCAGACGAAATTGTTTTCATATTATTACGCATACGCAAACAGACATAAACAGATATACAAAAATACATATACATATGTATGTATATAGTAATGTATCTACATCTAATAATGCGCGCACTCAAGTTTTTTATGCTACATTTTTATGAACTTAGCATTTGAGTGTGCATCTACAGCGTATATATCTATATATGTATGTATATGTTAAATTCAGTGTGTGAAACATTCTCAATTTTCATGGTTAAAAAATTCAAGAATAATATTAGAATAGTAGTTGTGCCTGTTTTTTCTAGAAATTTAGGTTTTGTGTTGGTCAACATTTAAATGTTACTCATACGCGACGTATGTTCCGAATAATAACACAGGTAGACACATAATTTGTGACATGAAAATTCTTAGGTGTTACTAGTACAGTTTGATACTCTGAAGTCAAATCTGAAAACAAAATTTTTCTATCACCCACAGATATTCTATAACCTGCGGCTTCAGATCTCACAATACTGTGGTCAAATTGAAAGGTGAATTAATTTGAATTAATTTATACTTCGCGTGCTTTTCGAAGCTGTAAATTTTCTTCTCCGTAAGTTGGTAGTACTGTTAGTGACATCTATACTAAATTCCATGTCAAAACATTCATTAGTATTTGAGATACGCGTCGTTTTGCGAGGCTCTAAAAGTGCATTCTTCGATTTTTACTATGTCTGAATTTATTGATGAAGGAAGTGCGATAATGCAACATCTCATACTACATTTTCCAATAATATCGTGCCGCAACTACTGCATTCGCCTGATTTATCTTTGTGTAACTTCTGGCTAATCAGCAAATTCACATGACTAGTCCAAGCAGTGGCTAGTACAGGACAAAAAAACGTTACCAGTGAACCTCTAGTTGTTCCCAAAAAGGTATTACTAACACCTTTGCATGTTAAATTGGGTTCAATGAAGAATTTTGTTAAGGCAGTGGACAGAAATGGAAGAGGATTCTTGTATCTGAAACAAAAATTTTCAAGAGTCAGTGAAGCAAAAATTAGGGAGAGCATATTTGTGGGTCCACAAATAAGAGAGCTAATGAAAGTTGAAACATTTGAGAAAATGCTCAATGAAACTGAAATTCGAGCCTGTAGTGTCTTTAAAAGCGTTGTTAAAAATTTTCTTTTAAATGTGACAGCTGACAATTACAAAGAGTGAGTGAAGTGCTTACTGCATATAAAAATGGGTGGCAATATGTCCCTTAATATTCACTTTCTGGACTCCCTTCCGAATTTTTCCGCGAAAATTTAGGGGCCGTAAATGACGAGCTTGGGGAACGGTTCCACCAAGACATTTCTGCTATAAAATATCGCCGAAAAACATCGACAGTAACATTTTAAGGTACTCTTTGGTTAATAAAATAATATACATATCTGTTGTTTTTTTTAATCGAAAATGCTCATAGCAAAAAATCTATAGGTGATAGAAGAAATCTATAGCTATTTTCTGCAGTTGTTCTGTTTGTTCTGTTCATGTCACAAAAAACAAATGGATTTTAGTTTACCAGTGTAATTACATTAATAACCAAAAATTTTTCAAGATTTCAAAGTGTCAGTTGTTGCCTCTTTTCAAGCAATGTGACTGCATTTCTACCATGAAAATACCTTCCGATTTAGTTCAGAGTTAGTTTAATTTTTGGGGGACTTCAATTTTTGACGATTGAAAAATATCCGAAAAGAATAACATCATATAGATGTTGCCTATGTGCAGCAAGTAAAATTTGTCTTATCATTCCATATTAAAGACTAGACAATGGCGTCATTCGTTTATTCTAAATTGGTTAAAAGTAAGGCCAAAGGGTCTGGTAGGAAATGAGGATCAGTGGAATATTTTCTGTCATCAAATAGGCAGACAATGCTCTTTCACGCCACTCTTGACACGCACAACTTCGAAATAGTCTACAATATTTTGCAACTAAGCCCTATAAATAATGAAATAAAAAGAGGTAGATGATCCTGATGATCGATCATGTATAGTATATGATATAGATGCATAGAGAAGATGAGAACTGAAAAGATTTATCAACTCTTACGCATTACCAACATCGAATATCGTATGGAACGAGGAGTTTGTGGTTAGGGTTCTGTTTCGAGTTAGGGCCTTATGTAGTGCATAAATAACTGGCGACCTACTGAGCACTGAGCCCATTTCGCTTAGTCAATGAGAGAGCCAATCAGAATAAGAATATATACCCGAATCTTCCATTAATCCCAAAGCATAATAATTTAGATATGGTATATAGTATAGGAAAACAGTTTTTATTACATTTCTTAAAAACAAAATATTTTGTATTATCTTTTTTATTTCCAGCATTTTTTCTTCTCACGCCAGTCACATGCAGTCACGCTCTAGTCAATCGAACAGGTTTAAGCACTCACGCACATACATATTTAGACAACGACATGCACGGAAAATGCATTTCTTATCAACAAACTGGCATGGAACTAAAATCGAAATATTAGTAATATTGACAAACCGTTGACAATACGACACCTTCATGCGCCCACGCCAAAAATAAAATGTTCATCAAAATATGTAAAGAAGTGAAAAAATGCAAATAATACAAATTCATCTGGGATTTAATGTGGTAATAATTTGTTGGCAAACACTTTCAATTTCAATTTGAATAGAAATTGAAATCTCAAACCACTCAAATGCAGCAAAAGTGTTGGACCGCTTTTAGGAAAACCGATTTATTTATTTACTGACTTAACAATTTGTGGGCGACGAGCTAAATTAAACCGCACTCCATCAATGCATTGAACTGTTGCTGTCTGTTGCAAATGCTCTGACAGCTACAACAATAGCAATGACAGCGGCGGTGGCAGCAACGAACGCCCCTTTTGGTTTGCTTAGCCGATTGGATTTCGGGCTTGAAAGTCAATGCTGGCCGCTGAGCGACGTGACATGAAGTGAAGTGTGGAAACGTGCACATTCCGTCAGCGAGCCGATTAATAACATTATTATTAGATTTCCAATTGAAGATTGTAAAGAAATGCTAATGGAGTTACGAAAATTAAAACTCAAAACGCTCTACTGACTATTTGTAATATTTCAAGTAATTTTATTGCTGCGAAACTGTCACTTGAGAAGTGCGCAAGTTAAGCAATTCAATTATTTGGAAAGTGAAATTTTCGGGTCATCATTGCCCAGCTGACAAGTGATCAGTGTCGGTTATGCGCATGCGTAGAGTGGATTTCAAGAGTGTAGTAATTAGAGGAAGCATTGTGCACGAGATAGTTTGTATGTACATATGTATGTATATGAGAATGCTTAAAAATACCATAATTTAGTTAGTTGGCCAATATGTAGGTGTGAAATCTTTAAATGTTGATAATGATGAGTAGATAAGATATTATTTGAGGCAATGATATTAGGACGAATGAGGGTGATTTTTTCCATTTGATGCGAAGTGGTACAAAATGATGTGATTTGTCACAAGTTATGCAGCTTAGGTTACAAAGTTTTGTCATTATGTAGTTATGGGTCTATAGATACGCTTTCGTTAAGATTTTATCTATATTTATTTTTTGTTAATTATTTATAAATAGTTGATTTGGTACTGCTGTGATTTGGTTTAACGAGTTTTGTTTTGATGTACGTTTCAGTAATATTGTGATTTGGTATGACGATATACGTTGGCATTTTGTTTTAGTATGAACATATGATGTAATGATGTGATATAACATCATATACTGCCATCTACGTATTTAATTTGACATATTTATTTTGAATTGATGATGATTGATAGAAATTTATGTGATTTTAGATGATGTTGAATAAAAGTCATATGTGATGTTATGAAATATTATATAATATTATGTGAATTGGAAGGACATGATATGTCATTTCGGAGGAATAATATATAAACTTGTTGAGTTGAATTGATTAAATCTTGTGATAGTTCGTTTTAAGATAAAGTTAGATCATCTACGATTAATGATAATGACGTGATCAAACATTTAAGATGACATAAAGCGATAAGAAACAATGTGATGTGATGTGATATGTGAAGATGTGATGATATGTCGATGTTATATAGAATGTGATGTGATGTGATATGTGAAGATGTGATGATATGTCGATGTTAACATTTTATGTTAAAATGATATGATGTTAAGATGTGATATCTCATGTCGGAGAAATAATATATAAACTTATTAATAACTAATATCAAACATATGTATATTAGAAGTGATGTCATTAAATGAAGTGATGATATGATACAATATGATGTGTATTTTATGTTAAGATGTGATATAATATTATGTGACTTGATATGTCATGTCGGAGAAATAATATATAAACTTATTACTTGAGAATTGATTGTATTAGGAGTATCAAAAATACCATTAGAAGTCATGTGATGTCATAAAAGGGAGTGATGGTTCGTCTTAAGATAATTTAAGATGTGACGTTTAATGATAAGATGTGCTATGATCTAACATTTTAAGATAACGATGTGATATGATATGATACGATTTGATGTGATGTGACATTTTATGTTAAGATGTGATGCGATATGATACATTATGATTTGATGTGACTTCTTATGAAAAGATAATACTTTTCGAATTAAAGTTTTTGATATTGCATGATATGACTTATTATACTATAATATCATTTTAAGTAGGATAGGATAGGATCTTATTATTAGTTGTGATGTGATATAAATTTATTTCCTTTGGATAGAAATATGAAGGTTGTTTCAAATGAATTTCTATATTATGGCATGAATTGATATGATGATGTGATATTGATGATGTAAATTAACATGTGATGCGTTGAGATCTAAAATGATACGGTAATAGTAACATTTTCAGTATTAGAAGTACTAATGTGGCTTGACTCCGATTTGTCGACTTTTGACTCTTTCGCTTTCCATTAGATGACAGTGTGACGCGATATGCACCTTAGAAGAAGTACGTTCACAATTACATATACATATTATAATATGTTCCTTCCAATATGATCTCGCAATTCAATTACTTTCACAATATGCTGCAATGGAAAAGCTTTCATGCAGTAATTTTTTAAGATGCTTGCAATGACAGGAAAATAAGTGCACTAAGTTCATTGCAAATTAGTTGCAACTATTCTCTACGCACAACAATAACAACAAGGCACCTGTTGCAATGTGCTGGAAATATGTAATTACGTCAAAGAAACGCATATGTACCGCTTGTCAGCTGATGGGTGTAGCATACTTACATACATACTATATATACTACTATATGCACATAAGTATATGACACACAATTATGAACACACAGGTGGCATTTCTACAGTCGTAAATAACTGTTATGGCATGCGAAAGTGCAGGAAGGCATTGTGTTAAAGAAAGTTTCCTACTCACAACAAGTGCCACAATTACAACAGAAATGCAAGCAGACGCATATTTCGCATTTTTAATTTGTATTTTCATTTCTTGTTTGTTTGCTTGCTTGCGTGCCTCCTCCTCGCGCTGCTTCATTTTTACCTTTAATTGCTGGCAAACGGCAAATGGCAAAGCAGTGAAAAGTGTAGGAAGTTAGTTGCTGGCGCGCGGCGTGATCACCCGACCAAGAAGTTAGCTCATAAACAACAACAACAAAGCGCAACCGAACTAAATGTATAAGCGTGTGTGTATGTTGAAGCTTAACTAGCATATGTACATACATTGCCGCTGCCACTGTTGTTGTTGCTGTTGCTGGCGCAGGCACAGGTAATTAGATTAGGTTAGGAGAGAATGTGTGTCAATAATGCGATGTTCGCTTTTAAGTGCAGCACATTTATGAATATTGCAAATGCATACAATTACAACAAATTCATGCTACATACACATATGCATGCATATGCATGTGTGTGCACATGCCTGGCATTTGACAAAAGTATTATGTGTTGTGTTGTTGCGCTTATGTAATATACTTAAAGCGCCAACTAAGTATGACAAGAAGCACATAATAATCACAAGTATGCATGCGTGTATGTAAACGGCTCAATATGCACGTGAGTACGACGGTATGCGCTAAGTACGATTAACTGTTGGAACTTCCGTGAATTTCATTTTGCGCTTTGTCAGCTAAATGACGCCGCTAGGGGGTAATGACTTGTGAATATTCGCACCTTAAATGCCTTAATTACCTTCAAACGAATTTTGAACGATTAGTGAATTATGCACAGATATACATATGTATGTATATACTCTACATATGTATTTACATATAACTGTATATTTATAGCAAACAATTCAAATTTCACTTTTCAAATTGTCACACTTTTGACAATATCTCACCCACATAATCTAAAGATAGACCATACGTACATACATAGATATGTAGGTGGCTATTAAGTACACATTACGTACAAACATTCATGTTTAACAGTTCATAATGATTTTTGCACACATTCACACTCACTTGCGCATGCAAATGAGCATTGTTAATCCGTTATTTTCAACATCCATTTAATATTTGCCGCCTCTGCGCAAAGCCAGGTAATTTGTTTAATTAATTGAGCAAATAAATTCATTCCGTTATAATTTGCATACTCGGTTTGTACGTGTACGCACATATTCATTACTTTTATTGTACATATCTATGTACTTGTGCCGATTTGACGGACAAATATGTTTAGTTCAAGGCGAGACGAATTTTGTGTCATATTATTAACTAAATAACTGTTAATCTCTTATAAGCTTTTCTCTGACTCATGTAGAAGTAATTCATCGTTTCGAAAAATATGAAAATACATACAACATTTATATATATTACTTTTAATCATTACTGTTTTCCAAGTATAAAATTCAAAAATAACTTTACTTAAGGGCCCACAGTCTACTACTTAACACTACTCAACAGTTCTGAAAGAAAAATTTGCGACCGATGACAGTAAACTAGTGTTGTCGGTGATTTTGATTTTGCAAATTTTCTAATACCCTTAGCATCTAGCCTATCTTCAGGAGGACCTCCAAAGAAATGTTTCTGGCGTTGAAGAATATGCGTCTGCCTAAAATTATCGCAAATACAAAAATTAAAAAAAAAATATTATTTCTATAGATGAATACAGGAATGGGTGGATGAATGGAGGATGGAACCATGTGTAGAAGTTCACGCAGTGGTCAGAAACGATTCCTTTACATATGGCTCACGCAACACACGACTTCCGGTCTTAGACCAAGTATTCTCTCGTTAGCTGAAAAACACCCGTTTGTAGGCGAGCTAAAGTGAGAAAGCCAGGGTTGTGCGCTGGGTTTGAGACCCGCCACGTAAAACACACTTCCAGTGAAAAGAAAAAAACAGTCTCGGTTGAGAGATCTCCTTTTTGATGACGACCCCTGTAAACGTGTTAAGGATTACGATTTAAGGGTATGTATCTAGAATGTCAGGTCCCTTAATTGGGAAGATGCCGCTGCTCAGTTGGTGGATGTCCACGTTAGAGTAATGACATCACCGCTGTCCAAGAAATGCGATGGATGGGACAAGGACTGAGGCGAGGACTAGGTTCTTGTGGGATTTGCTACAGCGGCTATATAAAGGAACGTAAGTTCAGTGTGGGATTCGTGGTGGAATAGAGACTCCGTCGGCGAATACTGGCGTTCATCCCGGTGGATGAACGTTTACCCAAAATCTGCATCAAAGGGATGTTCTTCAACATATCGCTGATTTGCGCCCACGTCTTGATGGAAGAGAAGGACGATCTAACTAAAAATGTATTCTATGAGTGCTTGGAGCGCACCTATGAGAGCTGCCCCCGCCACTATGTCAAAATGGTGCTTGGTGACTTTAACGTCAGGGTGGACAAAAAAGATATCTTTGGCACAATGGTCGATAAATTCAGCCATGAATGATGAAACATAACCAAATAACACGTGGATCAATAAGTCCCGAGACTGACGCATAGATGGTGTTGCCAACAAAAGTTCCGTATGATTTTTAATAAGTACCAACCTTCAAAAGATACCTGTCAAAATTTCATGTCATTCTGATGTTTGGTTCTTGAGTTACAGGGATTTAAGTGACGCTTGTCTTGATATTCTCAAAACAATGGATTCGAAACAGTTGCATGTGTTGATTTATCATTGCTTTTTGATGAAGAAAAACACAGTGCAAGCTCAGGAATGGCTTGAAAAGTGCTACGGGAAGTCTGCTCCATCAAAAACAACCATTTATCGATGGTATGCTGACTTTAAACGTGGTCGTACAGACACTGAAGATGCTGAACGCTCTGGCTGGCCAAATGAGGCAATCACACCGGAAACTATCAAAAAAGTTCACCAAATCGTTCTTGAAAACAGTAAATTGAAATTGCGTGAAATAGCTAACACCTTAAAGGTATCACACGGCAGTGTGTACACTATTTTGCATGAACATTTGTCTATGACACGGTGGATCAAAGACGACAACGTGTCGTTGAATCTGAGCGCTGTTTGAGCGGCTTCGAATTGCTTCCGCACCCACCATATTCACCGGATCTGGCCCCCAGCGACTACAACCTGTTTGCAGACCTCAAAAAAATGCTCCAGGGAAAGAGATTCTACTCCAACGAGAAAGTCATCGCCGAAACGAACGCTTATTTCGAAACCAAAGATAAATCGTTCTATAAGAAAGGTATTGAAATGTTAGAGAAGCGCTGGACTGATTGTGTTGCTCTCCTTCAAGAGCATATGTTAATGAATAAAGTCGAGTTTTGCCAAAAAAAAAATGGAATGAATTTCATAACTGACCTGAATCCTACCTATGTATATAAGGAGTAAGCCTTATGTATTTTAGTAAAAGAGTTGAATGTTTTTATAGTAAATTCGACTTTGATGACACCTATTGCGTTTTAATTGTGCATTGTGATTAAAAAAGTGAGCCTTAAAACGATCGATCTTTTATACAAAAGTCCTCGTTAAGACGAGAGCTTAGCAAGCACTTCAGCGCATTCAGAGGCGAAAAAATAGGATACTGCACAGTCATCACATCTTAATTGCTCGTTGAATTTCACTTGAATAAGGTCAGTTCAGTCTTAAGAGCATACCTGACGTGCTATATAACTATATTAATGCATATATGTATGTATGTATGTATGTGATTCAATGAGAAAAAGTACTAAGCACTCGACGAAAATTATTACTGCCTGGCGCACATAATTTAATTTAAATGCATAAGAATGGCCGCTTTTACATACATTTCAATGCAAATGTGTGTGTATTTGTGTGAGTAAAATAAGTATATACATACATAGCTAGGTGAATGGATGCACCAGTCGCTGCAACTTGCAACTCGCTTCAGGTGTGCGTCTGTGTTTGTGTGCCTTTTGTTAATAACAATATCGGAAAAGGCGGTAGTGCTCATTAAATTAGGTAACCTAAATATGTCTGGCACATAATCTAATGAAGCCAACAAAGTTGTTGGAAATTGCAACTACAATAACACTTGCATTGTTTATAATAGGGTAGGCATGCACACATACATACATACATGTGTATATACAGAAATATGGTACTTATGAACGAAATGATGATGTTGTGCGTCGCTCAGGTGGGCGAATAAGAAGAAGCTGCACTGCAAAATGCAAGGCGATGTGTTTACACAATCAAATATATTATATAAACAAATGCATAATTCAGTAGACTCAAAGGTATTCAAAGTGCAGACAACACTGGGGGCATATGTAAATGGGAATGTTATATATATGTATGTATGTAAGTAATGTGTAGTAATAATACTGAAAAAACTATAAGTTATGAACAGAAAATATGCAGTGATTTCCTACATTCAAAATATACTAGGGTGAACTAAAAGTATGTCAAATATTCATAAAGTATGTATATTTAAAATATACTAGGGTGGGCTAAAAATATTGTAATTTTGGTAAAGTTGCACATTTTTTCATAATAAAATTCTGAACAAAAAATTGAAAATCCAAAAAGTTGAGGTTAAAAATTTGAAAAAAAAAATTAATTCAAACACTTTTTTTATTGATTTTTAATAAAAATAAATATAAAAAAAATTATTTTTCAATCCGGTATTTGGGATTAGAAATTTTAAACTTTTTTTACATTTCAGGGTTTTAAAATAAAAAAATTTAAATATTAATTATTGCAACCCAGAATATTGGTAATATTTTCCTTTTGAAAGTATGAATGACAAATTATTGTTAAAAATTTATATACAAATAGTTTCTTTTATTGAAAAAGCAAAAAAAAATTTCCTCTTTCCTCGTCAGATCGTATAATTACACTGCCTGTATTGTCTGTCTGCTATAACATCTGACATAGCGTGTTCGATTCACTACTCTCCAACGCTCCGCTGATCGTATACAAACAATAAATGCACCTCTGCCTCTAAATCATTTAGCGGCCACTTTTTAAGCATTTTCCTAACAACTTTTAGGATTACCCTCGTATATACTCCGATATACTTATACATCAAACTTTTATATAACTCTTATTATGCAGCTTAAAGGATTTATCACAATTGCTAAAATGCAAAGCTCTATAAATTAATTAGCTTAATTACATATTTATGTTAATATTTATTGCTACCATATGATGGCTCGTGCCTCGAAGGCAAACGCAGTCGCTAAATGAAAAAAAAAAATCACGATTGGCTGCTTCACAAATTTTAAGTGATATATGTTTTCAGGTGTAACTTTATAAAATAAATGACATATACATATGTATATACATAAATATTTATGGCTGCAGACTTGGACGTCGCGGAAATTCCCATTTCGACCTATTTGAACACTTGTCGGCACGCCAGGTAATAGATTTCGCTGGCCTTAATATACCTAATACAGCCGCAGCCGCATTGATTGATGGATTAACAGCCGTGAATTTAACTTAAAAATACACTTTCTAGTTTATTTGATCAAACTCTGCGGCATGTGTAGATATGTTTGTGCGACTCCCAGCTCGCTTCAACAAAAACTGAAAAGTGCCCTAATACCCGGAGGCAGTTTTTGCTAATACCAAACACTTCTTCAATGTCACGGAGTTGGCGCATCAATTCAGAAATGCTAGCGATTAAAGACTTACAAGCATGTCTATTATGTGACCCAACCACGAAATATGCTTATTTAACTACAACGGCCGAGTATTGGCTGCTTTTAAATCTTTCTCTGCGCTCGTACGGTAAATTCAAGTGGGCTTTCATTGGGTTCAAACGTCATCGAAAAGCATCGCCGGCGGTTTGCTGCCAGTTTCTGCTTCTCTAACTATATTTTTAGCATTTATTTGTTAAGATTAAGTATGTGGCTATGTGTTTGGGTTTGAGTTCTTTGTGACTTTCATTCATGCCATTTTTGTCGCTTGGCGCCCAGCCGTTGACCGCGGCGTTGCTCACTCATTGGCAATGCGAATGCGTGAATTCATAACCACATGGCAGCAAATATCTATGTATATTTGTGTGTGTTTGTAGGTACTCTTATTTGTATGCGAAGCTATAGATTTGCTCCAATTTATTTATCTTCTTTTAGAAAATCTACACCGTCCGATCTGCTGCTCTAACAGTTACATATGTATGTACATACATAGGTACCTATGATTGCATATATGTTTGCGTGTGTATTTATTGGCTTTGTTGCCAACATTCGAACAAACAATAAATATTTGTTGTTGATTTTAGATTTTTTAACCGACATTCACATTGTTTGTTTTTGTTGTCTCTTACCTACGTTTGCTTCTTGTGTTTTGTGTTGTTGTTTTTGCACTTTTTACGCTTGTTGTGGCCTCGATTTGCGTTACAAGTTCACCCACATTCGCCAGTTGGTGGCAACCTGGTTGCTTGGTTGTTGTATGCTGCGCTCGCGATCGCGCAATTCGAATCGAAATTGGTCATATTTTATGAAAATTATATTGCTTAAGCATTTGCTTAACTCAACCAAATAAAAGTAACTGAATTAGTTATGAATTATGCGCAAGCGGACACACTTACGTATCTACGCTTATAGTTAAAACAGATAATTAAAAAAATATTCAAAAAATTATTTTTCTAAATCAAAAACTTATATAAATATTTTAAAGTGATTTATTTAAATTTGATACTAGAAATTTATACTACAAGTATAAGGGAACAAGCAGGGAAGATGTGTACATCAGGTGCAGACTGAAGCTAGATTATGCTAATAAAAAAGCCGTTATGGCGTGGTGTGTATATTCAAAAGTAAAGAATTGAGTCAAATCTTTTTACAAATTGCATTTAAAAAACATATAAATTTTTATTGCTTTTGAGGAATTTGGGTTTTATTTCTAATTATACCCTGAACAGGGTATATTAAGTTTGTTACGAAGTTTGTAACACCCAGAAACATCGGAGACCCTATAAAGTATATATGTATATGTATAAAGGATCAGTATGTTGAGCTGAGTCGATTTAGCCATGTCCGTCTGTCTGTCCGTCTGTCTGTATATATTCGAAGTATAGTCCCTCAGTTTTTAGATATCGTTTTGAAATTTTGCAACCGTCATTTTCTCTTCAAGAAGCTGCTCATTTGTCGAAATTGCAGATATTGGACCACTGTCTCTTGTATGGAAAACTTTTGCATTTGACAATGTACCTTCATAAAAGTTGGCACAGATTATTTTCTAGATATTTTAATTATTTGGTGGAGAATTATAAAATTTTAATAGCTAATCCAAAAAATTATTCTACCATATATGTATGTACTTATCCGAGCATCTTGTGAAAATGTTGCCACCTCTTCAAAAACTAAAATCCAGATTTATCAGTAATTGAAATGCGACCACTATGGTACATTAATAATTCCAAAGTTTTAGGGGCTCAAGGTTTATTAAATAATATATTCCAATAATAACTGAGTACCAGGTGGCACCAAACAGCTGCCACGAAGGATGCATGACAAAAATCCACGATTTGTATTGGCTGACTCCTGAGTGAAGCTGCAAGGTATATTTGAGGCATCTAGCATCTTAAAAGACTAAAAAGACTCTGTCGACAGCACTCCGAAGGAGTTGCTTTGTTATCTCATAACCATCGATGAAACATGTTCCTATAGGTATACATTATAGAGCAAAGAACAGTCGTAAAAGTAGACTTCAGCCAGTGAAGCTGCGCCGAAGAAGGCAAAGACTGTTCTATCGAACAGAAATTTTTGGCTTTTTAGGATCCACTAGGAGTGATCTACTCCAGTCGATTGCGGAAGCAGAGGCGTATCTTCCGATATCTTAGCAAATCATCTTCTTTGGTGGATTGGACCGACGTGCATTCCGCAAGACGTGGCCTCCGAAATGAGTACACCTACTTTAACGGAGGAGCAGGAACACCTCTCCATTGCTGAATCTCGTGTGGTTTCTATCTTCTTTTTTAGAGCTGATTACCAGTGGATTATGACAACCACGAAAGACAAAAGGTTAACAAATTTCCCAACAGGGAGTTTTGAGTTATCTCTCTGAAATTTAGCACAAGTATTTTTCTTCCAAGAAGCTGCATACCGAAACCGATATGCTATACATATATGTACATAGCTGCAATATAAACTGGTCGATCGAAATCAAGTTCTTGAAAGGAATCTTTTGTATTTGGGAAGGGTATTATAGGTATACAGCTTCGTTGCAACCATGTTTTATTTATGTTTAAAGTTTGTAAATAATTTTAAAGTTTAAAGCTTCCACATATTCATACAATAATGTACCGTTTGAATTGTTTTATTAAAATATCAAATAAAAGTGTCTTAAACAAAAAGTGCTAAAAATCAAAATACAATTAAAACGACTATTTTGTTTCAAGATTTGGCAATCATTGCGAAAATATTGTGTTATGCATACTTGTAGATATTGTACAAACATACGCGTTTAAACCGTTAAGCATACACTGACGTATTTTGCCAAAAATGAACTAAAGTCAATAATATTCATTTCCAAGGAAATATACAAAAAGCTTCACGCACACGTTGACTACAAGAAATTTCATATGCATACATATGTATCTGCACATACACATCTACATACATATGTACATACATATGTGTATCGGCATAGTAAGTAGATAGGCATTTATGAAGAAGATGCCCGTTAAATAGGAAACGTGACGGTTGTACAGTTTTGTTTACGTTTTCAATTTGCCATCGCTTTAATGCTAATTTTTCGCGTATTACCTTTTGCCATTGCCCTTTTGTGGTTTGGCAATTTGTCTTGTAAATTAGTTGCGGCCCGATTTTACAAGGTAAAATGCCTAGAAATAAGCGTGGGAATAAAACGACGTGGACTCTTTAATATACGCACATATGCAGCTTCGTGAGTATGTACATGTGTACATGTGTATGTGTGGTAGAAAACGTTATTGAAACCATGTAAGATAGTTTGCAGATTGCACTTGGCTGTCGGCCAAAAGACTACAATGACACTTTGTGTGAACTACCCAATTTAGTGCAGCACGTCCTTCTTTATTGGCAATTATACGTATGCGGATACATACATACATAGGTACATATAATATATGCATATGTACATATGTATATATGTATGTCGTGTGTATGCATAAATAATTAATGCCAGTTTTTCTTTTCAAGCATATGTAATACTTTGGGCAGAAAATAGTAAGACTTTTTAATTTAAATTTCGCCCGAAAACCCATTCGAAGTATTTTTTTGTAGGTTTGTATGACTGTCAGTGGTGGCTGTGCCAAATGTCACATCAAAATAATTATTAGGGTTTAGTATACGCATAGCTTTCTGAAGTACACAAAGTACATTCGGCGATTTTTGCGATAAGTGAACAACAAAGAAGTTCCATTAAATTTTGTGTACGAAATCAAATTTCTGGCGAAACGTTCAGAATGTTGGAAGAGCTCTTCGGTGATAATTGTTTATCACGAGCAAGTGTTTTTGATTGGTACAAATTATTTAAAGAGGGTCGAGAACTCGTTGTTGACGAACCACGAGCAGGAAGGCCATCGACGTCAACGGATCAACTCGTTAAGAAAATAACGGAATTGGCGCTTGAGAATCAACGATTAACAGTCAGAGGTCTTACTGACATCGTTGGAATATTGGAAGGGTCAGTGAAAACCATTTTGAAAGATCATTGGGGCCTAAGAAAGGTGAACCATGATTAGTTCCAAAATCACGTAATTTTTCGAAAAACAGCGCCGCGTTAACGTCTGTGAAACAATGCTTTCCAACTGCCAGGCTGTCATGAATTGTATTATAACTGGCGACGAGTCTTGGATCTATGCTTACGACCTGGAAACAGAAGATCAATCAGCCGAATATTGTGTTAAAGCTTAGCCGAAGCCGAAAAAACCACGTCAAAGCAGATCAGACCTCAAGGTTATGTTAACAGTTTTTTCAATTATCGAGTTGTGGTGCACTCCGAATTCCTTCCGACCGGCCAAACTGTTAACAAGGAATACTATTCGAGTGTTACACGTCGTTTGCGCAAAGCTATTCGTAAAAAAAGGCCGGTATTTAGGACCCATTATTCTTGGCTTTGTCACCACGATAATGCATCATCGCATATTGCATTCATTCTTCGTGAGTTTTTCATCAAATTTTCAACCAATATTGTGCCGCGACCACCGTTAACGCCGTGTTGCTTCTGGCTATTCAGCAAACTCAAACGACCGCTTCGGGGAAAGCGTTTTGAGTCAATTGAAGCCAGTAAACGTCAATCGCAACGCGTTTTGAATACTATCCCGGAAATTAACTTTAACAACTGTTCTGTGGATTGGAACAAACGTTGGCTAATACACTTTTGGCATAAAGGGGGTTTACTTTGAGGTGGACGGCATAGATTTTGAGGAATAAATTAAAAATTTTAAAATTATGACCAAAGTCGTACTATTTTTTCCTCATAGAGTATGTATATCTTCATTTTTTTAACTGTTTTGAGCTTACCAGAAATGCTTCTTTCAAAAACTTTTTGTTGAACTTACCTGCAATGAGAGAGAAAATATTAAATATTAGTAAAGTTTTAGATATTTTTATAGTAATAATAATCTTATATCAAACAAATGCATAACTAAATATTTATATACTACTATCATTAGATAAGTAATTGAGGATTGCACCGCGAGCTAAGGTCTATTGTGTCTATATTACTACTATCAATGGAGTTTGTGTTCCGAAATCGTAATTACAAAAATTTTTGATTAAAGTGAGTGGGTAACATAGGAATACATTTAGTTATTATTACCTGCACAGCCATTACACCTCTTCACTTCTGTGACAAAGGGTTTAAAACTAGGGCAAAAGTGTGTCAGAAGGTTTTTAGAAGCCTTAACAGCAATATTCTGGTTCAAAGCTGCATGATTATTGGTCGTCTGGGAGTCCAGATTTGAATTCATTGAACTATGGTGTGTGGCCAGAGGTGAGTATGGTCTGTCGAACACACCATATGCCCCACATTTGGAGATTCTCAAAAAGAGAGCTTGGGTGAAAACAAAAGCTGACCATTTCGCATAAAATTTTGTGAATCGCTAATTTAATATGTATGTATGTACAAGTATGTTATGTATAATAATTTTTTTTCATTGAGTTATAAAATTCATAAGAAATAAAAAATTTTCCCAAAAATAATCAATTTTTAACTGTTAATATCTTTTAAACGTTTGGGTTTACGAAAAAATCATAGTAGACCTTTTTTGTAGAGCATTCAATTTCCCACAAAATCTAAGAAACAAGATAATTTTTCAAGTAGTTGGAAGCAAGATATAAATTTTTCTATCTGATAATAAGAAAAAATAGAAAACTGTATGTAGGAGGACCTTCCCGTTACAATTAAAAACTCATGTTTGGAGAGGCTTTCTTAGAGGTGTGTAGGAACCTATTTTTTTATCACTCTAGTGTGTATGTTTGCTGCCAAATAATTTTCCATTTTAGCTGCTATTTATAGTAAACTTATTGCGGCACGAAAATAATATTATGTAAATAATTATTCGCCGTTTAGGCCTTTTATTGCACTATTTATAAGTACATTTATAGTAAAGCATCATCATTAATATGACAGCTCTGTCAATTACACTCACACACACGCGCATACAAAAGCGCAGTGCAATCGAAAGCAACTACGCACACAAACATGCACACAAATAGCTTCGTGGAAATGGAGTGGCCGTTGTCCAAACCATTATCCACCATAACTCGACATTATAATTTATATATAAAACGAGGCACACACACATACCGACACTCATCATGTACATACTGATGTGTGTATGTATGTGGTCGGCAATTATGTGTGTGTTGCCAAATATGGTGCACAACTTTAATTATAGGCTTTCGGTCGGTCGGTCCAACCAGGTGATTCATTGGCACTTCATCTGCCAGCCAGCCACAGCATAGCAATAACAATAATAACAATTTTCGATATAGTAAAATCACCAAGTTGGGGGAGTATTAGAGCTCTTAAAAGGCAAGGCAAGCAAGGCAGGTTTAACAGTTGAGAATGGAGAACTAATGAAACATCAAGCAGCAGAAATTTAAAAATATAATCGCACACACACTAACATACAAGCTTATGTAAGTAGTTGCCTAGTTGGAAATTCATAAATCAGCTGCATATGGACCGATCTGAATAATAGAAGCATTGCCAAGGACCATAAATGTATTAAATGTAAAATAAAAAGTTGTTTGCTAGGGATTGGTTTTGATCGAACAGCTTGTAAGGAAGCTATACTCTATAGTGGTCCGAGATTGGTGGACCCAACAGACAAGCAGCGTGTTGAGGAGAGGATCTGCGGAAATTTTCAGATCTATATCTCAAAAACTGAATGACTAGTTCGCTATATACATATGTATATACAGACGAACAGACATACAGACGGACGTTCGATTGTGTTCGTCACGCTGATCAAATATATACATATTTTATAGGGTTCCGTGAAAAGGGGAATATATACATATTTTATAGGGTCAAGTGAAATTCGTATATCATCAATTTTAGACGGAAACTGAGATAAAATGGGGTACAAACTTCGAGTAACATCACGAACAAGTCCAACGAAAACTAAACGACTACGAAACTGTCCATCACATAAAGTTTTCTTGCTGGCATGCTGTTGAATGAGTTGATGTTTGTATGCGTTCACCAGGTGCCATATAAGTAGCGTTGTATGAGTATTTGCAGCAACGTGCTAAAGTGGTCCTTCTTACTCACATTCGTATTTAATATTTTCATGTCACACAATAACAACTTTCATACGCCAATAATTATTATAATAACAACAACAGCGAAATCGTGGCTTATACTTATAAGTGCAAGCATTCATATGCATTTTTGTTTTTGTGGGAAAGGTCATTTTTGTTGATAATACTATTTCTGTCGTCGCATTTCGCATACTCGTCACCATTAACGGCAATACTTTGGGCCGTAACACGAACAACTGCGTCGGTGGTTTTGGTTCCAATAATGGCGGCGCATAGCAGCTTTTCGCCGTCGTCGTGGCGCTCGCCGCACCGAATATGGTAAATCGAAGCAATTTATTAGTTAATATAGTGGTCAATGTTGTTAACACACATTCATATACAGTTACTTGCATGTACATATGTTTGTTAATTTTGTGTAACATGTATTTGTACGAGACCAAATCAGGCGGTTAATGGCGTTTGATCGGTTTGATCCCTTGGTATTGTTTTATTTTTTTGTTCATCTTTCTGCTCAGTGTTGCATGATTCACACTTAATACTGGTCTTCAACACTATTACTTGCTACCGTTAAGGAGTTCATCAAGGACAACAGCCTCTGTTCCAACTACTGATGGCGGCGCTGCTGAGGAAAAGTAGGAGTCGGAGTCAGAGGAAGACGACGATATGAGGATCGGTCTCTTCGACTAATAAAGTGTTGGTTAGAGTTTTTTTTTTGGGTATGGCTCTTATGTTAAAGCTTTATTCTGACACTTAATCGCAATTAATTTTCTCGATAAATTTCAAATTTTTTCAATAATATAAAGTAATATAAAGTTTATTGAAAAAATGTGAAATTTATCGAGAAAATGTGCGATTAAGTGTCAGAATAAAGCTTTAATATAATGAAAATACTAGAAAGAGGTTAGTTAACTCTTGCAGAGTCCGTGGCCTTAATTTAAAACCAATCTATTTGTTACAGTTCTTAAAGGGTTGTGTCCACTGTTGACTTTGTAAAAATCGAATTTTTGGCTTTTATTATCGAATGTACTATATATATATATATTTGAACATTTTTTCTTAAATTTAAAGTCGATCTGGGAATTGTTTAAGACATATAAACGTATTTATAAACAAATTCGAGCTTAGTATAGTCGGCTCCAAAAATTAAAAGAGCGTTTTTCTCGAAATTTTCTCTTATTTTCAGAGTCGGCCAGGAAAGTTTCTCCAAACTGGCTAACCGACCGATTTCCACACTTGTAGATAAATATGTTTGTGAGGTAATGATAGAAGGACTAAGAATTTTGTTAGTAATTTCGATTTTTCAAACCTAAATTTTAAATTTTTTTCCCAAAAAAACGACTTTTATAGGAAGCCTGCCATTTAGTCAGAAAGCAAAATATTAATTAGTATTTGACCATTCCCTGCATTAATATATTCTAATTATGAATATTTTTTGGCTTTTGGATATAGCAAATTTTATACAGAAAAACTTCCTCAGCGCCAGACAGCTTATTTCGGTGGTCCGCCTGGAGGTCGTCTACTTTATGAAAGGAATCGAAATGCTTAAAACGAATCACTGATTAAGTATTAAAAAAACTTTCGGTGAATGCACCAAATTCACGAAAAAGCTAGGTTTTCCGACTTGCAAGTGGATGTAATCCTTTAAAAGACCTTCAGTTTACATTAGTTATGGCGATCAATTTTTAAAATACTAAGTCGACTGTTATCGCTATTTTGCTGACCCGGTATCCAAATTGGTTCAGCCGAAACTGAAACTTTGAACGCATTTTACTTGAAATTGGTTTTTTGAATCGTTACCCACCAGGAGTATGGAGCCATGTGTAGAAGTTCAGGCAAGACGCTTGGGAGTGGTCAAAAACAATCCTTTTACACGTGGCTCAACAAGCTCACGACTTCCGGTCTTAGACGAAGTATCCTTTGTATCATTCGTTTAAAGGCGAGCTAAAGTGAAAAGGCGAAACATCCCTCTTTAGGGTTGTGTGCTGGTTTAGGGAACCGCCACGTAAATAACACCCCCCATAAAAAGAAGAAAAAAGCCTACTATTGTAAACTCGACTATAACTGCGTAAGAGTTGTCTCCACAAATGAAGAAGAAGAAGCCCCACGCTTTCTCAGGTCATATATTCAGAGAGTCTTCGTTATATACTTCACAAGTCTGGAACTAGCCATATTCGCATGCTTACTTTTGAGCTTTTTTCATTTTTTCATTTTTTTCTGCATTCTTGTAACGTTGATAAATAACTAATACATATAATAATGAGTAGTGAAAATATTAATTGCCTTGTTTTTACGCCACTCCAAAGTTATCTCAAATTCATGTCTAGACCAGGATACCCCCCTAATTGATATGTTTATATGTATGTAATTTAACTCATCATTGTTGGTGTTCGAATAACTCAGAATCTAGCAAACGAACCCATTCTCCTTACAGCCTTTGTTCTAGTTTTAGCGGTAATAAATTTTTGCAGGTCATTGGCTCCATCATAATTTGGCACAACGCTATGTCATTCATGCCAATGTCAGAGTCAAATGGAGCGAATTTTCACCATACATATGTACATATGTATATCGCTAAATATTCAAATTTTCGAAAAAAATTTCTTTATTGACAGTTTTTAATACATAAAGTCATACATATATACATACATACATACGCTTGTACTTTGCTCGGGAGAATATCCCTAAAGCTTTTAACAATTCAACTGTGTCGCCTAAAGCGCTTCTATGTTGAAAAGTATACTCATTTAGCATTTAAGCAACTTTAACTTTATAAATATTTAACTTTGAAAGCAAAATTCGCATATGAGAATCGCAAATATTTGAGTAGATTTTACAAATTGTGGAACATATCGATTTCAGAGCAGCGTGTAGAAGACCCAAACGAAACTGAATACATAAGTATGTATAGTATGTATGTATATGCATACATACCGAAGTACATGTACATACTCGTAGTACAAGCGTCTTCAATTAGGAAAGCAAATAATAATTAACAAAGCCATAAATTATGCAAAACCCTGACTGAGTCGCGGTTAAGTTTTGTCTCAGCTATTTGCTAAGTTTGTGGACATTTTGTATACCTATCGGCTGGTGTATATGCGCTTCTCGGCGTTAATATATTTTTAATAAATAGACAAAGCTGAAAAAAACGTAAAAAATATGAGTTTCAAAAATCCTCACACCGTTTCTAAACTCCACAACACCGATCAACATCGATCGCACACGAAGTCTAATGCTCCAACAATTCCTTATTTGTTTGGCAACTCACTTTTCTCACCCTTTTTTGCCACATGCTTTACACCGCTTTTCAACACTTTTTCAGCTAAGTGTTTTTGGTTTTGGTGTTTTTGTTTTCGTTGCACTCAATCATTTGTCAGATGTCAAAGTGAATTGTCGTTGAGACTTATCTACGCACCGATCACAATTTGTCTTCTTATTTCGCTCTTCACATAAATATTCCAACTAATAAATTAATATATAATCATAATTGCTATTGGAATTGGAAATGAGTGAAGAATGAATTGTAAGTAAAATTTCATAAGAATCGCCCGAACGTGCACCATATGTATGTATGTATGAAAGCCTATATTGGTATAAATTATAGAAGAAAGGGAAAATTGCATCTAATTATGGAGCTGGAAGCGCGTGCGTACATATGCATATACTTACATATGTATGTATGTAAAAGAAATGCATACGAATGCATTGAGCGCAAAGCGATCGACCCTTTTTTATCTCGTACCGTCCAGCAACTCAATCATCGACACTTGACAATAGCCCTAGCAAATTACAGTCAAAAAGTCATTTCCTTAGTGAGTGCGAGTGCAGCAATCGCTCTAGTGCATGTTATGGGTGCAGCGCAGGGCCCCTTGACTTTTGGGGTCAAGTGATTTATGCGATTGATGGAATAATAAGTGGATACTTATTGGATTATTCGGCGATGCATTTACGATACGAACAAAAAGTGGGCTAATACATTTTTGTATGCGTTGCCAAGGGTTTATGACATTATTACGAAATATTATGTCTATGCCTATGTGTGTATGTATTAGGTATATACAGTGTTAATGCATACATAGATATATAAATCATGTACAATATGTAGTAGGATATCTATAAAATGAACTTTCTTCGATTCGCTGGAACTGGGAGAGATGCGAATCGAACAAACTGCTGGCATAAATCAAAAAAACTGGCATTATTAAGAAAAAATGGAATCCCTTTATTTTTTCTAGAAAAAAAATCTCTCAAATATAAAAAAAAAAAAATTGAGAACTGAGCTCAAATATAGCAACTATAGCAAAGGAGAGTAATATGAAATTAATATCTTGTTTTAGTGCTTAGTTACGGCACTTTATACGTTTTCGATTAATGGCATTATGTGCGCGTGGTAGTGGTCCGATTAAGCCCAGCTACGAACTCCGCCATACTTTTTTGGCAACAAACATGTGTTATCAACCCCATCTTGCCATGTTCCTACAGTCTCTTCTATCGAGTGTCAATAATAGTTTTATGTACTACATATGTGTAATCCAATCTAACGTTTTTTACATGACTTTTGCAGTTTTGCCCACAAGTAGCTCGTTCCATCGGGTTTTGAATATATTCACTATGCTTCTGTCGAGATCGTCGTATAGACATTGCATTCCCAATGTAGATCACGTTTTGGGATGTTAGCCCTACACCATCATTGGCAATCTCGTTCACTATTTCATTGCCCTCGATGTCTTTGGACCCTAGCGCCTAGGAAAAGTGAAGTTGCTTACTTCTGGCAACACTTTTCACTACTACCCTGCTTCCCAAGACACTTTTGGCTGATATGCGATACGAGGTTACTACCTTGACTGCTGCTTGGCTGTCTACATAGATGTTGACTCTGGAATTGCCTGCAGGTGCATTACAGGCCAGCTCCGCGGTTTTCGCAATAGCAAAGACCTCAGCTTGAAATATACTGCAGTGGTCCGGCAACTTAAACGGTTGCCTTATGCCTAACTCTGGACAGTATATTCCCACTCCAACTTTGTCGTCCATTTTTCTATGTTTACTTTGAACCTTCTTTCTTACCCAGTTGAAAAGTACTTATGTATAATTCAAGAATTGAATTTTGAAGAGAAAGTTGTCATGCATAATGGGAAAATTCTCCTAATAGATTTAGAAGTTCACAAGAATAATTCATTACATTACGTGGCGAAAAGTTCAATAGAATAGGTTCACATACGGACTCTTTTGAAGCTCATTATCGATAAATTCCTTTTCGGTGTCGTTCATTGCGTTTATACGAGGATTCTTTGCGCTGTAAATTAATTTTTTTCGTCTCTCAACTTGAGTCGGATAATTTTCTATCATATCACATTCTCAAATTCTTGTACGGCATGCACAAAATTTTGTTTGAATAGCTCATTTTTACTCTTGTTCAACCTTTTCTAAAATATTTCTATAATATAATGGACATTTACATATATAATTACATAATACGTACAAAAAATAGGTGATCAAATAATAAAAAAGTACAAACTTTAGAACCTATGAAAATATTCATTTGATATCGAGCGTTATTGCAACCATGAAAGGAACTTCAAAATGAAAAGAAATACCGAATTGAGTAGCAGTGAATTGTTATGAACAAGAACACAAAGCGTAACACCCGAACCCGAGCTATTCGTCTTTTTTCCTTGTCTTCTCGCCTACAAGAATCGGTTTGGGTGATACAAGTGTCCTCGTGTGAACACTGTCTTAGTCCTTTGAGATTTTTGCTTATAATGTTAAAATGAACACTTTTCTCTAGTAATTGCCGTTTGAGCACAAAAAAAAAACTCTCCGAAACACTTAAATAAAGTCTGCTGCAGCACTTAGTGGTCATGCAAGGGTTAAGCTTCTACAATTTAATCTATTTTGAAGCTTCTTCGGAAACATTACATGGTGTTAGGGAACCGTTTTTGGAAAGAAATGTAACGCTGAACCTATCATTTGTTGATTTTGAATCCTAATTGTTCAACCACGCTGCCTAAAAGGCCTTGAAGACCTATTTTTAGTTAAAGGACACAAAGCGTTCTTCATAAAAATTAGTTATTTTTTTCTGAATACAACATTTAATATTAAAACCATTCAATCATGCTAAATCTGTCATTAATGTGCACCAACAACTTCATCAATCAATCAAAAGCGCTTATGCAACTCGATTTTCCACACACACACACACATACACACACAGTCAAGTCCATAGGCAGCCCGGGGCAGAATTACCTTTTATGCCGTTGCGATTTTATTGCGCACATTACCTAAAACTGCTGCAGTTGCTTAATTATTTTAGAACTGCTGTCACTGAGCATTATGCAAGCACTCAATTAGCTGTAAATATATGTACATACATATGTATTTATATAAGTACCGTTCCAGTTAATAAATTACACCTTGTTGCGTTTAATTACACACACACATAGACACATGTACGCCAATTTAAGACATTAATGTGCAGTTCAGCATTCACCATTTATTACTTGCTTACACACCTCAACTAGCGTGTCGGTGTGTCGGTTGCAGTTTAATCATGTTTACATTAATTTTCTATAGCAGCTTCTCAACGCTGCCCAAAGCATCAAAGCGAATGAGCACACAATAAATCACAATTACAAGCATTAAACGAGCGGAAGGAGAGAGAAAATCTTCATCAACAAGCAATTTGACTTAAGTTGAACAACAACAACAATAGCAAGAAGCATGTAAAATGTTGGTTAAACAGTAATAATGTTGCATTAGCGTTATCGCACATGCGGCGACAATAAACCAGCCAAAAACAACGAGTTAATTTGGCAGCCAACCGAGGAGGTGACCGAAAGCCAGTGACGAATACGATTGGCTGCGCCGGCGGTAAATGCGACGCGACGGCCGCGGCGAATGCATTAGCCCGGTAACCAAGTGGCCAAATGGCCAAGTGGCCAAGTGGTATTTGGCCAAGAGCAGCGATTATTTGCCACCGTTGCCACTGTTGGCGCTGCAGGTGCGGAGAGCAAATAACTCGCCACGATCTGAAATGCATAAGCACGGGCATTCCGGTTGGCAAAAAGTCCAATGCCACTGGGCAGTCGAGCCGAAATGGGCGGAGCGCAATCAAAGCGATCGAAGGCGATTGCTGGCGGTTCTAAAGTGTGGCAAAAGTGCTGAACGCGTTGAATGTGGCAAGTGGTAAGTGGTAAGTGGCAAGTTGTAGGTTTAAATGGTTATGGCAAATGGGCTAGTTAGCGACTGCTGTGCTATTAAATGGGTCTGCTGGTCGACTTGTTGTTCTTATTGTTGTAGCACCTTGCAAATTTATCGCTGGTAATAATAAAGTCAAACTAATGTGACGTTTGAGACCGGCAATCAGCAGATTAAAACACTTTTCGGCTGACAACGTGCTGTTTAGTGTTAAAGACCACACTTCATTGGAAATCGCTTAATGATTTCGGAAAAAAATTTAATTAGCATTTTAGAGTTTAAAGTGTATAAATTATCTAAAATTTGTTTACTAAAGCTTGCAGCGAGCATATTTCTTTGGAAAATCACTGCATATACATTTATGCATAGGCTCGGACGCCTAAAAATAAGTACATATATGTATGTTTACTTTGTAAGATTCCTGGATAAGCTTTTTCCGGTTATTTTTAGTGTATATCTTGATTTTG
Organism: Bactrocera tryoni; assembly: GCF_016617805.1. Lineage (NCBI taxonomy): Eukaryota > Metazoa > Arthropoda > Insecta > Diptera > Tephritidae > Bactrocera > Bactrocera tryoni. The sequence goes on along the minus strand of NC_052502.1, from coordinate 7,906,376 downwards.
ATCTACTGATTGAGGGGCCTACTTGATTCAAGTTGGCTAAATTTTTTTTGCTAAACCTTTCTCAGGGTGTCTCTTGCCCGCGGCTGTTGTTTTCTTTTCATTGGGGGCGGTTTTTATGTGGCGAGTCCCAAACATAGTGCACAACCTCGGAGTGGAATGGTTTGTCTTCTCACTATAGCTCGACTTCAAATGTTCTTTGGCTACCCAGAGGATACTTGATCTAAGACCGGAAGTCGTGAGCTCCTTGAGCCATATGTAAAAAATCGTTTCTGGCCACTTCCAAGTGAATGGTGAATGGTCAGAGAACTTTCCTCACTCGCGTCAACTTCTACACATGACTCCATCCTACGGCCCTCTCTACGCTAATAAATAAGAAGAAGAACTTTCTCAGGTAGATATCTGATCGGATTTTGAGTGAAGAGGTTATGTGTTGTCCTTTGTAATGCCACAGAAAGGAAGACCTACTGTGTTCGAACTATAAATTTGCAAAACGCTTAGTGGCCAATGCAAATTTGCACAGGCAATTAATAATTAATTTCCCCTCCCGCCAGCTCAGTGGGACGTCCGAAGGTATGCGCACCCACGTGCTGAAGTCTTGACCGCCCAAACGCGGAACAGTCAAGAAGGAAGTGTTGAGTTGTTTCCACCTCAGTTCTTCCATATAGCTTCTGCAGATATCGTCTGGTAGGATGCTCAGCCTTACCGCATGCACGCCAACAGGACAATCCCATCTACTTGGGAGAGGCTAACCTTACTGAGGGTAAAGAAATCACTTAATCTTTTGCCAACGTTCTTGGGCCAAAAGGCTTTTGCGACAGCGCATGTACCGATGGTGTCCCAGTGATTACCAAGCATCCGCGAAGCCCAGCTATTTAATAGTAGACCACAAGAGGATAAGGGAGCACCGATCCGCTCCCATTTTACGGTGCGATAGCGGCTCTACGGTGCCTTTCCTTGTTAGCTCATCAGCTTTACAGTTTCCTGCGGTTCCGCTGTGGCCCGGCACCTATACCAGTCTTATTACAAATGCATTCGATGCTATTGATAGTGAGGTTAGGCAGTCTTCCACCAGCCCTGAACGCACTGTAAATGAGTTCAAGGCTAGTATCGCCGTTCTGCTTTGTGAAGGGGTGGGCACTTCTTAGAAGGAGGCAGCAAGTCTACTGCTACCTTAATGGCTGCGACCTCGGCCTGGAAGACACTGCAATAATCAGAAAGTCTGAAACTGTAGTTGATGGAGAGCTCTTGACAGTAGACCCCCCCAACAACCTTCCTGCCAAGCTTTGTTTTGAGGTTACTTTGTAAGGAGGTTACTATTATTAGAAAATAATTTAGTGTAGGTCCGATTAATGTCGGTTTGAATCGAAAATTTAAATAATTACGAGAAGCTCAATGAACATTTTGATATAGAATCTGCTTTACCGAAGCAGTTTCTTCAATTCTTTTGATCAATTATTGAGGCGCTGGGATGCACAAAGCGCGGTTGCCTTTGGTATTTTCTCGAACTTTTGGGTACTTTGGGCAATATTTTATATATAGAGTTGACTAATCTCACTCATATATTAATTTTAAGAACACTTAATATTCCCTTTTGAATAAATTTGTTAGCAAGTCCCTTGTAAGTAGAAAATAAAATGTCTTGGACAATATATTTGGACTCTATGAACTATTGATTGCCTCATGAGGTACAATCCGTGTACTTCCTCATTCCCAAATACCGTTTGATTAATCGCCTACAAATCAAGCATTTTCACATCTCTGTCACTTGTGTGGTGAGCTGTGCTCGTCAGTGTCACTGTCACTGTCACTTAAACTGACAGTCAACAAAATATTTCTTCAACATTCGTCAGCATGCGTGTGTTTGTGTTTCTGCTCGCATTGTTGAGCCCTAACTTCAACATTTTTGGCGTTGACAGATTTATTAGGCCAGCAAAAAACCAACTCACAGCCAAACAAAACGCTCATGAATGTGCGTTTTTCAGTTGTTTACACACACCACCAAACACTTCGGACAATTCTTCATACAACGAGCCAGACTGATTGGTATGCAAAGTCTCGCGTTTAACAATTTAGTGCATTGCCTGGCGTCCACTTGGCGGTGCGGGTGGCGAACGCATGCCACAAATGCACTTTTCTTAGCCCGAAACCCGGAGATAATTCATTTCGTGCATTTGGAGCCTGAGGGCGGCAGCGGCAAGACGAGCGAGACGCGCTGTGGTTGACGACGGTGTTAAAAGTCACTCAAAAGTATCTGCGGAACGTGACATTGCTACAAATTGCTCGCCTAACTGCACCGCCCGCTCACCGCCCGCCCACCTAGCGTGGGCACACGAGCCCGCAGACAGTCGAGTGGTCGCACCTACAACGTGTAAGCATGTATGCACGGGTGTGTGTGTGTGTGCAGCTCTGTGCCGCGTGCGTGCGTCCACCTTCCTGCCTCTTCGGCTTGCATTTTGCATCGAAATTTTTAATTTATTTGCTGGATGCGTTTGTTGTTTTGTGCGCATTAGAAGTTTCGTTGTTGTTTGTTTTGCAGTGTTGATTTTTCGTGAAACAAGCTGAGAATTTCCTTTGATACAGCACAAAGGCAGTAAAAACAACAGCGCTGACATCAACACGAAACGCTCGTAAATTAAATGCGAATTAAGGTGTGACTGAGTGATGGACATGAACGGGCGGACGCACGAATGGCCCAGCGCTGGCCGAGTCGCTGCCGCTTGGCATGGGCCAAGGCGACCCAAGATTGTGCACATGCAAAAGTACACATACACATTTACGCTTTTGTGCGCTTTGGCAAACGCTTATGCGTTTGAAATGCGTTTCTGTGCTGCAGCTTTGTTGTGTTCTCAAGGTACGCGACCGGTACGATTCCAACTGCATAAACACACACATCTATGCACACATATATAATAACATGGAATGCATTACGTCCGTCTTGGCAGTCGTACATTCGGCTGCTTAAGTGGCAAGCCATTTATCATGCCACAAAATACCTTAACGCTTTGCGCTGCGGCACACGGGTTCACATTCGTTGCTGCACTCATATTTCCAGTTCGTCTTGGATTGAGCAATTGTCCCATGAATATTAAAGAGCTGGTTTTTAAAGAATCTAATGGCACATATGCAGCCGTAAATTGTCATGTGACTTACATAATACACAGCAGATATACCTACATATGTACATATGTATGTATGTATGTACAAATTGTAAAAAAACTTCGAAAAATTCTTATAGAGATTATATAACGGAGAATATGCAGAAAGGACGTTTTATAATCTACTTCGAATTTACTGTAGGATAATGGTGATATTCAGCCTACAGATTGATACAAATCACTTTTAGGATATTGCTTTGGTTTTCGTCCTTGAGATAAGACCTTTAAAATGAGTTTCTGATAACAGTCTTTCGTTTAGATGTTTTTGTTGTTGTAGTCACAGACATTTTTTCTTAATGATTTGCAGGAACTTTTCCAGTACGTTGGCCTGAGTCGGCCCGAGTGTCTTAGAGAACCGCATATAACGGATGATCCAATTAGAGGTACTTTTTCAATTGCCTTCTTTGACAGATCACGAGTGAGTCGTGTCAAGCTGTCATGTTATTTTTGTTCAGTATTATTTGGTATTTCATCCTGAAAAGACTTACGCCTGAACAACGTTTACAAATCGTTCAACTTTATTACGAAAAATCATGAAGAAAGTGTTTTGGGCGCTTCGTTTAACTCATAGTCAATATAATTGGCCTACTGAGCGTACTATTCGGAATACTAGCACCCTTCTTGAGCCCCAGCACTCATTATTGAATAATATTCGACCGAATAGATCACGTCAACCACGCAGTGAAGGAAATATTGCAGCTGTAGCTGAGAGTATACACGAAGACCGTGGAGAGTTGATTTGACGCCGCTCGCAGCAGCTCGGACTGACGTTTGGAACAACTTGGCCCATTGTACGTCGAGATCTAAAATTGAAAGCGTACAAAACACAACTTGTGCAAGAACTGAAGCCGCTCGACCTTCCCATACGAAATCGCTTCGCTCTATGGGTTCTTGAAAAGTTCCAAGAAGATCCGACGTTTTCGAGCTAAGGTTTGTTCAGCGTTGAAGGCCGTTTTTGGCTCAATGGGTATGTGAACAAGCAAAATTGTCGCATTTTGTACTGAAGAGGTTCAAGAGCTGCCATTTAATCCAGAAAAAACCCCGACTTGGTGTGGCTTGTGGGCCAGTGGAATCATCGATCCATATTTCTTCTAAACTGATGCTGGTAGCAACTTAACAGTCAATAGCGACCGTTATCGCGACATGATAACCGACTATATTCTGCCTGAAATTGAAGCTCGTGATCTCGGAGATATTTGGTTTCAACAAGACGGTTCTTAAACATCGGATCAATCAATGGATTTATTAAGAGAACACTTTGGTGAGCAGATAATCAATCAATGGATTTATTAAGAGAACACTTTGGTGAGCAGATAATTTCACGTTTTAGGCCGGTCGATTGGCCAACAAGATTGTGTAATATCGCACCGTTAGACTTTTTCCTGTGGGAATATGTAAAGTCTAAAGTCTATGCTGACAATCTCGCTTCGATTCAGGCCCCGGAGGAAAACAAAAAATATTGCTCAACTCACTAACTGCATCTTGGAAAGAAGAAGAACAATTCAAATCTTTGGAAGCATTTGGCTTTACGATGATTGTGTAGACCTCTCATATACTTAAATATGTGACCTGGTCTACGGAAAGGGGGCTTAGGTGTCAAAAAAAAAAGGAGAACAATTAATGAGATAACGAGAAACTGACGATTATTTTTAACAGCTTTTCCCAGAAAACTAGTTTTCGCACGTTAGCTCCCTTTTCGTAGACCAGGTCACATATTGAGAAATATTTAAAATGTTTTTATGACCAAAATACTAGTATGAACCTAATATTGCACTGCAGTTGACAAATTAAAATCCACTCGTGCATATAGCAATTCAACTACTTATATGTACATACATACTTACTTATATATTGATTAAGCAATTACATAGAATTACCATGGGTTACCTCACCTAAGTAACGAAATACGAGTATGTATTTGCAAAAATCGACTGCTAAAATAACTGGATATGTGTATACCACACAAAAAAAAGATAGAAAACATGCTTGAGCTGATGAAATTAAGATGACGCCGCGCTGATGTAGCCAGCCAGTAGTTGGCCTTTTCCACGTATGATCTCAGTGGTTGGTCGAACAAGTGAGTTTGCTGTTGTGTCTCACTGCTTGGTTGGCGGTCGTTTGCCAAACGACTTCATTACTACGATTACAAAATACTCACTAGCTGCAACAATGAGCACAACAACAACAATAATAATAACAAAAACAGCTAACTAAATTCGATTACCAAATGACACCGCGTACAAGTGTAAGCTTTGACAGAGTCGCGCTTAAATGAAAAATAAAAATAAATTTCAAATTTAAAAATACCGTTCACTCGTCATTTGGTTGTCTATCAGCGAATTGGTGAGACATCCAATCGGCTAGCGACTAGTTGACATCGCACTTATTTTGTCATTTCGAAGCTGCTGCGCGGATTAGCGCGAAAAGCGCCTCAACATTTACAACTTAACAAGTGCACAATTACTATACATATGGAAACAGATTTACAGTGGCGGTCAGATAAATAGCGTCAGCAGAATTTTTCATTAGAGATCGATGTAAATCATTGGGTGTTAGCGTGTATACTTTTAAAACCATATGGAACAAAAACTATTTTTATAAAAGATCAATTTTTTAAAGAAAAAACACAGAAACTTCAAATTTAATGGAGAATGTTAATTATCATTCGAAAGAACATTCTTTGACATTTATTTTTTTAAGATAATCTCTTAAGTCCAATTTTCGATGACTGGTTGGAGCATTTCGACTGGTAACTGGCGAATGGCACGCCTGATGTTTTGCTCCAAGGCCTTAGTCGAAGCGGGATTGTCCGTATAGACTTTAGATTTTACTTTTCCATACATGAAAAAGCCTAACGGTGTGATAACACACGATCTTGGTAGCCAATCGACCGGCCCAAAACGTGAAATTATCTGCTCACCAAAGTGTTCTCTCAATAAATCGATTGATTGATGCGATGTGTGGAAAGTGGCACCGCCTTGTTGAAACCAAATGCCGCTGAGATCAAGAGCTTCAATTTCAGACATCAAATAGTCGGTTTTCAAGGCGCGATAACGGTTGCCATTGACGGTTACGTTCTCACCGACATCATTTTTGAAGAAATATGGACCGATGATTCCACCGGGCCACAAACCACACCAAATCGTTGTTTTTTTCTGGATGAAATGGTAGCTCTTGAAACTCTTCAGGTTTCTCTTTGTCCCAAATGCAGTAATTTTGCTGTTTGACACGACTCGAAAACGTCGGAACTTTTCAAGAGCCCATAGAGCGAAGCGATGTTGCTTGGTAGGGTCGAGCGGCTTCACTTCTTGCAGAAGCTGTATTTTGTGCGCTTTCAATTTAAGATCTCGACATAAAATGCGCCAAGTCGTTCCATACGTCAGTCCGCGTTGCTGCGAACGGCCGAATCGACTCTTCACGGTCTTCGTGTACACTCTGAGCTATGGCTTTTCTTCCCTGTTTGCTGGACGTGGTCTATGCGGTCGAATACTGTTTGAGCGTTTGCTATTTTCCATGTAACAAAAACACTTATAATGACGATAAAATGTAGACTGGCAACCGATTATGGCAAAACAAAAGTGATTGCCATGAAATTAGCTGACGATAACTTTTTCCTGGCCACCACTGTATTTCACACATTTACTTGCTGCACATTTCTGTAGCAGAAAATATTTCTTGCATTTATATGTACATACATATATATTTATTATTTGGTAACATCTGATTTCTTTCGGCTCTGGTGCACAAGCGCCAAGCACAGCGTGTGTGTGTCGCGGTGCTCAGCACCGCTTTGCTCAGCTGTGCGGCGTCGCGTCGCCGCGGTGGTCGCAAATCGTTTTATGCTAATTTTTAATTTGACACAATAATTGCATCAAATGTTGCGTGTAAGCGAGTCTGCACAGCCAATATGCAGTTAAATGCTTGTGCATAAGTGTGTGTGTGTGTGCGCATATGAAATTTGTTTGCGTTTTAATTGTGCACAACCAGCCGAAATAAAAGTAGAAACAAGCGACTGCAAATAAATCACACGCTAATATTTGTTTTCGCAAAATATTTGCCGTTGATTACTTTTTTATGCAAAATGAATTTCTGCAAGTTCACCGGCAGTTGCCGCGCAACTCAGCTGGATTTTATTTTACAAAACTTTTTTTTTGCTATTTTCTGGCGTTTGCTTGCCGTGGTGTGCGGCGTCTGCGGTGGGTGCCGAATCTTCAGCGCTTCTGCCGCAGCTACAATACAAACGCGTACGAGTGCGAGTGATTCGCCTGCGGCGGTACGCGAATCGCCCATCAATTGATGTTGGCTGTCGTCATCTTTCACGCTTTTGCGATTTTTCTGCTGTCATTCGGTAATTGGCCGGTGGGCTTGTTGGCTTGTTGGCCACCACTTACCACACACTAGACCGCACTTGGCGACGCACCGCGCAGACGGCGGCTTCTTAGTCGGTCATATGATGATTTCGTTTGTTTGTTGTTGTTTTGTTCATTTCCCTCTCGTTTGAGGTGTGGTGCGCCGGCGCTTTGTTTACATGTGGCTTAAACACAAACATACACACATATACATATATTCATTAGTACATATGTACAGGCGCTAAGCCACGAACAGACAATGGCTCGCCATCCTTTTTTTGTCTTCATTCTTCCTGCGCTTGTCAGCTTTCGGCCTTTTTGCCGTTTCTTGTTTGCCTCCGTCGCGTTCCACGTTTGTTTTCGCGTTTGCCCGCACAAATCAATTCTTGTGCATTTGCTTATTTGTTGTTCTTGCTGTTGTTTTGCCTTTTTCATTCATTAATCTTGTGCGTTGTATGGAATTTGTTAGGTCAAAAACGTGCCATGCGGCATTTCGACTTGCCGCCCAACCACCGTCGTCGCGCCGCACAGTCATCGCGTACCGCGCGAGCAACGGAGCAACTGAGCAACTTCTGTGTCTGCTGCCATGGTCGTTTGTCGGCAACATTGCCGACGACAAACAGTGTTGCGCAACACATTTGCAACAAAAAAAATAATAAATAAAAAAGTGCAGGGTAATGCGACATTATAAATGAATTCGCATGTATTCCTCGTTTTTATTCGCCGTGCAAACAGAAAAAAGGTATTTTCTTTGAGTTTGTGGGTATCTATTGTTGTTATTTGCGTTTGTATTAAAAATTTGACTTTTTAGGAACATATTATTGACTGCTTGTATTTAAAGCCATTTTTTGTACTCTGATTACTTAGGAGGTTATATTCTAAATTAGAACCAAAAATTGATAATGATACCATTGGCCTCAACATCCGCATCCTTAGTTCTGCTTTTTGCATATTGGCTAAGGAAGCGAAGCAAATGGGTCTAGTGGTGAACGAGGGCAAGACGAAATAGCTCCTTTCATCAAACAAACAATCGTCACAAGGTCCCACGTCACTGTTGACAGTCATAACTTCGAAGTCGTAGATAATTTCGTTTAACTTAGAACCATTATTCACAGCAACAATAATGACAGCCTCGAAATTAAACGCGGAATAACTATTGCCAACTGGTGCTACTTCGGACTGAGTAGACAATTGAGAAGAAAAGTTCTCTCTCAAAGAAAAAAACCAAACTCTATAAGTCACTCATTATTTCCGTCCTACTATATAGTGCAGAGGCATGGACGATGACAACATCTGATGAGTCGACGTAACGAGTTTTCGAGAGAAAGGTTCTGTGGACGATTTATAGTCCTTTGCGCGTTGACCACGGCGAATATCGCATTGGATGAAACTCTGAGCTTCATGAGATATAGGATGACATCGACATTCCGCCGGGGGAAGCAAAGCAGTGAAGTGTAGTAATAATGAAACGTGCACAGCCGCAAAATAATTCATAAATTAGCAGTTCAGTTTGGAAACTATGGAGTCGGAATTTTACGTATGTAGATATTGGACATTTTTAAGAAAAGAACTCCTTTGCAAAGTTTCATTCGAAAAATACTCGTTAAGGAATTAAAACAGTGAGAATTTTCAAAAAATCGATTTTTAATTTTTTTTATTTTCTTAATGTACGTTTTGTTCATGAATATACACAGAAAATTTCATGTCGTACCGGTGAATATTTTCGAAGTTACACATAAATTTGAAAAGGCTTTTCAGAGTGCTTGGAAGTACAGGGCAAACTTTAAACACGTTTTTCTCAAAATGGCGTTTTCAAAGTCGGTGACCAATATTACTCGAAAATGGCTAAAACGAAGATTTTTTTTCAACGATAAATATTTTATTTTATGAAAAATATAAGTTCAAAATTTTGACCAAAAAATTTTTTTTTTTTTTAAAAACGCCATTTTGTCAAAAAATTTGATTTTGCTTATTCATTTGATTACTAGATTTAACATTACTTTAACGAAATCTGTTTGCAATTTCATTTTCATTTTTGATTTCATAGGATCCAGTTCAGAGATATAGAGGTCACCGCAAAACGTCTGTTTTGAGATGAGCTCCCGGAGATCAGCTGTAGTGCCATTCCAAATAAATATTTTTACTAATGCTAAGTCTTAAAATGCAGTCAAAAGATACCCTAATAGCTGTACCAATTTTGGATCAATGAATTTAAAAGTTTTCTCGGAAAAAATTCTGCTTAATTCGCTTTTTTCTGCATGTCTGCATGTAACCACTTAAGTAATGTCTAAAATAAATTATATAGGATCTTTTTGGTATCAATTATTTTCGCGGCTTAGGAACTTATAACTATTTCAAATACTGACTGGCAGGTAAAACTGTCTACTAAGTTAAATAAGTATTTTGTCAAAATAATTGGTTACCACCAGAAAATATTTTCTAAATAATCTTTACGACTTGCTCCCGAGCTAAGAGACTCTGATCAACTATAGTATAAACCTGAGTCGTTTCGCATAAATTTCGTGCAGTACTTCTGAGAGAGAGACAGGTATTTTCGCATATATGTCCATATGTACATATAAATATTTATAAACAAAGAGCATGTATAAAAAAAAAATAAAAAAGGCTATAAAAAGAGCATAACGACTCAGGATTTATGAAGCAACAAAATCATGAAAGTAAATTTTTAGAATTATAAGTATATTTACACCCACATCGTTAATGCCAAACCATATATCTAAATTATTTAATCTTAAAAACTGTGAAATTTCGTTGAAGTTGTTATACTTTGGCGCTTTTATGCAACTTACTTTAACATAAGAAGAAATCTTTTGAAAACTCGAGGCCAAAATCACTTAAGCAAAAGTTTTGCAACGATCTCACAACAGATAATACAAAAATATACCTTTTAATAAACGCATATGCTATACATACATATACAAACACACACACATGTATACATGATTTCGTATTTTTAGCTTTGAATTTGAGAACTCACCACAACAACTATTGCTTGCCGCAATTTGAGATGCAACACATTGCGCCGGTGATCATGTCTTAATTAATGCTCAGCAATAATTAGACGAAGAATAAGATGTAGTGGAAGTCGAAGGCGGAGCACAAAACTGACGAGGTGCACGAAGATAATTTGTTAAGTTAATAGAGATTGCAGCAACAACACTTGTCATGGCTGCAGCGCCCGCATGTGACTGCTTGATGGCAGCAATTTGCTGCTTGCTGCACCAACAGCAACAGCAACAGCAGCAACAACAACGGCAACATCGACATCAGCAACAACAATCGTTGACAAATGACAGCATGCGAACGATAGTGATGCAGTCAACAAGCCCAACACCGGCCGTCGGTCACGACTTCTTAGTCAAAGGAGCGAGACTTAAATGAATGAGTTGGTGGTATAACAACAATAGCAACAACAACAACACGACGGTGGCAAATACAGCACAGCTGTAACATGTTGGCAAAGCGGTGGCAATTATGGCTGCCGCACCGACAGCCTGTCAATAAACGGCTACGGCTACGGCTGCAGCAGCAATGCGCACAAACAGTGGCAAGTCCGTGGCACGTGTTGCAATCAGCAGCCGATAAGCGCTGCTGTGTTCATACTCCTGCGTGTTTTTTCACTTTTAATTAAAAAATTTGCTCTAATTTCCCACAAATTTCCAACGAACAAATTAAATGTTTGCTTCTATGTTGCGTTCGCTCCGTGCTGCGGCACAAATGTGGCGTGTTTTTCGTAATTGTGGCGACATTGACAGCTGTCAGTGTTTGTCAACTGTGGTTCTCTCTCTATCTCTTTTTCTCTCTCTCTTTCTAAAAAAAATCTAGTTATCGCATATGTACATGGGTATCGATTCACAAGACTGTATTCTATCTAGGATAGAAAGGAAATGCCAAGCGCCTACTAATTCTGATAGGTAGCTTCTTAAATGTCCATAAACTCTTTTGCTAGATATTTCATCGGATCTATTCTATTTTACGTTCTCTCATAAAGATGTTTTTTAATGAAGCGGGGCTCCAAAAGTTTTAAGCCATCTCCAAACCGTTGAAAATTATATTATATAAGTTATGCTGGTTTAGTCGAGAATTTTTACCACTTTTCGAGTTAAGGAACACGAACGACCGCGGATATAGAATCAAGCTGAGTATTATCATTACAGCAATATTCCAAAAAAACTACTCGAGGAATGTTAAATGCTGCTAAGGCAAAAATAGTCACTTCACACTTATTCCAATTCAACTCTTTTAACATTTAAGGTAGTAGTCTGGTAGCTTGGGTTCAAAAAATCGAAATTTTTTTTGCTTAATTTGAAAGTACAATGTCTTGAGAATATACTGTGAAAATCAGACAGAAATTCGAAATATTTCGGGAGTTATAACGAGTTTCCTAGAGCGCCCCGGAGTCCTCTCTCTCGGAGTTGTTGAACTTTAAAAGCGTTTTTCTCAAAACATTGTTTTTCTGGTCGGCCCAGGTCCTTTTTACTGAACCGATTGCTTTCAAATTTTAACAGGCTTATAGTTCTCGTCGAAACTAACGAGAACTTTTTTCACTCCTAACTATTTATTTTACAATCCTTTCTTTGCTAAAATAAAAGGACTTCTTTTTTTCAAAGTCCGCCATTTTATTATTTACCCTTGAAATTTAACTTCAGTAGTTCCGAACAGAATGAGATGTCTATAGATTAAAAATAAACAAGAATATTTGATTTCAGATAACATCAAGAGTCAAAATCCCCCGGGCCACCTACGTGCATTTTTTTGACGTTCCAACTTCGAGTGACAATAATAATAGTAATACGAGTAAAGTATCAAATTTTCTCAAATAAATTTTTTTTTATGTTTTCATTATGTAAATAAAAACACTCTAAATATTCAAGATAATTCATTTATATTTTCCTATATAAAACCACCCTCTAAAAAGTCATCAAAATAGGCATAAGTTACTAGACTACTACCTTAAGAAGGGTTTGAGGAAGTTTTATTCCAACTTATCGTGACTGTTGTTAAAGACTAAAACTTATTCAAACTAAAAAAAAAAAACAAATATTCTGCGTGTTCATTTGCCAATTTGCTACCGGCTGGAATTCTGTCTGCCATTGCGCCAATTTTAATTGCCACTTTATGCTTTTGTGCAATCGCTGACGTTCCCGACACATTCGCACATTCGCACATTGAACTCTTATTCTTAAAATACGTTCATACACATGTACATACATATGTATGTCTGTCTCTCAGTAGGTTCTTGCATTCGCAAAAGAAATCTTTATATACATGTCGGTACATTTGAGCTTTTGGCGCCAGGCAAAGCAGCGCCCATCGTCGCCAGCTAGTCGTCAGCCAGCATCCGTCACAGTGTTGCATTTAGTCACGCTGGAGGCCAATGGCAAAGCCATTTAACCAGGCGCGTCGTCATGGGCGCTCTGTCGGCAGGGTGCGTTGCTGTGCCGCCCCCGCCGCTTTGCATACATATGTATGTATGTATATATATGGGAATATAAGTATGTATGTACGTATATATACTTAGAGCTGGAGGAACATTTAGTGAAATACATGTCTATTCATAGCTAGAATACTTGTATGTGTTGTTTTGGAAATAGTAAAAATGACAATCAACTTTTATTCCGTCGTTCACTAAGTAATTTTGTTTGATGACAACAGCTGATATTACTGATTTTTTTCGCAGCCAACTTCACACTTAAACACTTTACCGATTTATATTTGAACAGTTGATATAGCAAGGCTGAAATTCTTTTTCTTGAATTGTTTGAAATAGTTTTTATTTCCTGTCCTGTCGAAGATGGAAGATCGAAAACGGCATTATGAGCATATTTTACTGATTATTGATTAAATTTGTTTAACGCGACCGTTCGCAAGCGTCTAGAATTTAATTTCGTAGCTTGACCTAATGGGTTCCTTATGATATTACAGAACCAATTTTGTTACGGTTATTTGATTATCACACGCCAAAGAAGTGATTTATTTTTGAACCGCATTGTTACTGGCGACGAAAACTGGGTTGTTTACAAGAAAGTAAAGCGTAAGAGATCATGGTCTAAAAATGATAAACCAACTCCAACCACTTCGATGGTCGAAAGTCACAAAAAAGGTTATGTTGTCTGTTTTGGGATTTTAAAAGTATCGTTTATATTGAGCTTTTCGCCGACTATACCACGATTAATTCTGAAGTGTATTGCGATCAGCTGGACAAATTGAGTGATGTACGCAACCAACAGAGGTCAGAATTGTTCAATAGAAAAGGTGTGGTGTTTCACCATGATAATACAAGTCTGTTGACTGGGCAAACACTTTTTCAGCTTGCATGGGATGTTGTACCATATCCACGATATTCTCCAAACTAGGCACTTTCCCACTATTACTTGTTCCGGTCTCTGAAAAATTTTGGGATGGGAGAAACTTCACCTCAAATAAGAACATCAAAAACCAATTGGCTTGCAAGGTAAAAATTTAATGAGCGTGTAATCAATCTTTTGCCCAAAAGATGGCAAAAGGTATTGGATTAAAATAGAGAATAAAAAATATCTTAAAATGTTTTACGCAATAAATGATCGAGTTTCAATTACATAAAAATAAAATTACTTAGTAAATGAAAAGATTCGAAATCTTTCGTGAGTTACTATGGTTTATAATGAATTCAGTTTTTTAATATTAGTTGAAGTTTAAGAAATCGCTTGTACAAATTTTCTTCGCAATTTAAAGACCACCTTAACTTTATAGCGACATTATTTGTTTGTATAAAAAATAGTTGAAGTTTTTACCATCAAAAAAGAAGTTAAACTCTGAGTAATAACATGGATTTATCCTCACAAACAGCGCATAATGCCCAGACGATATAAAAAAAACTGCCGCGATTAGCGCATTCCCAAACTCAACTTTGTACAAAGTCTTAAATACATTGTATGTATGTATATTAAAGCGGGTCGAAATTTTTCGTAAATATTATACGGGAAATTCTGAACAACTTTGCCTAAGAGACTATAGATCTAAAACCGATTTCGAGCCAGCGATTTAAAGCGAAGCCTAAAAACTCTAAAAATCGATTGTATGGAAGATATGTGAGTTGTTCGATCTTGGCGATTCCGACAAATGATCAATAGAATATCAAAATGCACCTACGTATTAAATTTCATGTGGATACCTAAAGATCTGATTTGGATTCCTAAAACACTTAAAGCAAAGTTGTTCTGAATGATCTTTAGAACATTTCCCGTATAAGCGATTTTTTTTGTTTTTTTTTTTTTTTGACTCCCTGTAAACTGACCCTCACTAATGCGTATATGTGTGAGTGTTTTTAAGATCGCATGAATTCAATTGCGGCCGACAAAGCTTGATGCGTCGAGCCGTTAAAATTTTTTTTCATGCTTTCGCAATTCTTTAATAATTTATGATTTAATTTGAATTTTGTTGGCAATGGGTGAGCGACTCAGACGATTTTAAGTAGAACTCTGGCAATTTAGTGCTGTCGGATTTTGTCAAATTTGCTCACAAAGGAGGAAATCTCAAACTGTGCCGCTGGTTTTTAATCTACTTAAACGGCGAAAACAAAAATTATAACAATAACACAAAAAATAATAAAGTCAAAAATGAAATGAAAATGCAGCGAACGCAGCATGACTTTTTGTGGTCGGTAGGTTTTATTGATAACAGCGCTGTAACCCACAATGCGCTGAATTTTATGACTCAAAAATTGTGTTATTTTTAAAGTTATTGAGCGTCTCAAAATTTTTTTTTTTTGGTTTTAAAGTAAAGAAATATTAAAAAAATTAAATTTTCTCAACTGTGTCGATGTTCGAAAAAAAATATTTATAAAAAAAAGTTAGGTCGAAATAAAATTTAATTTTATTATGATTGGCTCAATTGAAGGGTTTTTAAGTATTAATAAAATTTTGACAAATGATATTGAATTTGAAAGAAGCCAATCTTTCAAAGACTATGAGTTGTGTCTATGCATCTTTAAGCTTTAAGTGGGCAAAATGTAAAGTAACGGCTGATTCAAGTAGAGCAACTTTTTTCAGTAACTTGGACCGACGTATGGAACAACTTGTTGCATCTTACATCGAGATCTTAAATTCAAAGCGTATAAACTGCAAGAACTGAAGCAGCTCGACCTTCTCAAGCGACATCGCTTCGCTCAATGAACTCTTGAAAAGTTCGAAGAAGATCTGAAGTTTTCGAGTCAAGGTTTGTTCAGCGTTGAAGGCCGTTTCTGGTTCAATGAGTATGTAAACAAGCAAAACTGCCGCATTTGGGACGAAGAGCAACCTGAAGAAATTCAAGGGCTGCCATTTCATCCAGGAAAAACAAAGTTCTGGTATGGTTTGTGGTCCACATTTTTTCAAAAACGATGATGGCGAGGAGGTAATCATCAATGGCGACCGTTATTGCGCCATGATAACCGACTATTTGATGCCTGAAATTGAAGCTCGTGATCTCGGCGACATTTGGTTCAAAAAGACGACGCCACTACCCACACATCGCATCAATCAAGGGATTTATTCAGAAAACACTTCGCTGAGCAGATAATTCCACGTTTAGGTTCGGTCAATTGGCCGAAATCGAAATGCTCTACTCAACGAATCGACCATCTGACACGTAGCCGCGGTCAACATTTGAAAGAGATAACCTTCAAAAAATAAATGGCAAAGAATGTTCTTTCGAACGACAATAAACATTCGTAATTAAATCTGAAGCTTTTGTGCTTTTTTCTTTAAAAAGTTGGAGAACCTCGAAATGGATTACTATGAGTATCTATATGTATGTACTTCAGTTGGTTTGTTCTTCCTCGGTCTTATACAAATCAATAATTTCTAGTTTTCCGCTTTCACCTTCGTTCCAATATCCATTTAGCTTTATACAAAATTGAGAAAGAACTTGCACTTGTTAAGTTATTTCATTGAATATTAAAAGTGACATTATTTTTATTTTTCACCAGATAGGCTATTGTTACTAAAAATCACTGAAGGTCGGGTATATACCTAATCTTTTCTTTATCATTTATTTTCTATTCCTTCATTCATCAAATTATTATGTTTTATTTTTTGTTTTGATACTATGATATGTCTAGAATATTTTCTCAACGTTTCAAGGCAATCAC
Source organism: Bactrocera tryoni (assembly GCF_016617805.1). NCBI lineage: Eukaryota > Metazoa > Arthropoda > Insecta > Diptera > Tephritidae > Bactrocera > Bactrocera tryoni. The sequence goes on along the minus strand of NC_052502.1, from coordinate 7,889,742 downwards.
AATAAAAGTGTAGGGAATAGAACCTTTGGAAGAGCGGCCTGTTAGGCTAGATCGGTTGACAATTCAATCTTTGATCGTGTTTTTCTCGAAACATCGTTTTCAAAGTCAGTGGTCACGATTTCTAGGAAACTAGTGAATCGATCTTATTGAAATTTTTCGCAGATGACTTGGTGATTAATCGAGGGATTTTTTTTATTACTACTAATATTTCCAAGACAATTTGTGGTACAAATTAGACCTAGAATCATGCTGTTTTGTTTGCAACTTTGCCAAAAATTACTTTTTTTTTCAAATCTATACTCAATTGCTAACCGATGAAATTTGATTTTTTGATTTTACATGAACCCTTTGTCTGTTATGCTGACCATCGCGAGAAGACTTTTTTGCGCGGTGACTCCGGAAACAGCTGCCAATGGCTGAATTTCCAAAAACTTCTTATCAAAAAATCACAAAATATTATTCAAATGTTGTTCTTTGACACGCTGAAAAGTTGTAATAAATTAATTCATTTATAATATGAAAAAAATTGATGAAAATAAGGCGTCGGGCGTCAAAATCTCCACAAATCCTTTAAAAGTCAGCCATATTTAATTAACAATATCCTTATTTGGTTAATTAATATACATATGTACATACATACTACTTTATATGTATGTATGTATACTATGTGAACGTAATCCATGGCAGCCGAAATTCGGGCCACCTGCTTCATTCGATTAATCAACATTTTCGGGATATTTTTATTGCACTCAGATATGCATATTTGCGCATGCTTACGAGTATATACACACACACATGGATATGCATATCAATATTTTTGCCATTGACGCCTTCGCACTGGTGCAATTATTGCATTCCAATCCATTTTTGTCCGATACTACAAATTATTCAATTGGCTTTTCACTTTGCCCAATTCCAATGGCTGAGCGCAAAGGCAAATTGACATGCTGCTGCCTTCAGCGATTAAGAGTATGCCAAGCGCAAATTACCAACGCTGATAACAGTTAGGCGATAAGCAAATAAAATAACCGCAAACTTAGTAGGAACTACAGTCGTCAGTGCATTTATACACACATACACACTTTAAGATATACCATAGCTATGCATATCATGGCATGGTTGCCTCGGCTAGCATTGTAATCAGGGTTGCCGTCAACGTCAGCTCGCAGCGGTCGAACGCCAACCGCTCGTATCATGATTGAGCAGAACTTATCGCAAGTGTTTACGATTTGCTAGCAAATTAACGCTACGTGCACAGCCGCACATACTCCTCGCACAGGCAGGCTTTTGTTGGCATGTCTGTCCAGCAACGGCGACACTGTGGCCACTGCTGCATATTCCAGTTGTTGAACACTCGCCGGCGATCGGTCTTTACGTCGACGCTAGTAATCAGAACTAACCATTAGTCGCTGGCCATTGGCAATGGCTTCTGTATGCGCGACTACGCGTCGTACAGATTACACGCCAGCCCCACCAGCCTGACCGGGTGTCACCTGCCGCAGCTGCGCAGTCAAGCTCCGAGCTCCAGCACACTGATAGCGTTGGGGGCTGGAATTGTCGGACACGATCAAATGAACTGCCGTTTGTATGAGTGTGAGTGCGTGTGTGTGTGCAGTGCATAAATTAGCGATAAATGCTGTGGCAGCAACGCACTGTCGCGGGGTCTTATGCGGCCCCAAGTAGTAGGTGTTCCAGCGCATATGTCACATGGCCCCTACAGCGACAGTTACAGCGAGATCGAGGTGTTGTTATTAGTTAAATGAATTGTGTGTGTATACATATGTACATATGTATATGTAAGCAGTTGTTTTGAAATACGAGTATATTGTATTAGTTTCTACACGGAACCACTTTACTGCATTCCATTTAAATCAGTGAAAATTGAATATTAAGTACAGCAACTTCTCAGAGGCTTTAGGTGCGTATGTGTGTGTGCTAATGCCTGCGCAAATCAACAAACATGAAATTCTTCGAAAATAATGGAGAACTAATCCACTTGGGTCTCCCACACAGGCGAGACTTTAGCTTAAGCTTAAGCCGACAGATACTACATCAATCACTTTCGATTTGAAATACTAAAATATGTCGAAAAATATTTGCCGAAAGGCTGGATGCATAGTGGATATTTTTAGTTAAGTGAATATTAGTGCTACTTCGGACTGGGTAGACAATTGAGAAGTGAAGTCCTCTCCCGACGAACAAAGATCAAATTCTATAAGGCACTCACTATTCCCGTCATGCTCTCTGACCAGAGGCATGGACGATGACAACATCTGATGAGTCGACGTTACGAGTTTTGGAAAGAAATGTTCTGCAGAAGATTTGTGGTCCTTTGCGCGTTAGCAATGGCGAATACGATGAAACGATGTACCGTACGAGATATACGACGACATTGACATAGTTCAAAAAATTAAGAGACAGCGGCTACGCTGACGAGGTTAAGTCGTCCGAATGGAAGAAAACACTCTAGCTCTGAGAGTATTCGATGTAGTACCTGCCGGAGGAAGCATAGGAAAAGGAAGACCTCTACCCCGTTGGAAAGACCTATGTGTAGAAGGACCATGGCTACAGGTCTAAAGCCATACTGGTAAGGCCCAATCAGTTTGTTGATGGTGGGCTTTAATGACACACAATAAGCTCGATGGAACTTTTTATGAGATGTTGAGGAGGCTTATCACAAGGTAGTTGGCGCAGATTGTCGGGTCTCCCTTTTCATGGATTGGGCAAATAACACTTAAATTCCAATCGTCAGGCATGCTTTCGTCCGGCCATATTCTACAAAGAAGCTGATGCATTCCCCTTATCAGTTCTTCGCTACCATGTTTGAATAGCTCGGCCGACAATTGATCATCGATTGGGGAATAGGGTTCGCCATCTCCTGATGCCTTCACTGCCATTCAGCAGGCTGTGGAAATGTTCCATCCATATTTTTAATATACACTGGGCATTGGTTTTTAGATCAAGTTCTTCAAATGTTCAGAAAAAGAATCGACACAATTACATCAGATTGAGCTCAAGTAGGTACTCCGCTGCCCTCTTGGGCTCCAGCATTGAAGCGCTGCTCAATAATCAAAAGTTGTGCTGTTGCGAGATCTTTCTGCCCGAGAGAGGAACACCAGAGGCCCTTGAAACTACTTGCTCTTACGTTAGCGCTCAAAGTTCATTCCACCGCAATGGAAAGTCGGGCACTGTCCTATAGGTTCTCATGTGGTAAGGTCACATATCTTGTCGCATGCAACCAGTCAAAACTGTATGGAAAGTGGCGAAATGAAATCATCTAAGCACTTTCTTCTTAACTGTACAGCTTTTACTAGACTGAGGTTGAAATAACTTCTGCGAACCTGAATAAGTTACTTGATTTGGCATTAGCCGCCTTCATTGTGTTAGACTCAAATATAAAAGTCAAGTGATGAACCTGTCTGAAAACTGTGTTTAGTGCAAGACTCAGCCCTACGACCTAACCTAACCTAATTTTTTGACATAGTATCGACCTAATATGACTATAGGGAGAGGAAGCGATAGTAGGAAAGTTATGCAATAAAAGTTTTACGGTGTCAGGATATACTAGTCTACGTACGGAACCCAAATATTAGATTAGTCCTACGACCTAACCTAACTTTTTGACATACTTTCGACATAATATGACTATACGGAGAGAAAGTAATATTAGGAAAGTTATGTTATAGAAGTCTCACGGAGTCAGAATTTACACGTCTATGCACGAAACCTAAAGATTAGACCAGGTAGTGCAATATATAGGAGAAGTCCGATAATAGTCTATGTCCGGAAGGATTGGACCAGGTAGTGTCCGATAATAGTCTATGTCCGGAAGCCAAAGATTGGACCAGGTAGTGTAATATAGGAGAAGTCCAATATTAAAAATGTCTTGCCCGATAAAATCCATAATCAGGATATCATAGATCACTCGAACCCATGCAGCTACGAAGTTTATTAGCCAATAATTTTCACTGCAGTCAAACGCGCATAAGTGAATAATACATACATATGTACGTGTATTCATATTTTTTCTACCAATGACCCTTTATATCCTTTTTATTACCCTCATCCACTACCTCACCTCTAAGCTACAGCGAAAGTATGCCAAAGCGATAAAAATAAAAATAACAAAATATCGAAAAGTAAAAACAAATAAATATTCAACAAATCACCGCTTCAACAGTTCCCGGTTTATGCCTACATATGGCCATGCAACACTGCCAATGACATCCAAGTGGCACTTGGCGTTTGAGTACACACAAGGAGCGACAACAGTGCCTCCCTTCAACTCCTGTCAATAACCACTATATCGAGGAAGTGAAATCGCAAAAACAATAACAACAAAGCAGACGCACTTAATGTGTTAAACGTTGTTTGATTGCTTGAAGGCTATAGTAAGTGCCTGTGTGTGTGTGTGTGTGGTTTTGTTTATAAAAAATATTGTGCCCTCATAAAGTGCATATTCCTTGCAATCCACCCTTTACTTTATATTTTGTATTTACTGAGTCCTGTTGCAGGACACAGCGGCACAGTTTACCCTATATCAGAAAAAAAAAGCAACAACAAACAACGACATTAACTTTTGACACACATAAAAAACGCACACGAACACAATAAACAGGAGAAAAAGGTTAGGGCAGCGGCGATTACTAGTTTAAAGTCGAAAATGCGGCTTGTTGTGTTTGCGCCGGAACTTAGATTTCGTCAGCGCAAGTAAATAAATAAATGTACGAATGTGTGTATGTGTGTGAATGTAATCTCAGCGACTTCCTCGCATTTAACGACGATTTATTTATTCAACCCGCTGCAACTCACATGAAAACCCATAAAAATAATTGCACCAAATGTCCCCGCGTTCGCACTTTCCGCCGTTGATTCCAGCCGCCTGATAAGGACATTCGAGTCCTATGCCAGGCATTTCAATAATTCACGAATTTCGCCGAATACTAAATATGTTGGTGTGTAATCGCTTTGTGGCCGTAAAAAATTATCGCCTCGCTTGCTGTGTGCATTTCAGCAGAAACTCATGCGGGCATATGTGTGTATATAATTTTACTGCAATCGCATATGTTTGCATTTGCCTTGTAAAGGAGGTTGTGATGAATTTCATAGGTGACGAAATTATAGCATATGTCTATTGAAGGGATTATAGCTGACATTTTAACTATCACAAAACAGAAATCTCTGCTTTTACAGCCATTATAGGAAAAATCTGGAGATTTATTAATGAGCCGCTATTATTATAATTATGTTTTAAGGAACACAAGCAGTCCCAGTTTTGAAAAAAAAGTTATAACTTTAAGGTCCCTTTTCAAGGTCTCGTTAGCAGTCATCTGTGTGGTTAAAAAAGGTTGTTTACCGAAAGAAGGATTTTTGATTAAGTTAATCAAACTAAATTTTGAATAAATTAAATTTTGACTTGATAAATAAACGAATTTTCAAAAACGATTAAAAACGACCAAAATTTTGGTTAAAATTAATTTTTTTTTAAATGCTGCCATTTTGTAAATTTTTGATTATTTTCGACCATAGATTATCTAAAATAATAAACAACATATAATCTTAAAAATCGGAATTGAGTTTTTTGATTGCTTACGATTCACAACATCATATTACAGTAGAGGCCCGCTAATCCGGACATGGCCTAATCCGGATTCCACTGTAATCCGGACAGGGTTAAAAAACTCAAAATTTCTATTATGTCCCTTGTAATCCGGACCGACATTCTCTATCCGTATTCTCTAATCCGGATCACATGTTTATTATTCACTACATTCGCTTTTATGCTTTATTGGTTTAAGTTTTTTTTGTTTTTTTGGAACATGTGTATTATTTATTATAATAAACAAACGGAAATTTATAAATATTTTTTCATAATACATAGTTCTAATATGTCTTTGGTAATCCGGATTTCCTTATATTCCGGATAGGGGCCGGTTTTAATTGATCCGGATTAGCGGGCCTCTACGAATATATGTATATGCAGCACAAAATTGTCAGCTTCTGCTCTCTGGTATAACCTATATATAACCAATATAAAAGCAATATATAACAGTATATAACTAAAATATAACCGATATATAAGCAATATATAAACAATATATAACTAATATATAACCGATATATAACTAATACATAACCAATATATAACCATTTTATAACCAAAACTCAAATTTTTTTCAATATGAGTGGTTTCATTTATAACATTTTCTCTTCGCCTATAAACTTATAAAAAGTGATGTTACGTTCTTTTGCATTTTAGGTGACGATATGGACAATATCTTCTAGAGAGAATTTTTAGTTTTCATCCAACGAAAAGGCCGGAATCACATCAACAGTCTAGGACCTATTTCAGCGACGTCGAAGATTGCTTGTATGTACTAGATATAAAAATACTTAATTTTTTTTCTTCAAAAGGTCAACTGTGCGTTCTCTAAAACTGTATAAATATACTTTACAAATTTAAAACAATTGATGGAAATCTAATACAACTATTTTTATCATAATATATGAGGAATGGCCCCTTAGAATCTCTTCACTATAATGATAATCGGTAAAGTGTTCCATATAAACTCAAACAACACAAAGAAACCAACAACAATTTGAGTAATTATTATTTGATAGTACTAAGGTACTAAATAATGATTTTGTTGTTTACAGTTTTATAAACATTTTCGCAAGCCTTTGACCAAAAATCTCTGACTCACTTATCATTAAAATGTACTTAAACAGTCTAGAGGAAAATTTTCATAATTTCACAATGAAATGCCAATAAATAAGTTCCTAATTGTTATATCTACGAACGAAAATATTATTTTCGCTAAAACATCGTTACTTAAATTATTAATTTTATTTTTACGTGAATTTTGAAATTTCCCACTTTAAAATAGCTTAGCGGCAAATGTCCCCACACACTCCTAGTGAACCACTTCAGCACGGTGAAATTGAGAACTGGTGCAGTCGAGCTGCTTAAGCAGAAACTCTTAACGCTCACATTGGAGCAGTGGCAATGAAGTGTTGCATGGAATCGAGGCGAATCTTGTTAACAAAATCTGCTCACGCCACATTTCCGAGCTATAATGTTGTCAACAAATATAACCAAGCCACTTGTACACCGATCCATGCACTGGATAACACCATCGACTGCTAACAGCCTAATTAAAATGCGTACAATGTTGCAAGGCGTTCACATTTTTAACGTGAAATTGCTACATTAGCCGCAGACTTTAATGAAATAATTATTTTTCACATTTATATGAGCAGGAAGTGCAAATGATTCCTGCTGCAACATCGGCAACGTTCAACTGAAATATGCCAGAGCGTGGTGCGTTCGATTCGAAAAATGCGCGATTCTGTAGTGGTGAGTGGTGTGAAGAACAAGCAAAAAGAGATGGGTATGTGTTTGGAGTGTTTCGAGAAGTGCAACGAAGCACACGAAGTAATGCCGCAATTAAGCGAATTACAAATTGCGTTGCAGTCAATTTGGGTGGCGATGATTGACGATGGATGTGCTCGACAGGAGAGGCTGTAAAAGCATTGGCGACTGGAAAGATGTTCGTGAATATATACTTGTACATACATAAACATACATATACATACATATGTATGTATGTAAATACAGTTTATATGCGCTAATTCGAAAAATAGTGTTGGAAACTTCGTTGGGAGCTTTGAGAAATTTTAGAAAATTTAGTTATGCATTTTCGATTTTGAGCATTATTTTTCAATACTTATATGTAAATTATGAGAGAATTGTTAGATTTTCTAGTCGCATAATAGTTATTTAGCTATCGTTAAAGATTTTAGAAGGTTATATGATAAGAATTATAACACATTTTGTAGTATATGTTTTGTGAAAACTGAGCTTAGAACTATTTTAAATAGTGAGTTCTGGACCTAACAGGGTTCCAGTTGAGTTGAAGATCAAACAAATTGTTGAATTTTCTTATGGTGTATGTACCATTTTGTATACATATGTATGTATGTATATGGCAAATTGTCTCAAATTTGAACCCTTTTCAGTGCATAGAATTTTGGAATATTGAAATTCTAACGTTTAGATTGAAGTCAAAAATATTTTTAAAGAATCCTTTAATGAATCTATATACGTATCCTCATATAAATACAAACTGTAAATTCCGGCATTCAAAATTTATGTTGGAAACTCCAGCATTCCAACAAAATTTACCGAAAAAATTTGAGTTTTGGTGATAAAATGGTTATAAAACGGTTACATATTAGTTAAATATTAGTTATATATTGGTTATATATTAGTTATATATTAGTTATATATTGGTTATATCTGACAGCGGTGGCAATAACAAACTTAATTTCGATTTTTTGGATGATACGTAACGTAAAAATAACGTAACAACATTTCCGGAAATTTACAGAGGCATGAATGAAACACGAAATAAAATGGAACATGAGTGAAACAAAATTTTAGTATTGGTTAAAACTAGTTCATATTTGATCGGAGAACCAGAAAATGTTGAACATATGTATGTAATATTATGAGTGTAATTTGAAGTAGTGAAGCGTAATCAATAAGACATTCAATTTCGAATTTTTTGATGATACGTTATTTTGCATTTCAGGTGACGATATGTATTCATCACTAGCTTTAGTCGACCTAAGCTAAAATATACATTTTGAATACTAGAAAATCTCCGAATATATAGTATATTCTTTGGCTATAACTCATTGTAATTTCAACCTAAAGAAACTAAAGAAGTGAGTTAGTAAAAAAAAATTAAAAATAAATATAATTATTCCCATTAATTTAAGTCGACTTAAGCTCTACTAAATTACAACTGCATATATTCAAGCATTCCAAGTACTAAGCACAGCGCGTTAGTACTACTAGAAGGCAATTCCAAAAATTCATTTGATTATTTTGGTTTGCTGTTGCTTATTTTTATTTTGCCCATGAATGTATGTACGTCGCATGAAGGCGCTGTCGGCATCTGTCAACATTGCGAATTCTTGGAGTGCAATGAAACGCATATAAACCAAGTACTTGCGAAAAGCGACAGACACACCAACAACTTCAATGGTGGATGCCCCGCTTAACAGAAATTGGGGAACGATTGTTGTTGTACTTTATATATGCACACAATTTGCTTTTCTTTTTTCGATTAAAAAGTGTTTCTTTGTCTGCGGCGGCTAGCTGGTGTCCCGTTTGGTTGCCTGCAGTTTTGCCGCGGGCGCCTATTGTTTCACGCCATACACGAAGTGCATTCGCGGAGTGTGTCGTGCATTTGACGCATTTTTACACCAGCCTCAACGCCGGTGGCGCTACTTTTGCCGCGTAGTCCACGGAGGTGGTATTTATAAAGCCCAAACATGCACGGCAGCTTCTTTGTTCTGATCGTTAGCCACTTGGAATGCGAAACAAAACCAAATAAGCAAATTGTCATCGCCCAGAAGGGAGTGAATGTGGCGCAATGATTGCTTTTGCTGGTGGCCATCTTTAGTGTGGAGGTTATCAACACCAGGGAAGTTTTTGATTTTTTTTTTGGATTGTCCAACTTAACTATCGAATTTATATTTATTTTTATACCTTGAAGCAAAATAACATAAAATCATTTTTCATAGGTTTACAGGCGAGTGAAAAACGTTATAAAAGAAACCACTCATATTGAAACAAAATTTGAGTTTTGGCTATGATCTGACAGCGATTTTCAATTTTTGTTTTTGATGATACGTTGTTTTTCATTTTAGGTGACGATATATTCAGTTTCCCACGATGTTTGTAAACATCAGAGATCTTCTGGTCTTAGACCAAGTATCTTCTGTGTAGCCAAAGAACGTCCGTTTGAAGGCGAGCTAAAGTGAAAAGGCGAACCATCCCTCCCCAGGATTATTCGCTGGTTTTGGGACCTGCTTTTGGGCCATTTACTTAAGAGTGGCCAGAAACTTCTGGTCTTAGACCAAATATCCTCTGGGTAGCCAAAGAACGACCGTTTGAAGGCGAGCTGAAGTGAGAAGGCGAACTATCACTCCCCAGGATTGTGCGCTGGTTTTGGATCCCGCCACGTAAAAAACGCCCCAAATAAAAATGAAAAAAAAACAGCCTCGGAAGAGAAACCCCCCTTTTGATGACGACTATGGCAAACGCATTTAGGATAATGATTTAAGGGCATACACCTCGAATGTCTGGCTCCTTAATTGCGAAGGCGCCGGGGCCCAGCTGTTTGATGTTCCCGTAAAAATAAATGCTCACATCACTGCCATCCAAGAAGTGTGGTGGACGGGACAAGAACTGAGACGAGTAGAACCTAGTGGCCTTTACTACAGTGGCCATATACAGAAGCTCAAACTTGGTGTGGGATTCTTGGTGGGAGAGAGAAACTCCGTCGCCGAGTCCTGGAATGCACCCCAGTGTCTTGAAAGCGAAGTTCTTCAATATATTTGATTGATTTGCGCCTACGCCCTGACGGAAGAGAAGGACGATGTGAACAAAGATGCCTTTTATGAGCACTTGGAGCGCACCTATAAGAGCTGTTCCTAACACGATGTCAAAATCATGTTTGGCGACTTTAACGCCAGGGTGTGCAAAGAAGGGATCTTTGGTTGTCGGTCGGCCTCCATCATGACATCAACATCCCCAAATGGGTTGAGGCTGATCAGAGATAGACTTAAATAAGTACATTTCATAATGATTTGATTGATGAAAGTACAAAAAAGTCTCTTATCTAAACCAAATAACTAACAGAATGAATAGATTAAGATTAAATATGCTATTATTACCATATTATTGGAAAAGAGAGGCGTAGAATACCGACTGAAGTTGAGAAAACTCATTGGATATATGTAAGTCTTCTTCAAATTTGGATATGTATCTACGACTTATGTTGAAACGGACCCATATTATGGATTTCCTAAGCTCTTGTATATTTATTCAACTAATATTGAGCCTTCTTATAGGTTCGGTAACCCTACGAATATTGTTACAGCTTGCTAGATGATGTTCAGAACCACTGCCGCAGCCATCACAGACTTTCAGTATCTCAGTAAAACCGTAAAATTGAATTTTGATAAGGTTCATCAGAGAAAAACAACAATAATTTCAGAGATCTTTAGGCAATGGAAACAAGAAGAAATATTTTCTATTATTAAGAGATTCGACCAGTGTCTCTAAAGAAATGTAAACTTTGGCATTTCCAATCTTTCTGGTTACAAAACGTCAGATCGCTCTCGATTTCCAGTGAGAAGTAAATTGCCGACCCGACTTTGACACTTTACTGGATTGGGTAGATCTGACGTTTCACATCCAGAAAGACTGGTAAAGCCAGATCGAAAATATATCAAACAATTCTGTTAACATAGTGGATATGCTTTTGCTATTTGGATATGTTTTTACAATTTATGAGGGCATTTACTGCTAACTTCTACTCTACTTTTGATTTCAGAGAATAATTGAGTATATTGCTTCTAAAAGCTTTAACGGAAATGTTAGTCTAAACATGGTGATAAAACAATATATCTAATACAAAACTTGAGAATTTCATTCTCTCTTTTAATAAGAATCTACATATAAGCACTTGTATTATGTCGCCAACGATCCAAGCTCCAAGCTCCAATTATTCATTACAACTATTTTCGTTTTCAATTTATTGAAATAATGGAGAAAAATAGCTTAGAGACAATACACACACACACACACACACCTATATAGATATATGTATATAACACAAGCAACACTGTCATGTTGCATTTGCAGTGCCTTTTTATTACGGCAAATGACAGCCATTACTTGCATGCAATTTGGAGCGCCGCCAAGTGTCCTCATGGAGGCAGTGCACCAACATTGTGGCGGCTTGCCTATTACGGCTTGTTAAAAGCGACTTAGCAACCAACTGCAAACACAATGCGCCAAGTCACTGGTCGTCCGTTATTTATTTATTCTGTCGCTGTGACAGCATGTCCTGATTCCGCCAGCCATTTGTGTTATCCTTACATACTTGTATTTCCGTGCTTGTCTTTTTCTCTGCTTTTATGGATTTTAAACGGTAGAGCACTGGCAGTGCTACGGCACGGCACTTCGATTATTATCATATTTTATTTATCTTTTGGTGCAGTTTTCATGAAAACATGCCACTTCGTGTTGAAAAATCCTTTTAAAAATTATTACAGCCACGGCGCGCTTCACACACACACACAAAATATGTACATATGCATACATACCAACAGCACATATGCATAAGTGTGTGAGTGTTTTTGTGTGCCTTGTGGAGCGCTCATGCATGTCCGTTCTGCGCGCTTGTGGCTACGAGGCAGTGTGCCACGCCGTGCTGCAAGGACATGCGCTGCAATAACCGCTCCAGTGCCACGCCTGTTGTTGTTGTTGTTGTGACTGTCTTGCTGTCACAGCGCTGGCTGATGGAGCCTTTGTGAGGCAGGTGCATGCATTCGGTGCTCCACTGAGCTGGCGCTCATTAAATATTTGCACATCCTTTTTTAGTTTTTTTCCTTTTCGTTTTGCTCATCACATTTTATTTTAATTTCTTTGCAGCTGTGTTCGTATTTGAATTTATTAATGGCGTTTTCCGTATAAAAATCCGTTGGGAGGGGAAATGGAGGTGAACATGCAATTTTAGCAAGGACTTTTACCTAGACTTTTGCATAGACTTTGCGCACGGAAGCGTTCAAGGACCGCTTGCGGTGTGCGTGTGGTTGGGCACTGAAATGTGTCACTTACGGGAATGAATGCGCTTAATTTTTTTAATTTATTTTTTTTTTCTAAGCAAAACATATATAAATTCATATATGCGAATAAACTTTGTGCTATTTAAGAAGAACTTTTAGAAAATAAACCGTTAGAGTAGAATAATTTGCTTGGAGTGCATGATTTTTGATGTAAAAAAGAAGTTCTTAATTAGCATATTCCACTTCTATTTCAGATGAGCTTATATTTTAGGCAATTTTTCTCAAGAATCGGTCTGGAATTATGCACACGTCCTTTTCTTATCAAGAAACTGATCATTTGTCGGAACGGTCAATATCGAACTAATATAGCATACAGCTGTCATACAAACTGAACGATCAAAATCGAGATCTTATAAGAACACTTTTAATGGGTATTATAATTACAGTGTAAACGAAGTTAATGTTTTTTCTTGTTTCATTCTATTTTTTCCTCTACAAAACCGAACACGATTTCACATTTCAGTTTTAAAGTGCATACCTATAAGACGACATACCTATTCTACATCGAGATCTTAAATTAAAAACGTACGAAATACAGCTTAAACAAGAACTGAAGCCGCTCGACTTTCCCAAGCAACATCGCTTTGCTCTATAGGCTCTTGCAGAGTTCCAAGACTATACGACGTTTTCGAGCCAAATTTTGATCAACTATGAGGCCCATTGCTTTCTCCAAAAGCGATAATGAAGCGAAGCAAAGTATCCTGTCATCAAACAAACAGTCGTCGCACTCGCGACTTGGCTCCCACGTTACCGTTGACAGTCGTAACTTCAAACACCAACAGGTGTTACATCGGACTGAGTAGGCAATTGAGAAGTAAGAATCAGCGGTCCATATTTTTTCAATAATGATGCCGGTAAGAACTTGACCGTCAATGGCGACCGTTATCGCGCCATGATAACCGACTATTTGACGCCTGAAATTGAAGCTCGTGATCTCGACGACATTTGGTTTCAACAATACGGCGCCACTTTTCACACATCGCAACAATCAATGGATTTATTGAGAGAACACTTCGAGCAGATAATTTCACGTTTTGTGCCAGTCGATTGCCCACCAGGATACTGCGATATCATACCATTGGACTTTTTTCTGTGTGGATATGTAAAGTCTAAAGTATATGCAGACAATCCCGCTTCGATTCAGGCCTTGGAACAAAACATCACGCATGCCATTCGCTAGTTACCAGTTGAGCTGTTCGATCAAGTCATCGTAAAATGGATTCAACGGATGGACCATATGAGACCCAGCACATGTTCCAATGTGTGAAATACGACGAAGAAAGGCAATTTTAAAAAAACGCATTCGGGATACACCCAACCCCAGAAAATCTAGTTTCTCAAATGGTAGAATCACTAGATAAGTGGAAAGGCGTGTCCGAAGTGGCAAAAATCATGAAACTCCACATGAAACTCCAAAGAGCTGGAGAACAACAATCTAGAAGACTACTATAAATTCCAACGAACAACTAAGACGCGACACACAAACCATGACTGGAGAAGACAAGAAGGTTTTGGGTGACAATCACAGTACTAGGGGAGTATAAGACAAACCGAGGTAGGGCCAAGTAAATGCAGCTTGTTCCTCCTCGTACAAAAAAAAAAAAAAGACGCAGCCGCGGCCAACATTTGAAAGAGATAATATTCGAAAGATCAATGCCAAAAAATGTTCTTTCGAATGATAATTAGCATTTTTCATTAAATTTGATGCTCCTGTGTTTTTTTTTTTACAGTAGAGAACCTCGAAATGGATCAGTCTTTACTTACTAAAATATGCACAAAACAAATATTTTAATTTCTGTTTTACGAACTTTGAACAGTGATTAATGAAGCTGATTACTACTTTTCTATTACTGTAAAAGTTTATAGAGTTTCATATGTGCTCACATATATATCCACTCTCATATATGTAAGCACATATACATATGTATTTATGCAACCCATTTCCATTTCATTCATACAAACTTTTGCGCACAGTCTGCCATTTCATTGTTAAAGTTTATTTTTTAGTTTTTCCCGTAAAGTTGGAAATTTTTGTAAATTACAACAACACTAAAAACAACGAAATACCGCAATAAAATTGAGAAAAGACACGAAGCTACAAATCTTGTGGAAGCGCTGCCTTCCCATTTTTATGACCTTCCCGCACGTTGTGAGTGACATCAAAGAGTTGCACTGAAATCCAACAGAACATGTGGCAACCACACGCTGCACAACTTTAAAGCCACGCAAACCATTAGAAAAGAAGAGATTTGCTTTGTTTATGCCCGCCACCAGCACCAGCGGCACCACCGACACCGAGCTGCGCGGTTGCACTCGAACACGCCTACCTCTGTGAGCATATTGTTTTTGGCACATTTATGATTTCTCCCCGATTGTTTGTGGAGGGAGGGCGTTGAGGTATGTCGAAGCGGCGAATATTAAGTAAACTTTGCGCTTAACCCAATATTTACTCAACGCACTGCAGCTTTACATTTCACCAAATCGATGGCAGCGTCGACTGTAACAGCAACCAGAGTTGGCGAGGGGGCGAGGGGAATGTGCCCGAAACGGACTACCAAAGCAAAATGCTACGCAACGTGTGAACATTTTTAGAGACTCCCCTAGCTCCGTCTGCATAAGAGTTAAAACAAACACACAGACATATCAGCTTATGTATGTATGTGTGTGTGTGTTGCATTTATGCGCATTTCTGTTAAATAAGCAGACCGTATTTTAATCGAAATTTGATGGATGCAATGTGCGGCGGCACAGAGACCAGCCGATAGTAGCTCCAAAAAGCCTTCGTTCACCACTCCCATTCCCCCTTCTTTTTCACAGCAGTGTCGCTTTCTTATCTACAGAGCGCGGAGTTGTTGCAGATGTTGAAATATTTGTTTCCGCTTGATTGGTGTCAGAGTGCTGTATGCACGTACATGCGTGTGTACGCAAGAGCACCAAAAGTCGGTATGTGTATGTACATATGTATGGAAATATGTGCAGACATAAAATGAGTAAAAGTGTTTTTTATTATGTTGTAAATGTGTTGTTAATTGCTTGCGTCAATAAGGCATCTGCTTTTGTCCGGCTTGCGATTTCCTCAGCGAGAAATGCAACGCTTTCAGTCACAATGCATTGAAATGCAAGATGTGCTTGATTGAGTTATACTCGTCGGCTATAATAATAATTACATACATATATATATGAGTATAGATCTGCTAGAACATGGGTTCGATAAAAGCCATAAGTTGCCAGTCCATCTCATCACAAAAACAAAAACAAGAAAAAACGTTAACTTCGGCTGCACCGAAGCTAGTATACCCTTCACAGGTGCATTTCTTTTAGTAACTATGTGTCCAGTTTGTATGGAAGCTATATGCTATAGTAATCCGATCTGCACAATTTCTTCGGAGATTATGTTATTACCTTAAAAAGTAATCCATGTCAAATTTCGTGAAGATACCACGTCAAACGCGAAAGTTTTTCATACAAGCCCTTGATTGCGATCGTTCGGTTTGTATGGCAGCTATATGCCATAGTGGGCCGATCTAAACAATTTCTCTCGATATTACAATATTTCTATAAACAATAACTTATACCAAATTTCGTGAAGATATATCGTCAAATGAGGAAGTTTCCCATACAAGCATTTGATTCCGATCATTAAGTTTGTATGGCAGCTATATGCTATAGTTAACCGATCTGAACAATTTCTTCGGAGATTATGTTATTACCTTAAGAAGCAATCCATGTCAAATTTCGTGAAGATACCACGTCAAATGCGAAAGTTTTCCATACAAGCCCTTGATTGCGATCGTTCCGACAAATAAGTAGCTTCTTGAAGAAAAATTGACGTTTACAAAATTTCCAAAAGATATCTTAAAAACTGAGAGACTAGTTCGTACATATATACAGACAGACGGACGGACAGACAGACAGACGGACATGGCTAAATCGACTCAGCTCAACATACTGATCATTTATATATGTATATACTTTATAGGGTCTCCGACGCTTCCTTCTGGATGTTACAAACTTCGTGACCAACTTAATATACCCTGTTCAGGGTATAAAAATAACTGCAGCAGAAGACTTATCTAAGTTCCCCTCCATAAACTAGAACAAAATTTCTAGTGTCATGCTAAGCTTCTCAGCTCAACTGCCTCTGTGATTTAAACCCAACATCATTTTTATAAGAGCAAATGTGGCGCAGAAGATAGACTGAGCACCTAACTTTGACCCGATTTGACTTTCTTTTGGTCATAGTACTCATTGAAATGGGTAAAATTTTGCTTCCTAGCTTGTGGATAACACTTGCCAAATGGTTCTACTTCGAACTGGGTAGGCAATTAAGAAGTAAAGTCCTCTCTCCCAGAACAAAGACCAAACTCCACAAGTCACTTATCATCCCGTCGTCCCGTTCGGCGGAAGATTTATGGTCCTTTGCGCATTGGCAACGGTAAACATCACAGTCGATGGAACTATGAGCTGTACGAGATATACGACGACATAGACATATGTAGTTCAGCGAATTAAGAGACAGCGGCTACGCTCTGTCATTCGACACAGTACACAGTGAGGGAAGCAGAGGAAGACCTCTACTCCGTGGGAAAGACCAAGTGGAGAAGGAACTGACTACACTTCGAATTTCCAATTGGCGGCAAACAAAAAGGAACAACTGCCGCGCTATTGTAAACTCGGCTATAAACGCGTAAGTGGAGTATACGTCATAAAAAAAAGAAGAAGAAGCTTGTGGATACATAATTTGACCTTGTTGTATAGCATGAGGCCAAACTGACAATTAATCTATTTATTTGCATAAGATCCAAATTCGATAGACAGAATTTTTTCCCAAGGTTTGCACAGATTTCGTAACTCTGTTCTCTAAATTTTATGATATTTTTCTGTTCCCAAAATTCAAGAATCTACAAGTACACTAACCCAGACGGCGCGCTAATTTCTTTTAGTTTCTCAAGAGACATCGGAAGGCCTAGATCGTTTTGGACTTGTTGATGGTTTTTTAGCTTCTTAAAACCACATTACAATATGTTTAAGCATTTATATATGTTTGCCAAGGTTTCTGAAGAAACTTTCCTCTTTTTGACCATTTCGGTTTTAATACGAACTTGTTATACAAATAAACTATGATTTCTCAAACCAAACATTCAAAACATTTATGGAAGCAGCTGGGACTCGATTTGTTAGATCATCGAGTTCTGGAATAAATTTAACTTGAACAAGGTGAAAGTGAATAAATATATTCACGTCCCGAGATGTGGGAACAAATTTACTCGGCTTGCTTTTGATCTTGAACAATTTTTTAATAGCCTCGAGTGTCTTTGTGATAAGACTGGTATGTGACCCAAGCCACAGCGGAATCGCAGAAAACTGTAAAGCTGATGAGCTAGCAAAAAAAAAGAACCTAGAACCGCTATCGGTAGAATAGAAGCGGGTCGGTGCTCCGTATCTTCTCGTGTTCTACTATTAAATGGCGGAAACTTAGCCAACGCTGGGTCACCATCGATATATGCCCTGTCGCTAATGTCTTTTGTCCCAAGATCGATCGCAAGAGATCTAGGGATTTCTTTGGTCTCCGTAAGGCTAGCCTCTCCCTAGTTTTGGGGTTTTTTACGGGCCATTGCCCTATTGGCGTCCATGCAGTAAGGCTAGGAATCCTACCAGATGTAATCTCCAGAAGCTGTATAGAAGAAGCTGAGGTGGAAAGAACTCAACACTTCCTTCTTGACTGTGCCGCGTTTGGGAGGACAATACTTAAGCACTTAGGGGCGTATATTTTCAGACAGCCCACCGAGTCGATGGGAATGGAATTTAAATGCCTGAGCAAATTTGCATTGGTCACTAAGCGCTTTGCTAATTTGTAAATTTGAACACAGGAGTTCTTCTTTTCTATGCCCTCAAGGACTACATACAGTAGCCCACGTGCGATCTTTGATCACCCATTTAATATAACATACCTTAAACAAATATTGAAGATCGAAAAAATTTCTAAGGATTAACTTAACCTAACTCTTTGATTTTTTTTTTTTTTTGATTTTCAAACTTTGTTTCGAATATTGTATTAAAAATTCATGTGTTCCAAGTAAAAGTAATAGCGAGATAATAACGATAATAAAGTTTAATGCACCCTACGCGCCAAAAAGAAAAATATTTATTTTTCTATGCAATTACACACATATAAGCACACACTCATAGGTGCAGCTCCCTTGCACGCATTAAATATGAATGAATACATAATAATTGAAGATTCGCCCCCACTGTCACTTATACAGTTGTTGATTACAGTTGTGAGAGATTGCTTATTGCTCTGTGTTTTCAAATGTGTTTGGATTATAATTTATTTAATCAGTTTTAAGGCAGCAACAGCATGAAATCAAGCAGGCAACTTGGAAAAGGAAAAACACAGCATTTACTACAATAACAAAAGTGAATTTCTGTGAACCGGATGATGAGCGACGAGAGCAATGTACTCACACGCAACTGGCTCCCCGGTCTTTTTGTCATATAAATCCATTATATGTAGGGTGCAGATGAGTATTTATACACTCGAATATACATATATGTATGTATGTATATATTTAGTTATACAAATGCTTAAAGTATATCGCACTGTCTCCTGGAGAAATTAGCGCCCCCTACAGCAATTCCTCTTGGACCAAAACTAGTCCGCGCGGAAAGTGTGGTCGCAAGCACAGAAATTTGAGATTTTGAAGCGAAATGGTTATTCACGTTTGAGTTTATAATAGAGATTATACCTAAAAAATTTCAAAAATAAGGCAGACCCAACGAATTTTGAAGACCTATTTGTTATTTGTTAGTAAGAAGTGTCAATACTGACTTCTTTTACACATAGACTGATCTCATACCCTTAAAGTCTCAAAATAATGTAAGCAGCACTCCGAAAATGGAGGCGTGAGTATCTGACTTAACAGCAGGAACTTATCAGCCGAGTCCATTCCCGATAGAACGAGTTGCCTGGGTGCAAAACTGCAAAATTCATTAGCAAAACGGTAGATCTATAGTACACGAAATTCCTATTGGCACTCGATGGACGAAACTATAGGAATATGAACGGAATACTAACAGGTCACTGTCTGATGGCAACACACGCCCGCAGAATGGGGCTGACAGTTCAAGAACACTGCAGGAAATGTCTAGGGCAAAGCACCAGGAGAACAATGGAGCATCTCTTGTGCACTTGTCCCGCATTGGCATGACTACGCTGTAAGCATCTGCGGTCCCCACGGTGTAATACACTGGAGAAGGTGGGGCACACAAGATCTATTAAAATTCGTGTCTTGCGCAGGCAGCCTGAAGATGACTTCTCATGGATCTAGCAACCGAACTCCATCTAGTATTGCAAATGAACAAAACTGGTCTATGCGTGACTCATTGGTCTACCAGACTAACCTAACCTAACTTATTTTAAAGTATAATCACAACCGACAATTTCTAGCTAGGGCGTCGATTTCTGAAAAGGTTTCTCATAAAATAATAATACACTACAAAATCTCCCAGATCACGGACCCCGTCGGTGTTCTGGCGTCAGACGGAGACTAAGTGCCAATAAATGCCGAGATACTTATATGCATGCTTGAGCATAGCCAAGCCGAAAGAGAACTAGAATATAGCTTTTCAGAATAGCGTTTTGGACCAGTTTGATGCTCCGTTTATATGAGAGTTCTCCATTTCTGCTGTGCGGTAAATATTTCCCATCTCTGCTCGAGCTGCAGTATGCATTTTTATTTGTTGCAACTACTGTGGTGGCATATGACTTCACAAATAATGCGTTCACATAATTTTTAGTGGAAAGGGCGCACTGCTTTTATACGGCATTTATCAGCTGTCGGGGAGCTTACGACTCCCAACAACAACACCACAAGCAACAGTAAAATCGCGGACTGCGTGTATATACATACATATGTATGTGTGTATGTGTGGCAGATAGCTGCCTAGAGCGACAACCATTGCGACAATGCTCACATAAACGCCCCATTCATTGCACTGCAACAACAACAACAGTAACAAAAACAACACAAATGGACAACATATGCGCGGCAACGCAAAGCGCCACATGAGAAGGCAAAAGAAAAGGCAGAAAAGGGCAGCCAGCACAACAACAGCAAAAAGTAATTATAAAAAAGCAGCAACAACAACAACTGTCTGCAGCAGTAAAAGCTGCGTTTAGCGCACATAAACAAACAGTGGTGGCAAATAAATTACGCTGACATCGCACTAATTGGCGCGGTGGGGGAGTGGCGACGCGGTGTTGCAGCGGCAAATAACAGCGTGCAACACACATACACATAAGGGCACAGAGATGCTGCAGCTGCAACATCAACTTGTACAATAAATTCACAGCGAGCAAATAAGTGTGTGTGTGCGTGTGTGTGTGGGTGAGTTTGTGAACGAAACACAAATTGCTGGTGCGCACGGACGTGTCGCATGCAACGAGTGAGCAATGCACTAAAATGTGCCACATGCAGCTTCTTCGGCGCATAATCATTCATTGCCAAGTGCACTGCAAGTTCGTATTGCCGCAAGCTGTCGGTTGCAAGGTGCATATTTTCGCCCTCTCGCCGTTACTCACACACACACACACATATACATATACATACATATGTGCATAAATGCTGAAATTTATGCATTGTCATTGTGTCTGCACGCAGACTTATCATTCGTTGCAATGAATCGAAAGTAAAAGTTGCAAACCTACACATACACGCTAATGGCGGCCGGCGTAATTAAATTCTGTGCGATTCTATTGTTCGCGGAAAATTAAAAATTCATTAAAATTAATGAAAACCGTTATTGTTTCTTATTTTGGTTCACATTGTGGGCAAATGATGCTGAAATTGATAAAAGTGAAATCCAGCTTTTTGCATAGGTGATTGCCTTGAAGGCACGCGGCTGAGATTTTTTTACTGAAAATAGTTCGCATTACTTAAAAGAAGCAAGAAAAAATGTTAGCTTCGACGGTAATGAAGCTTTAATATGCTTCACAGGTGCATTTATTATAATATGATATATATATTTTCCCGTATGAAAGTGTATAAAAATATGTTTATCTTAACTTTTATAGATCAGTTTGTATGGCAGCTATATGCTATAGTGGTCCGATCTGAACAATATGTTAGAAAATTGTAGAATTGTCTTGAATAATAAAACAAACCAAATTTTGTGAAGATACCTCGTCAAATGAAGAAGTTTCCCACACAAACACTTGATTCTCTACGGGCAGCTATTTGTATGGCAGCTATATGCTATAGTGGTCCGATATAAGCGGTTCCCACTAATAAGCAACTTCTTGGGGACAAAAGAAAGTGTGCGAAATTTCAGATCGATATCTCAAAAACTTAGGGACTTGTTCGCGTATATACAGACAGAGGAGCCGACAGGCGGTCATGGCTAAATCGACTCAGCTCGTCAAGCTGATTACGAGGTTTGACAATTAAGTAATGAGACTGATTTTATTGCCGCGCTTGTGGTAAACCTCTGACCTTGAAATCCCCTTTCTCTTTTGCCGGCATCCCTCCCCTCTCCATTGATATATGTACCATCGCTCTAGCTTGTCTAGTTCGCCTGTTGCGTCAAGTTGAGTAGGCATGTGTTTGTAGTGCTCGTCACGAAAATGGAAAAACGAAATCAACGAAATCAAGAGCAACGCGTCGCGATAAAATTTTGCGCGAGATTGGGCGAAACAGCTTCGGAAACGTCCGCTAAAATTGTAAGAGTGTATGGTGATAGTGCTCTTAGTCGTGCCTAGGCTCACAATGGTTGTCTCCGGTCGCCCCCCGCCCGAAAAAAAACTCGCATGAGCAAGTCGAAGGTGAAAACGATGATTATTGCCTATTTTGATAGCCGTGGAATCGTCCACAAAGAATTCGTTCCGCCGGGGAAAACTGTGAATCAAGTCTACTATTGCCAAGTACTCGAAAAATTGCGAAAGCGAGTCAACAGGGTACGCCCAGACAACGCTCGTAACTAGATCCTTCATCACGACAACGCGCCGTGCCACACCGCCCTCAGCGTGTCCCAGTATTTGGCCTCTAAAGGGATCGCCGTGTTGCAACAGCCGCGTTATTCGCCCGACATGTCACCCTGTTACTTTTTTGTTTTCTAAAGCAAAATCGGTGGTCAAAGGAACCCATTTTGAGTCGATTACGGGCTTCCAGGCTGCCGTGACGAGGGCACTAACGGACATCCCAGTCGAAGCGTTCCAGAAATGTTACGAAGCAAGGAAAACGCGCTGGAATCGCTGAATAGCTGCCCAAGGGGACTACTTTGAAGGGGATGGCAGAGTTGTAGAAAAATTTTCAAATATACGGTTTTTATGGAATCAGTCTCATTACTTAATTGTCATACCTCGTATTTATGTACTATATTGAGACTCTGATATTTACTTTTGGGTGTTACAAATCTCGTGGATTATATACCCTTAAAAGCTTGTTGATTTTCTGCGATACTATATAGTCTGTTAGAACCTTAGTTTAGGCTACCAGTTAGATCGATATACAAGTACATATCTGCAATATTTGTGTACCAAGTTTATGAGACAGAGCATTAGTATTAAGAGAAATGGGAAAGCTTAAGAGAAAAGGAAAAGGGGAAAGCTTATACCAAAAGCGCATTTTCGAAACATTAAAATAATTGTTCTGAAAATAATCTTTAGAGTTAGAACAACGATTGCCATGACATTTTTCAATTTCTTATTAATTTCTCATGACATTAGGCATTTGCCTTGCATTTGTTTGGCAACCGCTGATTGTTAGTGTTTAACCATTAAGTTTATGTTTTGAACTTACCTTGCATAGTGCGACTCCAGTATCTAGACGATCCATAAAATTCTCCGCATTTATGTTTAAATCTGGATAGAGCGTGCTCAACCACTCGGCCAAGTCCTCCTTCATCGCCTCCAAGTATTCCTCGCTCGATTTGAAAGGCCGATAAGGCCGGGCCTCGAGCATTGCCATTTTTGTGGGTCTTTTAAAAATACTATTTTGGTTACAATTAATACACTAACCGACCGACTATGCTTTTAAGCGTTCGTTTTTCAGTTTTATTAAAATTTATTAATTATTGCTCGTTTTTAAAAGTTTCGCGTTTTTATTTTATCAATATATATTAAGTAACTATTTAATGTAAAAAAAGTGAACAAAAAATAAACAAAAAACCGTTCGTTTGTATATTTTATTCGCTTGCTAACTACGTCATATGTGTTATTCACATATCTAGCTTTTATTATTAAATAAAATTTTTTTTTAAAGTTTTTTGTGGACTCGTGTTTAATGTGGATATTCGTTTTGTGACTTTAGTTTAAGATAAAATAGTAGGGTACTGGTTGATAATTCATTATAATTCGTATATGCAAAGTTCTTGCCGCGCACTTTATATTGCAACAAAGTTATTGGGGGCGTTCACATGAAATATCTGCAATGGAAGAATAAAAAACGGGTTAATTAGCAACTGACAAAAAGTGTAAAAGATATACTTTTCTGATTTATTTTTTGTTTCATTTAGAATTAAGCTTAACTTTTTTTTTATATACCACTCATATGCGTTCTTTATATATATGTACACACATCTAAATCTATTTCTTCATATATACAAATATATGTTTGTATAAATTTGCGCTCTGATTGACACTGCATTTAACTGCATTAAGAGCTTTTGCATTAAAGCGAGGTACACCTGTTGGTCGGCAGCAAAATAAAGGGAATTAAGTCACTTGATATCGTCAATGCGTGTCAGATAACCAGCGGTTAACTTAACTTAAATTGAGCAAGTGAGAAAAACTCAGAAAAAAGAGGTAATGAAAATGTAGTTTCTTATAAACATGGGTTGTACATAGATAGCTAGTATCATAAGTGGGGTTTAAGGGGTATCTGAACCCCGATAGCAGATTGTGACTAACTCATAAGTAACTAATCATAGTAGGCACTATTTTTTGACCTTTTTCTAATATGATAGTTATCTGGTTTTTACAATTCACTCACTTTACACCCTAAATCTTAGTATACTATGAAAAATTTTATTTTTAAATATTAAACACATTTCTCACGAGTCCGTTCGAATGATTTTTGTTTTTATTTTGGGTATGAAATGCGTTACTACTCGACTCGTCCCGGTGAAGCTGAATTTTTTTTTTCAAAAAGTGTAAAGAAGTCTCTTTGGACAGTCTTAATCATACGAATTTCGATCTCACATTGGAAAGCATTATAACTGCCGATGAGACAGGGGTTTATGAGTTTGACATGCAAGCAAACAAGTCAATAATCATCGAAATGGAGAAAAAAAAAACGAGCCGAAATCAAAAAACACACCAAAGCCGTTCGAAAATCAAAGTGATGCTCATTGCTTTTTTCCATATTCGTGGTTTGCTAAATCATGAATGAGTTCCAGAGGGCTAGACGGTCAATAAAGCGTTCTATTTGGCCATATTGAGGCATTATTTAGGCATTTTCGTGAGAACTTCCATCGAAGACGGCCGAAATTATAGAAGAACAATTCATGAATTTTAAGCGATGATAATGCACCATCGCATCGATCCACGATTATGATCGAATTTAGAGCCAAAAACGCAATGAATACCATCCATCAACCACTCTATACACCAGATTCTGATCCTTGTGATTTTTGCTTGTTCCCCAAACTGTAATTACCACTCCTTGTTCCCATTTTCAGTTGATTAAAAAGAAAAAACAAAATTCACCGAAGGAGCTGAAGGCCATCCCAAAAAGTGCTTATGAAACGTGTTTCAAGGACTGGAAATCGTTGGCATAAGTGTATTACATACATCTGGTGGGGATTACTTAGAAGGAGACAAAATAAATATTGATAAATAATTATTTATCACAATATATGATTACTATTAGTGGATCTGTACGAGCTTAATTTGCCAAAAGCTTTAAAAAATCTTATATTAACATAACAGTAAATTTTCCATCATTTAATAGCTTTTAAATCCATTTTCTATGCAACAGCTTTTCATAGGTGTCAGGCTTGAGGATCACATAGATATAGTAAGTTTTAGTCCTTCTCAATGAAGAGATATTGAAGTGTTAAAGCATCTGGAGAGGTAAACCAAATTTCTAGTGTTGGAGACACAATTTTTTCAAATATTTCGTTGATAACGCATTTATTGAATTAATAAATAATTATAAAGTCGCCTACCATTGCAAGCCAAAGAGGAGTTAAACTACACAAGAAATCCATACTCCCTGCTAACAATTTACTTACTACGCCACTGAAAATGCGAAAAAGCCTGTGGATTTAAGTAAATATACGCCTATGCCGTGTGCACAAGCAATTAGCTTCAATACTCCTCACTTAATTGAGAAAGCTTAATTCCAGATAGTGTGAAGACAAACCGCAAAGTAATAGCTTAAGCGTTTAGTAGCTAATCGAGCATGGGGATTTGCGGCTTTTGTTTTTGATGAGATAATCATGACACCCCTAATTATGTAAAGCGAATATTGGAAAAATAAAATTATGAAAGAAAATATGAAGCTGGATGAGATTTGACATAGTAACTGAGGAATGAAGCAGTTTTAAGGTCATTTCGAAAAAAATATAGAATTTTGAAACTAAAAATATGAAAATTTTACAACTTTAATATAAAATTGGTTTTGCAAAATGAACTCAGCTGGACACTTTCTCAGTAACCCTGAGGATTTCAACCATAAAATAAAGTTTTCGGCATGCAAAAAAAAAAAAAATAATAATAAGTAACTATGAGCGACCACCTGAATATTGAATGAATTTTATATTATATTGTGCAATAATTTTTGGATCGATTACTTTTTTGAATTAAATCGAAAAACATGTTATTAAACTCAAAAATATATGTACATATGTATATATAGTTATAAATAAATATATTTTGAAATTACTTTTCACTGTTGTGCAGTTATTAATGCTACGAAGTCATGCCTGACTATTTTTAATTAATATCGCTAATAAAGGGGCAGGGGAAGGAACGTTCGATTTCTCATAATTGACGCTTGAATATTTCACGCTGGACTGCACACGATTCTGATTACTCAAGTGTTAAATATGAAGTAAGTGAAGCTCGTAGAAGATCTCTCACCCGTCTTGACAGACGCGATATACATACATACATACATACAGACATGTATTTTGTATCACGAAAGTTTTGCGGATATATGTATATGAAGATAGGTATGAAGGGACGTACATATGTATGTACATACATATGTATCACAGATGTAAATTGCGGCGTCATTATGAACACCGGAACGGGTGCGCCTTTACTGCACAAAAGCGTATATCTAGAAGCAGATCCATGGGAACTTTTGAAACAACTTTCCTTCTCTTTGAGATTTTACCGCTATTGCGGTGCATTCTATGCATATTATATAAAAGCTTTAATAATTGAAAATAAAATATACTGGCTCATAGTCGTTGTTATTAAATATTCATGTAACCATGTTTAATAAAAAAGCGGTGAGATTTCTCTGTGTGTAAGCATTACATTAAGGTGAGGAATAAAGAATAATAATAATAATACATGGATATTTCAAAATTAAGATATTTCAGTTGTTATTTTTAATGTAATCATTGGCACATTTCTTAAAATTTTACATTTATCACTAATCACTTTGAATAAATAATAGAAAAAAATAAAACGGCTGGCAACCATTGACAAAAATTATAATAACATTTCATAATAATTTAATGTCCACTTTGTTAATATTTTAATTATTTTGTTACATTTCATTGATTAAATATTTTTTTAACAGGTGGCAACACCCAAAAAAATATTTTCAACTTTAAAATGTCTTAAGCCGTATATACCAGTGATATTTCAAAATAAAAAATTTCAGCCATTATTTTTATTGTAATCATTATAATTGTCACTAATGACTTTGAATAAATTTGGGGAAAAAATAAAACAACTGGGAACCCTTGTCACAACAATATTTACATATTATAATGATTTATTATTCGTTTTGTAATATTTTAATTATTTGGTAAAATTCAACGATTTAAAAAAATTTTAGCCAGTGGCAACACCCAAAACAATTATTTTCAACTTTTTAACTGTCTTAAGCCGTATATACTCGTGGTGCTTCTTTGTTTTACATAAGTTTTTCATGGATTAAAATTTTTACAACAGGTGGTAACACTATAAAAATTATTTTAAACTTGGAACTGTCTTAAACCTTATATACTCGTGGTGCTTCCTGTTTCAACATATGTAAATTTTTCATGGATTTAAATTTTGTTCAATAGGGGGCAACACCCAAAAAATTATTTTCAGCTTTAGATTGTCTTAAACCTTATTTACTGGTTTTTGTTTTCTATTACCTTTATTTAACATAAGAGTTACATTTTCGTGGTGCTTCTTGGCTTAACATATGTAAGTTTTTTATGGATTTAAATTTTTTTCAACAGGTGGCAGCACCCAAAGAATTGTTTTCAACTTTAAACTGTCTTAAACCTTATATACTTGTGGTGCTTCCTGGTTTAACATATGTAAATTTTTCATGGATTTAAATTTTTTTCAACAGGTGGCAACACCCAAAAAATTATTTTCAGCTTTAGATTGTCTTAAGCCTTATATACTGGTTTTTGTTTTCTATTGGCTTTATTTAACATAAGAGTTTACCCCAAAATTTCAAACAGATGGCAACTCTATAACTTTCTTAAATTTCAGATTAGGCGTAGGTTGTTGGAAACCCGCTAAAAAATATAATTTTTTATCTTACTAATAGTGTTTAATAAAAGTCATCATAAGTAGAGCGCTATATCAGTGGTTCTAATACAAGAGTCTCATACGAAGTTAACTGTTCAAGCTACCAAGTGGACTTGTAGCCAGTCTATTCATCATACATATGCATATAACATGCATAATATGTATGACTATATACATACATACGTTTGTATAATATTTCAGTGTCCACCTTCGAAATTTCAGCTCGAAAAAAAATTCAGCCTGCAATTCAACGCTAGTTGAAGCAAATTTATTGCCACAACAGGGGGAAATATTTAATACACCATGCCACACACAACCGGATTTTCGCCATTAATCGCACACCCCTAAAATAAGTTTACAAATGCTGGCTATGTATGCACAATAAATTGATCAAAAATTGGACATGCGAAAAATTCCGCAAATATTTACGCACCCAAAAATGCAACAAAAAACACTAAAAATATTGAATGTCGATGCAAAATATACATATCTACATATGTGCACCCATATTTATAAGCCCGTCAAGGTTTATGTAATGACTTGTGGCGGAACCAACGTGATCTTAATTAAGTCCAACCGTGTGCTTAGCGCCGGCCACAGTGCTGCTCGGTTTGAGTGGTCCACCGCCGCCGCCGTGTGTCTGATTGGCTTAACCCCAGTCGCCACGTATTACTTACATATGTATATGTGCATATGTTTGTGTGTGCGTGTGTGTGTATGCTGCGTCGGTATGCGGGGCGTGCAATTTCACTGTATCGCCGCAACTACAAATTAAAAGCGCAAGTGTAAATTTTTAATTACAACAAAAACCAATAACATGCATGTACCGTTGTGTAGCCAACATTACCGTTAATGAAAATGGCAATAAAATTTGCGGTGGGAAGTGAACGAATGCTGGGAACACAAATTACGCGCAAACAAAATGAGGAAAAAATAAAAATCAATCGCAGAAAAAAAGACAGCAACTAATGTAATGAATCTGCACAATTTCAACAGTTTTGCACATAACATTTATTAATTTTTTCAATTGGTAATTTTTCAATTTTTTTTACATTTAACTTTTTTTTCTCAATAACTCAATCTCCGCATGAATGGGAATGTGGAAAGAAAGGCTGCGTAAGTTTTAATGCCCAATTATAAATTTATTACCGAAAAGGCTATTTTTAGTACATAAGTATATACATATGTATGTACATTTGTATGTTTGTATGTATGTATATACGTACATACATATGTATTAATATATGTAACTACATAACAAATATACCATATGTAAGGGCAGGTCAACTTATGCAAGCGCTTTCTTTTGATTGAAATCGCCAATGTTCGACAATTTTTTTACTTTATCAATTAACTTTATGCATAAGCAAACTTAAAATATTCGATTTTTTTTTCAATTTGGACAATAACATTTTTGATGACTTATGGGGCGAATCATTATTTTTTTAATTATTATAAATAGTTAATAAAGTAGGCACACGGCGTAAATTTAAAATATAAAAACCAAAAAAATAATTAAATCGCTATTTTACAATTGATTAATCAGCAAATGAAAAAACGCCATAAATTACGAATTTCTCCCAGACAATTTAAAAATTTATTGTTAACATTTTACAGAAAAAATTACTCAAAGGAAATATATTTTTTATACTTTCGCTAAATGTTGCTTTGGGGGTTTCCTAAGAATAACGGTTGTTTGTGGTAATAAAAAAAAAATTGAAACAGATGTACTTCTATTAATCTTCTTTATAAATAAAAATGTCACGTTGTTTGTCCGCAATGGACTTCTAAACTACTTAAACGATTTTAACAAAATTTAGCACACTGTGTCCAGTTCGAGCCGCCTTAGAAGATAGAATAGTTAAAACAATTCATAAATAAAGAATACAGTGAAAGCTCTCTTAAATGGATGCCCTATTAAGCGTACAACTCTTTTAACTGGACAGAAAGGCAGAACTTATTTAAAATTAAATCTCAAGTACAATTCTCATACCGACAAAAATGATTTCTCCTCTATTCGTAAATAAAATTTTCACTATATTCAATAATTTATTAAATGAGTAATACGGAGACTGCTATATATATTTCTGGCTTAGGCAACACTAAGTGTTGCCAAGTGCAATCTGACATTTCCATTGGAAAGTTTGACATTTTTTAGCATAACATCACTCAGAACGTTTTGTCATTTAATCGTGAATTGTTTTATTTACAGAGAATTAAAAAATTCATCTCGACCAAAAAATGGAATTAACTCGTGAACATTTTCGTGCGATCATTTTTCACAACTTTCAACGTGGATTATCACAACAAGAGTGCATCGATGAACTAAAATCTTTGTATGGCTATGAAGCACTATCCTATAGCACTGTGAAAAACTGGTACAACGAATTCAATCGTGGCCGACGCTCGCTCAAAGACGAACTCCGTGAAGGTCATCCAAAA
Source organism: Bactrocera tryoni (assembly GCF_016617805.1). Classification (NCBI taxonomy): domain Eukaryota; kingdom Metazoa; phylum Arthropoda; class Insecta; order Diptera; family Tephritidae; genus Bactrocera; species Bactrocera tryoni. Next base: position 7,858,880 of record NC_052502.1, on the reverse strand, counting down.
ACAGACGTTGTGCCAGAAAGGCTCGTGTGGATTGGTGTAAAGAAATGCTGAAAAAATACGATCGCCTTGCTTCAAAAGACGTTTATAAGATCGTCACAGGTGACGAATCATGGATCTATGCGTATGAGCCCGAAACAAAACAGCAATCGACCGTGTGGGTCTTCCAAGACGAGCCAAGTCCAACGAAAGTTGTTCGTGGAAGAAGCACTTCGAAGCAAATGGTCGCCTGTTTCTTCGGCAAAACTGGTCATGTGGCGACTGTTCCGCTTGAGCAACATAGGACGGTCAATTCTGAGTGGTACACCACCATTTGTTTGCCTGAAGTCTTCGGAGAAATTCGAAAAACGAACAAGAGAAGACAAATCATTGTGCACCATGACAATGCGAGCTCTCACACATCGGCTCAAACCAGCGCCTTTTTGACCGGCCAAAACGTCGAATTGATGGGTCATCCGCCGTACAGCCCTGACTTGGCACCCAATGACTTCTTTTTATTCCCACACATCAAGAAAATAATGAGTGGTCAACGATTTTCGTCGCCAGAAGATGCTGTTGAAGCATTCAAAAACCATGTTTTGGAGGTGTCTCAATCGGAGTGGAAAAAGTGCTTCGAAAATTGGTTTGAGCGCATGCAAAAGTATATAAATCTTGATGGAAAATATTTTGAAAAACAATAAAACCATTTTTGTTGATAAGTATTCCTATTTTCATTATTAGGCCAGAAATATATGTATATAGCAGCCCTCGTAGTATAAAATGTATGCCAAAGCAATGCGTGTTCGGATCCACTATTATCTTATAAATTGTAACGGCTTTTTCAATCGATAAGGTAAAAACATAAAATAGTTTTCTGACAGTATAGGAAAGAAGCTAAGCTCTGAGAAAAATCAGACCAAAAAAACAAAAATCAGCTTTCTATGATCTGTTCTATAAATCCCTAAGCAATTAAGATATTAACATCCTATAGCCTTTTGGCACAGTCAAATTAATTTAGTATATTAAGATTATAATTGAGAAACCAGTTTTTGCCTTTCCCACAGCCGGCTACTCCATTAACGATAGGCACGATTAACGATGAGCTGTTATACTTGCTCGTGTTCTTCATTTGTATTTTGTGTAATGATTAAAATTCAATAGTTAATTGCTACATTAACAATACACACAGCCTGGACAACAACCAGCAGAGTTAAACACAGCCCATATTTACAGCGTGGACAACAACCCGCAGAATGGCATTACAGTTTCAACTCGATTTCAATTTGATTAAGAATTAAGGCAGTAAAATGAGATTTTCATATGTTATGATAAATCGATCTAAAATAGCGCTTGAATCGAGCAAAGGCCGGTTAATTGATCAATTAACTCTTGTGCCAAAAGGCTATAATTGGTAGTTTGTTATAGATTATTCAAAATTTGTCGCATTGTCTTGGAAAAGAATCCATGCCGAATTTCGTGAAGTTGTTTTGTCAAATAAAAAGTTTTCCACACCACAGCTTGGCTTTGACCGGTCAGTTTTTGTGACATATTTATGTTGCAGAGGTCCGATATCGGCGGTTCCGACAAATGAGCAACTTCTTTGGGAGAAAAGGACTTTTACAAAACTTCTGCTCGATAACACAAAAACTGTAAGATTAATTTGCGTATATACAGACAGACAGATGGTTCTTTATAAATGTATATGTATGCTATATACTTCATAGAGGCCCAGACGAACTTAATATATATGTACATATATAAATATATGTATATAAATATATGTATGTACATATATATAAGCCGGTTGAGGATGTAGAAATAATGGTGTTGCCGCGATACTCTCTTTGAAGTTTCTTATTGGAACAAGAATGATAGAGGCAAAATTGCGGTACACTACGTTATACCATAAATGAGATCAGATTAGAGTAATAAACGAGGAATGCACCGCGACCTTAGGGTTATTGTGCCCTCACCTAAATCACAAAGACTATCCTAGTATATTGATAAAGTCCAATATACTGCTGAATCCAAGAGCCTTTAGCCTGCGTCTGCAGACTGCAATGCAGAACCATGCAGCAGAAGCGGCATTTTACGCAAAAAGCTAGACCCATGTTGTATAAGTGCTTTTTCAGCTAGCGGAGGACATTGTGGAATGCGACAAGTAGTCTGAGTTCGTCTCTAGAGACAAATTATTTAAACCTGCTGAGGTTGTAACCCCAATTAGCAACTTGGTATGTCGCATGCCTCGGTGTTGTTGCCAATATCTCTCTGCTTACACATTCTTCCCTGCGGAGCAGCTCCTTTGTGATATGGGGTCCCACCGCGACAAAGGTTTCAGTTCCTACTCTGTTCGTAGATGCTGCAGAGCGGGCGAGCTCATCAGCCAATTCATTCCCGGCTATGCGTTTGTTACCGGGCACCCAAATGAGGTGCACTTGGTTACGTTCCGCTAGGCTGTTCAGCCGTTTTCTACACTCGTGCACCAGTAACGATTCGATCGCATAGGCAGAGATTGCTTTAAGTGCCGCTTGACATTTGCTAAATGTGATTATATGTATGTATGTATGTTCGTTGCGTTAGTTGCGTTGGAGGTTTATCTCAATGCACCGACTTATAGCAAAGACTTCTGAATGAAAAATGCTCTGAAAACTTCCCACATGGAAGATAGCAGTTATAACACTTTCATGAAGTATCTCTTTTATGATTTCAACTCGATAACCTTGTTGTTGCTTTTACGCATAATTTTTTGACAAGAGAGCCGAGGCGAACAGAGAAAGGGCGAATCGAAGGCATTCAAAATTCATAAGTAGGAGCAGCTGTTGGCTAATAAAAGCGCTATATTTAGACCTTGTCGCATTAAGAAAGTAAATAAGTTTTCAAATAAATAAGTAACTGTAAAAAACTTAATTATTGCAATTGTTTATTAAAAAACACAGCTTCCACCAACTGAGTAAAAAGATTAATTGTCTACGATACAAATTAAAATTGCAAAATAAATCACTTAAGCTATTTACAAACACCAAGAAGATATGCAAATTTAGTAAAATGAGATTTTAAAAATTGCAAGCACATAAATGACGATTTTATATGTAAATGTATACCATATACATATGTATATTTTGGGTGCCTGCATTTACATTTACGAGGCTAATAAACTAGAAATATGTTAAGTAGCAAAACACTAAATTCAGTCGATAAAAATCTCTAAGCTTCTGAAAGTCTTACAACTAAGGAAATAATGTGTTATGCCTTGATTAATTATGGAAAATATAGAATTACAATAAAAAACGAGATAGCAAGCCCACGTTGTACACCAACAAGCATTTGCTATTAAAACTGTTAAAAATGCAGAATTGGGGAAAGACTAGGTGGAAAAGGAAGGGTATATATAATACTGAAGATACCCTCTAGGAAAATGCAGGAAGATACAATAATTATCGTGTAATTAAATGAGCAGACAAGTTCTGCATTTATTATGTAGAAGCAAGGTTTTCTAACCTCCTTAGTAAATATATTTCGCAGCAGAAAAAAAAAATAATAATAAATATTATGAATTGAAAATTTGGAAAATTTTAAAATATTCGAACCATTAGGACCAAGATCACATAGCAGTTCAGTGGACTTTGTCTTTCCTCCTCCTCCTCTGGCCTACAATTTACGAGTTAGGGCAACCAAATCTTCTCGTGTGAACTCGCACATAGAAATAATTAGTTTTTGTCTCAAACAGAACAGAAACAGAACAGAAATTTTTAACGGACGCTGTAGTTTTAGTTGACTTTTGCAGTGTTAGTAGAAAAATCAGCAACAATGTCGAGCACAGCAATTTCCGCACACATGTACACACTGTTATTTCAAGCAAATATGGAAATAGCGCTAAAAATGCAAATGTCACAGGCGCTAATTGAATTTCAAACTCAACATTCACAGATAAACAGATAAACAGATAGCAAAATTAACGATATCAATAAATAAATACTAGTAAAAATTTTTGCAAATTACTTTTGTACATTAGGAATGTCTCTATACAATATAATAAGGAGCGGTAAGGAGAATTTTCGAGTTTTGTAAAATTTAATTGCATTACTAGACTGAAACTCGAATCTGAAGTGTTTTTTCGTGGAAGAAGCATAGAAAGCCTATGCGCTTGTTAGTGACCTCTTCTCTGCTACTCTCAAAATATTTTCTATTATCCTCTTAGATCACTTCAATTGAATTTTTTTCGCTTTGTGTGAAATTTTTTTGCTCTCGGCGATTTCATTATCATACAATTTATGGTAAAATCTGAAAATTTATTATATATCGTCACCAACGTATCATCAAAAAAAAAAATTGGAAAACACTGTCAGATTTGATAACCAATACATAACCGCTTTATAACCAAAACTGAAGTTTTTGTTGTTTTAATATTTATGAGCGTATGATAACCAATATATAACCACTTTATAACCAAAACTGAAGTTTTGTTTTAATATTTATGAGTGTGTGATAACCAATATATAACCACTTTATAACCAAATCTTTTGATTGAAAAAACCGCAATATCGTCGAAGCTGTCTGATTTTAAACATACATTATGATTCAGATTTATAAATAGAGAGCAATATCTTTATATTTCTCGAACTAACCAAATTTTTTTTTCTGATTTTTTTGTTCTGATTAATTAAGTACACCCCTAATACACCCAATACACTTGTTAAAATCAGCGCGGTTAATAAAAATAAACATTTATATGTAACTTAAGCATATTGATTAGAGCAAACTGTAAATTGTTGCAATTTATTATTGTTATTGTTGTTGGTAGCCGCTACACATTTACTACAAGTATGAATAAAATTAGTTGTTGTTGTTGCCTAGGTAGTTAAAGGTATTTGCAGCGAATGAATTGTACACAGTTCTATAAATTATTTGCTCAGTTGGCACAACAACAAAAACAATAAAAACTACAGTGTAAACAGCAGCAACTTTAGCCGAAATGCAAACAAACAAATGTTGAATATAAATAAATTAAAGCAACTAAATGTACGTGTAGGTGCTTGTACTTAAAACTAACAACTAGAGCACAACAAAAACAACAACAACGAATAAAACCGAACATTGCACTAGCAGAATTCGGTCAAAATTTGGTTTTTTGGTTACTCGAACACTTGTAAATTAAGTTTCGAATGCAAATCACAGTCCTACATACGTATATACTTATGTATGTATGTATTTGCATGTATGTATATACCATACTTACATACATATATGGAGTTGCAACATCAATTTATATGCAAGCATTTTTAGCATTTGCGACAAGCCTGATTTTTATGTTTCTTCCAGCGACGCTGAGAAATCTGTGCCAATGCGGTTGAAACCAACAAGCTCTGGCTGGCGTCTGCGGTTTCTTATACTAAACCATGTGGAGACAGCGTGCAGGGCTTCAACTGCCATTATTATTCTCTTTTTATTATATAGCTACACACTAAAAAAATTTGCAAAAATCGATTTATGCGCTTCTTTGCATGCAATTAGTAAGATGTGCATACATACATATGTATATGTATGCGCATATAAGTACATATGTAAGTGTGTTGGAAACAAACTTGAACTTGAACTTTATGCCTTTTGTGCAAAAAATGTCATTTATTGCTTTTGACACTTTTTCACGCACCTTTAAACCCTTTAGTAACCTGATATTCTCTACACCTGATTTTAGTCGTTTTCTTTTTAATTTACTCATACAGATGTATTTATGCAATATTTCCTCGAAAATTTATTGTATAGTTATTTACATTATTTTATAGATAACAAGTAAGGAAGGGCTAAGTTCGGGTGTCACCGAACATTTTACACTCTCGCACGATACGTGATAATCGAGATTTCATTATCCGTCATTTACATATTTTTCAAATACCGTATTTCTGTAAAGTTTTATTCCGCTATCATCATTGGTTCCTAATGCATATGTATATTATACAGAGAAGGCATCAGATGGAATTCAAAATAGCGTTATATTGGAAGAAGGCGTGGTTATGAACCGATTTCACCCATACTTCGTACATGTCATCAGGGTGTTAAGGAAATAATACATACCGAATTTCATTGAAATCGGTCGAGTAGTTCCTGAGATATGGTTTTTGGTCCATAAGTGGGCGAGGCCACGCCCATTTTCAATTAAAAAAAAAATTATGGGTGCAGCTTCCTTCTGCAATTTCTTCCGTAAAATTTAGTGTTTCTGACGTTTTTTTTTAGTCGGTTAACGCACTTTTAGTGATTTTCAACATAACCTTTGTATGGGAGGTGGGCGTGGTTATTATCCGATTTCTTCCATTTTTGAACTGTATATGGAAATACCTGAAGAAAACGACTTTGTAGAGTTTGGTTGACATAGCTATAGTAGTTTCCGAGATATGTACAAAAAACTTAGTAGGGGCGGGGCCACGCCCACTTTTCCAAAAAAATTACGTCCAAATATGCCCCTCTCTAATGCGATCCTTTGTGCCAAATTTCACTTTAATATCTTTATTTATGGCTTAGTTATGACACTTTATAGGTTTTCGGTTTCCGCCATTTTGTGGGCGTGGCAGTGGGCCGATTTTGCATATTTCTCAGAATTGTTCACTCTACAAAAGTGCAACAAAGTCGTAACTCATACCAGCGAGGTAGTATGGGGCTTTAAACCCCATTTTTCCAAGAAATTCGCATTTTTTTGTATATATCTCGTAAATGACAGGAGCTATAGAAAAAATGTACGTGACAAATTTGTAGGAAATTTTATTTGCTATAAAAAATGTTCGAGGTCAAAATCGCTATCATTAATACTTCTCGAGGTATTCGGCTTTAAGGTAAGGAATTTTAGGGTATTTCCAAGGAAATTTCGTGACGGGACTGAAAAAAATTAATAGTTCAAAAAAAAAACACCCTAATATATATGTGTATGTATATATTACATAGCGTGAATACATAGTCGCATACATGCAAATATCGACCAGAGATAAAGAGATGTTTAACTCCTCTCTCACTGGAAATGAAAGAACAATTGATAAACGTCAAAACCTCCTGAACTTTGTCAGTTGATCGAGTTCAGGAGGTTTTGACGTTTAGCAATTGGAAACGAACGATTGCCAGATTGAAATCTTACGAAAAAAATATGTAAACGGAGGGATTTGTTGCATCGTTCAATACCACTTATAAAAAATGTAAAACAATGAAAATTAAATAAATTTGTGAAATTTAAAGGTATTTGATGAAAAGTTTTGTAATTTGAAGCATCATGGTAATATTTTCAACGGAAAATTATTAAAAACGTTTAATGATTGAGAGCTAACAAGCTTAAATCCTATTATTGGGCATTGAAAGGACAAAAGTCAGTTGTTATAATATTCTTTAAAAAGATTTAAATAGTTTCTCCATATAATAAATAACCACTATATAGTAATTTTTATTCATACTAAATGTTGGGTGTTTTAATTTAAATGCCCAAAAATTGTAATTTTGTTCAATCTGGCCATAATGGAAAATGTTATAAAAAACGCTAATTTTGAGGCGCTCTCACACTGGAATAAGTTTAACAACCCTTTATTCCTGTATCGACTATATATTTTCAACTGCGAGTCAGATTGTTGCCTCTCTTCAGAATTAAATTATATGAAGTTTTGAGAAACTTTAAAGTCAAATTTATGTACAGAAATATATTCATAAATACTTATAGTTCTGTATGTATGTATGTACTATACGTATATGGGTGAGTGCATTTATTAACTCCTGCCCCCACAAGTGGATAAAACTCAATTGACTTCAACTATTATTCAGTACTTATTGTTATTATCCACTAAATAAATAAATTTACTGGTGGTGCTTTGGTCGTCTTAAGCGAAAGTGAGCTTTTTTTAAGCAAAAAATTTTGAATATTTTATCTAAAAGGTTTATTTGCAATAAAAAAATAGACGCGCGTCTCGCTTGTTGCTTAGAACAAGTCAAGTTGTCCGCCTTTAAACAAAGTCCCCTTAAGTCATTTAAAAATACTGTCGCATATTTAAAATATGACTAGTTAATGGTAATGGAAAGTTTATATAAATTAATAAAATTATTATATACATATGTAAATCAACATCAGTTCATACATGCATATACATATATTAATTTGATATGCAGTGGCGTAGCTAGGGGGGCCAAAGGGGCCGTCGCCCCGGGCGCAACATCTTGGGGGTGGCAAAACGATCTTCGCTGTTTTTTTATATTCGGAAAAATACTTCAACAAATTTTTTTACAAAATTTATTATAAAAGATAAAGAGTTGTACACTCACAATGTAATAATCTGAATAACAATGAAAAATATTAACTTTTACTCGAATACTTTGAATTTGTCTTATATCTTTTGGCTTATATCTTTCTTAAAAATAGTGATAGAACTTAAGATCCACTTTTCTAGCTTTGATCGCTGCAAAATCACATATCATATCATTGTAATTTAAAGTTGAAGCAGTTTCACATTCTATTGAGAGAATCGCAAGATTGGACAGTTTACTCTGACTCATGGTCGATCTCAAGTAAGATTGGATCAATTTAAGTTTGCTAAAAGATCTTTCACAAGATGCAACTGATACAGGTAAAGTGAGTGGTATTCTTAAAGCTGTCGCTAACGTCTTGTAGGCTTCCAGTCTCATGTGTCAAAAGTGTACAAGATGAGCGAAAATGGGCTTTTTCTATGGCTTTTAATAAGATGTCTTGTAAATTTACTATCAATTTCCTCAAAAACCGCATTGTGAGAATTTTGGAACTTCTTCGCGTGGCTTCTAGTTCCTAAATTTTATATACTTGATATCGAAGATATTTTGTAAAAATTCACTTTCGTTCGAACCACCTCATGAAACTTGTAGGTAGCTAGATAAAGGGGGCGGCAGAACATTCTTGGCCCCGGGCGCCCGAAATTGTAGCTACGCCACTGTTGATATGCCATGTAACCACTATACAAAGTTCAAACAAGTTCTATAAGCTGAGGCATTTAAGTTAGAAATTGACTCATTTGTTTTGCTGTTCTAACAAGCTAGAGTTAATTAATGAATGTCTTGAGTTGAAACTAACTTTTACTTTTGGAAGGTGGAGCACCAAAGGAAATTCACGAACGAATGTTAGAAGTGTATAATGATTGTTCACCTACAATTAGAACAATAGAAAGATGGGTTGCTGAATTTAAACGTGGTCGTACAAGCCTTGAGGACGATCCACGTGAAGGACGTCCAAAAAGCGCATCAACACCAGAAATCATAGCCAAATTACAGAAAGATCGTCGATTGACGTGAGTCATATTTTAAGCGAAATTTTGGGTTTTAGAAAGCTGTGTGCTCAATAGGTGCCGCATTCGCTAACAATGGAACAATAACACATTCGAATGCGACTTTCTCAGCAACATTTGGAGCGTTTTAAAAAGGATAAAGTGGATTTTGTGCGTCGATTCATCACTATGGATAAGACTTGGGTCTATCACTATGATCCTGAATCAAAACAAGAGGCTAAAGAATGGTGTGAACCTGGTTGTTCGGCTTCGAAACGAGTTCGTGTCCGGAAATCGGCCAAGTAGGTTATACCACCACTTTTTAGGGATGCGAGAGGGATTTTATTTGTGGATTACTTGCAAACTGGTAAAACAATAATTTCTGAAGATTATTGCAATCTTTTGGATCACTTGAAGGAAAAAAATTAGTGAAAAAAGACCAGGTTTGCAGAAGAAAAAAATCCTTTTTTATCAGAACAATGCAGCATGTCAGTAGAGCATTTTGAACTGAATATACTCGTATATAGTACGTCAGGCTAATTACCCTTGTGCCCATAAATTGCATACATAACATAAAACAATAAACCTACAGGCTAAGCTGATATTTGAAGTCTTCTATATATCAATATTTAGGAGCATTCGAAGAAAACATGACAATAGGTACGATCTGCGCTTTGTCATAATAGACTGATCAGAACCTTTAAACTATTATCTGCCTCTTAGAAGAAACGTTTAAATTTCCAATACAACCTTCTAACTCTTTAGAAGCGACTATACAGAATATTTCATATTGGTATTTAGCTTTTGTAACAATCATAGTATTTTGCAAACAGCAGCAAAATAACGATGCCCGTCCAAGGTTAATGAAGACATCGACATCAATGCTCAATAATAGCTATCCACAGAAACGACCCTCATGTCATCACATATCAAACAATTCCAACAGATATCCTGTCGTTTCAATGTCAGATTAGCATCAAGCTACAAATGTCTACTGCATAAAGTAAATATAGATGTTATACAACCATACATACATATACGGTGTTACATCTCCCGCTATGTGTCCTTTCGTGGCATGTCATTGTCATGCACTCAATCGGAAATCGAAGTTTCTGTTTGTATTGCTCCAAAGCGCTATGTATTCAGTGGTTTATTTATATGTATGTATATCTTTTGCTGAATAGTTTTTAGATAATGGCTTGAAAGTTTATGGGGAGGTTAGAACGCCCCTTTGAATGTAGTCAACTGTCGTTTTGTGCGAATATGTGTAACTCCCATGAGCTTTCATATAGATGTTTCATTGATTGAAGGCATTGACATTGAAAAGGAGGCGTTGAACTATCAATTTTGATTTTGTATTTTAAAATGTTTGTATAGTTTGGAAACAAGAGTTCTATGAATATGTATATACATATGTATACTTTCATCAATATTGCTTCAAAAGAAGTTTTGAAAAATATTTTTTTAACTAGCGATTAATCTTGAATAAAAAAACTGCCATGGCTGTTATGTCCATAGACTTCCTTTTCATAGAATAAAAGCACTCACGCACAGCACAAAATATTGTGAAAATGTTTATAATTAGTCAAGCTTTCAGTCTTTAAAATTTAAAGCATTAACGAGTTTTATTATAACCCATATGGAAGGAGATGCTGAACTAATTGAAATTTCTCTACTATTACTTTCCAGTCATTTGGATAATTCACTCACAAGCGATGGGTCTACCCACTGTTGAAAGTACAACACTAACTAATTTACGTCGGAACACCCCTTGTCCCAGTTTAGCCAGAGATGCTCCATTGTTTCCCTGTCTAGAGCAAGGCACCAGGGAATTTGATTGCAACTTTCAAGCCGAATGATGCTGTAAGCTTAATATTTTGCTAATCCTATGGCAAGATCACTTACAACTGCAGTTCTAGAACTGAAAGGTTATACAAACAACCCGTTCAAAAACCATATTTTCCGGCACAATCTTTTTTACAACAGATAAAAAACTGAATAGAAATCTCTTGTCCATGAGAACTGAAAACTACAGTCAGTATCAGTACATAGCCTCATTTTTTCAAAACGGTATTTCCATAAATTCAATTTTTAATTAACTTTTACACATTTCAAGCTTTGGTTTCGCTGTCAAGTTCGTTTCACTAATTTTTGCCACAATCTAGATTGGGTTAAGCTTCTATGCGCGATGGAGGTAAGTAAGAATGATGGTTGTGTATATTCTTGCGGCAGTCCACCCACAGTGGCATGAGGTCCAAAATCTCAAAACATACATACAAACATATTATTGTATCTGTTCCGAAAAGGTGGCTACAACTTAGACTGTTTAAGCACACATGTATTCGAGTTAACCAGTTAGAAAAAGTTTATTCAAAGTGCTGGAACCAGTTTTGCATCCCACACACACAATGGATTTTGCATTCGCCAAAGTAAATAATCGAAAGATAGATAAGTTTTATTTAAATATTTCAGTGTTGCGAATTGTAAGCTGTAACGTGTTCTTAAGCATACGCGGTCAGATGAATTTACCTACACTCATGCGTGTATGTGTGTGTGGGTAATTTCAATATCTTGATGTTTGCACTGATCGTCGAAATAAATGGGAACTGACAACCCTCTGACACTTCACAGACGTATATGGCTTAAATAGAATTTGGCTTGTCAGCTTCTTATAAGCCATACCAAATCGGTTGCGCAGGTTGTGTTTGTGTGCAAATAGTTCGCCTAAAATCATAACTGGATTCTATATTTATTTCTCATTATTGCCACAATGCGCATTTGATTGGGACTTTCAATATGCGTTGAATATATTTATAGATATGAATATATGTACATATATAGTATATATAAACAGGTACCGCTGCTGTAAGACATTTTTTTTTTCGGTAGATATGGTATAGCTATGTTTGGCAAATTCAAATTTGATTGATCGTAATCTTTGCTCTAAAGTTGTAAATTTATGTAGGTACATATATACATACACCCGTACATACATATACATATGTATGTATATGTCCCGTGTGGGCCAATAACACTCATTTTGAATGAACGCTCCGAACTTTTTCTACTTCTTATACTCATTTATTTTCCACTTCGCTGGTTGTAAGAACAAATGTGTATAAATTAAATATTAATCAATTACAATGTTTGCATATTTTGGAATTTCCACATTTTCGGCATATTTCTACAAAATCATGCAAAATTTTAGTTCAATAACCTAAAGGCAAAAAAGTGTGAAAAATTGCTGCTATTTTTTAAATTTGACTTATTCGTTGTAAAAATATGTATGCTAATGAGCTCTTGTAGAAATCTATAGCAGCAGGAGAATATATAAAGGTTATAAAGACACGCTTTATTTGAAAGATAGATTTAGATAGAACGAAAAGTTTTTAAAACAGATTTATCACCTTCTTAAGGGGGTTTACGGGTTTAAAAAAATCGATTTTTTTTATTCTCTTATTAAATTTTACAACACCCCTAGAATATTGATCTAAATTTTCAAGTTAAGCCGAATAATAGGTTCGGAAATACAGCCTTGAGAACTTGTGCGCTCAGGCAAGCTAGGCTAAGCGCGTCGCCTTTAAACCCTTCTTTCACGAAACTGTGTTTTGGAAGTCGGTTGGAACGATTTCTCGAGAATTACAGAAGCGATCTTCATGAAATTTTACACAGCTCTTTGAGATACAATTCTTTAAGACTTGGACAAAGGTTTTTAAACTATTTTAAATAAAAAATGTGGCGAAATTTTCATTTTTTGTAAAAATGTCTGGGAAAAATACAATTTGAATTTTTTTTCCTTTGTCCAAGTTCCAGGTTAAGGCTTTAACTAAAACACGTATTTTTTCACTTTAGATGATCCTGTAAGGAGTTATCCTGCCAACGGGGGTGCTTCTTTTTTCCGAGAGGTCACCGGGAATGCCGTTACAATGACCGGGTTTAAAATAAAATTTTACAAAAATTTCAGAATTTTCTTGATTTCGTTACTCCTGCAAGTAGATAGACCCACTATGATGATTTAATGGGGAGTGAATTGAAAATATAAACTCTCCTTCCTTTCAAAATAATAATCTCACCCACTGCCAGTAAGGCCTTGATGATCTCTGTTATCGCTAACGAGGCCCAATCGACCAAGTACATAGGCGCTATTTACATGCACAGCAGAAAAATTCTGTTGCCTACGTATCGGCCTGGAGGGCAGCAGCAGTCCCACCACCAAAACCGGGCGCTAGCACGATCAGCCATCCATTTTAAACTAAATGATTACAGCAACCACAAAGAGAAATAATGAATATTGATTGAATGTGAATTCTCATGATATGTTGTCAAAAATTAAAACCGGAAATTTTAAAATATTTTTATCCTCATTGTCTATATACTCTTTATATGGTAATATATGGAGTGCTTATGAAACTAGATTACCAAAAATAATTATTGATAAATCTCGCATATCAATTTTGTCCACCGATATCTATTTCATCACTTCATTTACATTTCTACCCAAAGCTACTGTCAATGATGTCATTTCAGGGGTAGTAGTGTCTTTTTTGGCCTTTAGCATTACTAGTTTTCTTTATGCGATCACTCATAGCTTTTTTAGGTGCAAACCGTGAAATTTTAATGGACAGGTTTGGCTTTGCTGATTTTGATTGTTCTCGTACGACTGATTGCACAAAGAAACCACTCAACAAGCAGCCACTTTATGCAAATTGCGAAAAAAAAAACACACGCGACAATCCGCCATAGCGACACATTGGACAAAAGATCAAAAGAAGTTAAGTCCGAACAATAAGCGTATGGCCGCAGCCAAAGTAAACAACGCACCGAATTCAATGCCCCGGGTTATGAGTGTGGCATTGATTAGAGAATTTTCAAAATTTCATACTCGTATCCATAATATTTTACGATTGTCATCAGCGTTGGTTATTTGGAAAAAAATTATGGCTTTTAAAAATTATGCAAAGTGTGACCAAAAAGATTAGCACATGAGTCGATTACAATTGTATTATTATTCTAATGTTTCTAATAACATGAACACAATATTGACCCCGGGCTTTCTTCATTTGTTCTTATTCTTTATAGCAAAACACGACAACATGTAAGCTGATACACGGACCACGAAAAAAGTAGCGCTTTTAATTAACAATTATGTTGAATTCTCTACCAGATAACGGTAATTAAATGTGCTTAACAAGAAACTTATTGCTTTGAGTTTTAACTGAAAATGGAGTCTTCAAAAAAAGTTCATTTTTAACTTGATTAATATTGAAGGAAACTCATTTGTTACTAAGATTAGATCAAGTATTGAATATCCGGCAGTCCCAGTCTACTAATTGGTATGGGTATTCATATACCGAAACATTCCCGAACACTGTTGGTGTGAATATTGGATAATTTTGTACTGCCACAAAAAAAGAAAAAAGTATTGAGCTTTAATTAGTATCAAATTTCTTAGTTTTGTTAATTTGAAGACAAATTTTATATGACAAATGGAAACCGTTTTTAGGTTATGTTAAAACTACTTCTTAAGCAACGAAAGAGCATAACTAACAAGTAAGGAAGAGCTAAGTTCGGGTATAACCGAACATTTAATACTCTTGCAACTTGCCAGGAGACCAAAGCTAGAGAAGTTGCTTCAAGTACATAAGGCTTGTTTGTTATATGGAGTCAAAGGCGAGTTTTCACCCGATTTTATTTACTCTAAGCACAAATATGCACCGTTATAAAAAACACGCGCTTTCAATTTTCTTAAGATAACTCACAAATTGGCCGATATATGCGGTATATAGTCACCCAGAAGTTCGAAAATCCTTATATTAGATACATGGGGGCTACGGGAAGTATTTACTCACTTCAAGCCATTTTTGATACACAGAATTACTATTGTCAGGAAAGAATTCTCTCTGAATTGCAATTCTATATCTCACACATTGAACGATATTTCCGATAAAAAGTCAACTATAAGCACTGAGTCCACATATTCAGTACCTAGGGGCTTGAACAGTTTTGGTTCGATTTTCGCAATTTTTGGTCATAAGATGGCACACCTCAAATGCACTATTCGTTCAAAGGTTGATTCTTGTTTTTTATACTGAAAAGTGAAAGTTTCAAATGGAAATAAAAATTGTGTTATATGGGAAGTAGGCGCGGCTGCAGTCCGATTTTGCCTATTTTCACATTATAGTATTAAAATGTCAGAGGAAGGTAACGTATCAAATTTGGTTGAAATCGGTCGAGTGGATCTCGAGATATGTGATTTATCCTAAAAGTGAGCGGTGCCACTGAGCTGAGCTCATTCCATTCCCACAACAGTCGGATCTACGTAACCGGAATGGACCCGGATTTTTATCCAGCCAAGGACTGTCAACTCGGCAGATTTCTGCCGCTACAGCAACAACAATAACAGTTGGGCTCACTCATCAAACACATCATCTAGTGACTAGACGTGGGTTTATGAAACTTTAGTGAGTAGGAGGGTACAATGGTGCGCTTAGAAGTGTTTTGGCGTAGCCTGCATGGAGCCGCTATTGGTACAGATCTTGGTGGTAGTAGCAAATAATCGAATGAGACCTGGGAGGGCTGAAGTGGAGAAGGGTTTCGTGTGAACAGTGGTTGATCACGAGTTAGTCGGTTCTAAGTTTAAGGCGAAAGCCGAAAATTTTCAAGTTTTAATGAAATGAAGTGAAATTTAATATTTTTATTTCATAGTAATTAAACACTTGAATAATTTTGAACGAAAGGGAGTACGGTTCCAATTCCGTAACCTGTTCAATATCCGTTTTTTATTAAAAATGGGCCTTGTGCTCATCCAGGCAACAGGAACGTCGTCGAAAGGTATCAGAAGAGTTTTCTTTTCTGTTTTATAGTCGTACTATCATGAAAGTTTTTCGAAGAGAGATATGATAGATGGACTAGAAGAGCATGACATTTACTGTTGTGTCGATATTTTCTCCTCGGACCTTGAAAATTTATGGTGGGGTTACGCAAACTTCTCAACAGGCCGTGCCAATAACCGCAGCTGGTCTCCAAGGTGATGTCGAAAGCGGACGTCAAAGACGGTCAAAATTTGAGGCGATACAAAAAATTTTCTTTGTTTATCGTGGTGTAGTTTACAATCACTTCCGTTCACAAGGTCAAACGTTTAATAAGGATTATAACTTGGCTGTTTTGAGACATTTATGTGAAGTCATTCGTCGTAAACGATCGGATTTGTAGGCAGAAAATGTATGGATTTTTCACCACGATAATACGATATCACCTTCTATCATGATTGTGACTGACTTTTTGCCCAATAGCGACACGAGAATCATTGCTCAGCCACCGCATTGGTCAACTTTGTCTCACTGTAACTTTTTCTGTTTTCTAAACTGGAAAATTTGTCCATTAAAGCCACAAAAAGTCTTTCGCTAAGCGTATTGCAGGAAACTAAATGTATTTATAGTCCGATCAAAGCTAAGAGACACATTTAAAATGGTATATTTCATAGCTCTATTTAAGGGATTACATGGGTGTACGGGTTTCAAAGAATTCTACAATACCTCTAAAGTATTGTCCTAAACTTTCAAGTTGATCCGAGTAATAGTTTCGGAGATATAGCTTTGAAAACTTGTGCGCTCGAGGTAAGCTAGACTAAGTGAGCCGTCTTTAAACGCGTTTTTCTCGAAACTGTGTTTTTGAATGATTTCTCGAGAACTACTCAACCGATCTTCATGAAATTCTACACAAGTCTTTGGTATACAATTATTAAAGACTTGGATGAAGGGTCGTTTTTGATTACAACTATGTATTTGAAAAAAAATGTCACGAAAGTTTTATATAGGAAAAAAAATTTTGAAAAAAGACTGTTGTTTCTTAAACAAAAAGTTTCAGCCCTATTAGGTTCTGTACTCATTCTCAGGTGAACAACAAGAGCGTTCAAACTTGAAACCTATTAAAATGTGACGCACGATTAGTTCTTGGAGACCTTCAATAAAGTAAGAAATTTTCATTTATCTAATTTTAAACTTATACAGCGCAAAATACTCAGGAAGGATGATTAGTAGCCACAATTTATACACCAAAAAACACACATTTTAACCAAGGTTTGAACAGCACACGCGCCCAAGCAAACTACCTTGGCTAATAATAACGCAATGAATTCTATCGCCAATTCGATTTAAATCGTGTTAAGTAATATATCATTCAATTAAATTCTCTTCAGCTAGACTTGCAGCTTTTGTGGTGGCTGACCATTAATCAAACTCCTAGCTTGCAATTAATCTCCCACACACACACATAATGAGCTCAAAGAATAATATCTAAGTAAAACTAAATTCATACATACTATACAGTATTGCCAATATTAAAAGCGTCTATGTGCTTGCCAAGAATTTCGCAACAACAAATACCAACTACTTCATGCAGTTTAACCCAGTTATGGGTCATATGACCAGCCTCAGCAAGGCTTTTAGCCACTAAAACGCAACAAGGCACTTGACCCGTGAGATTGTTCAGCCAGGTAAGTGTATGTTTGTGTGTATGTGTGCACGTAAGTGTTTGCAAGTACAAAGTGCAAAAGCCGCGTAGTTATTTATGAAATTGAAACTTTTGCCAGAAGCGCATTTTCACCTTCAAGCCCATTCAAAGCTCTCAGTCACCTTCCGCTTTTGTTGGACCAAAAATATTTGCCTGCATTGTGTATATACATAGTTTTATATGTATGTTAGACTGAAGTAAATAAACTATATAAATACTATAATCTAACGGTGAATGACCCATAGCAAAACAACAAAAGACAGCTGGCAGCTTATGTGAAGTATTTTTATTGATGACTGCGGCAGCGGCCACAGCAACCATAACAATAGCAAACTACTTGACATCTCCAACTAACGCTAATTGTGGCTTTTTGTACTCACACATACATATACACGCATATTTCGCAGCTATGATACCGTTGAGACCGATCATCTCGCTGAACTTCCAACGGCACAGTCGCCCCACTCAAGTTCATCGAAGCTAAAAATGTACAAATACAGCGCTGCCAATCACTCAAACGCAGCAATTGAACGCGATTTCTTGCCTTCTGCTTCTGCTTCTTCTTCTTCCAGTCCAATCAATCGATAGTTTAATCGAGCGCACGCTGTGGTTGTTGCTTGTGGGGTGGGGCAATGGGCGCAACGCTGTCGGCTAAAGTCAAGTGGATATCAAACGCGCAAAAATTAAAAAAAAGTAACACAAAAACACACATAACTGTTCTTGAGCTTGTTCAATGCTTTTAATTCAGGAAATCGAGAAACATTAAAAAATTAACACAACAACAATTGGTTTCATAAAAATTCGCTGGTGATTTATGAGCCCGGCTTTTGGAATTGGCAATGAATTGACATTTACTCAACAAACTGCGGTGGCTGCTTGACTGCTTGTCCGCCTGCCGCTCGGCGCTGATACTTAGTTGATTCTGATATTCATTCAAAGAGCATTAGGCGTCGCTTTAATGGACGCTTTTGACGCTTATCGTTTGCCTTCCGGCCACAACGCACACATACACACACACTCACACCTAGACACATGCACATAAAGTATGCTGCGGGCCATCAAATCTTGCAATCATAATGCCAATAACAACAATACCAACACAGCATTCATATAAAGTTTCAACAACAACATTGTAAATTGAATGGCAATAAATTGAAGTTAAATGATTTTTAGTGTTAATCGCGTATTTCTAGAGATATGTTTTGTGATAGGTATGTTCGATGAATTGGTCTTATGCAGATTTTGTACAAAAGACTTGCCGCAACGCAATACGAATGCTCACACACACACCATAAATTTTTGATTGGCAGACACGGATGTAGACGAAGGCTGAGTGTTTTCAGTGTTTTGTTTGTGTGTTACAATGTTTTTAAGAACATTTTCTTAGAATCGATTTGCTTAAGTGAACTGGGAAAGTCGTTAGAATGAAATGCATGTTATTTATTTACTTATTTATAGGTTTTTTTCGTACCCCGAGCAGGGTATATTAATATCGACATTCGACACGCAGTTTGAAACAAACAAAAGGCAACATCGGCGAAATCGATCTAAAATTTTGCACACGTTTATTTCTTCCAAAGATGCTGCTCTTTTGAGGTTTACTCGGTTATCGGTACAGTATAGTAGTATACAATGACATACAAACTCACCGATCAAACTCAAGTCCTCCTGCATAGCTCTTTTATTTAACAAAGCTTCTACATGAAAGAATATTACCTAATATAGAGATTCAATCTCTGAAGCAATTGACCATTACCTCGTAATATTTTATGATATTGATTCTGCCTAAACATCAGATTGAAGTGAGCTCATGGAGAAGTTCTATTCTTCGATTAACTTGGACGAAAGTGAAGTTTTGAGAGTAGGTCACTTTTCCGCAAAATTTTGGATCCAACACTTGTTATGCAAACTTATGTAGTAGGATGAAGAAAGCGTGATAGTTTCGAGGTTCCCTACTTAAAAAAAAAAAAAAAAAAAAACAAAAACAGAAATTTAATAGAGAATGTTTATTATCTTTCGAAAGAACCTTCTATGGCATTAATTTTTTGATCATTATCTCTTTGAAATGTTCGCAGCAGCTACGTTTCAGATGGTCCATCCGTTGAGTTCAATTCTCGACAACTCGTTCGAGAAATTTCCACCAGTAACTGTCGAATGACACGCTTGATGTTTTGTTCCAAGGCCTGAATTGAAGCGGAATTGTCCGCATAGACTTTAGACTTCACATATTCCCACAGGAAAAAATTTAACGGTGTGATATCCAACGATCTTGTTGGCCAATCGACCGTCGCAAAACGGGAAAATATCTGCTCACCGAAGTGTTCGTAATAAAATTGAACGATTTGTAAACGTTGTTCAGACGGAAGTTTGAAACCATACTGAATAGAAATAACATGACAGCTTGACACGACTCACGAGTGATCTGTCAAAAAAAGGCTATTGAAAAAAGCACGTCTAAGGATTTCAAAATGAAAAAAGAAAGTATCTTACGGCTCCGTTAAAGTAAACAAACACATATTTTTGATAAAAATTGAAGTTCCAGTTAAGAAAACTTTAAATAAAAAAATTAATTAGCCAGTTTTAAAGGGTTCCAACAGATATCCTTTTTTCACTTTTGAAATGCCTAAAAAGGTAGAATTCAAACGCAATAAACCCATTTTCAACTTCTTAATATGATACATTGATCCAAAAGTTAAACATCGTGTTGACATTATCAGCTGTCGATTGCACAAAAGTTGGAGATTGCGAATAGAACAACAAAATATAAATCAAATAGACCAAAAGCGATGGAATAGAAAGAGTCTATACCACTTCAAAGAATAACGATCTTTTCCTCTTTAAGTTATTGTTGAGTTCATATACATACATATAAAGTTTTTCGACAAAAAGGTCAGAGCTCAAGCATTGAAATATAAGCAGAGAACCATCGCTTTTTTTGATCTGTTTTCAAATGACTCGATTTTGAATGTAAGCTAATGCTGAACAATTAGAATTCACTACGAACTCATGAAATAAACTAACTCAAATCTGAAACAAAAATATCCAAAAAATTTATTTGTTTTAAGCAAAACATTCAATCATCATTTATATAAGTTCAAGCGTACGAGAAGGTATTGTATTTAAAGCAATATAAGCTGTTGTCCTTAAATAGAAGAATTTTTTAAACGATTCTTCAATGTTTTCCTAACTCGTAGACCTAATTACATGCATAGATTTACACTCAGTCCTTTTTTTACGCGATCTCTTTTTACGCTATTTCACTTTAACGCGGTTATTTTTGCAACGCAAATTCCTTTTTTTACGCGAATTTTTCACTTTAACGCGATTGCTTTTTTTCGTTTTTTGCTTGTTTACATATTTTTAAGCGTAATAATTTTTGAATATGTCGGCGCACCCTAATAGTGTGTGGATATTGGTATGCGTGTGTGAGTGTATGGGTATACAGTTTCGGGAATTTCGTTAAAAGACTAAAGGCCTAACTATAATAAGGTCTTAAGCTTGCAGCAGAATTGGAAAATTATTTTGTAGCAAATGATACTGATGCCGAACGTGCACGAATTTTTCAAAAAGAATTGAGTCTCTGCATGTTAAGATATAAAGAACTACATCGGAATTTATAGGGTCCAAAGAGAATCATTCAAACAAAATTAAATGAATTTATGGTGCAAACTCAGTCGGAGATGCTAAGTCAATCAGAACATCAATCCATAGTTCTTACTATTGATTCTGGTACAAATTCTAGTGATATCAGTGCCGGCCATCAAAATAAGCGGCTAAGAATAATTTCCACTACGGATAATGACAGTGATTAAACAGCATTCAACGGTGTTTTCAATAAATCTACCTATTTTCTATTTTGTTCTCTTTTATATATGGTTTTTGCTTTGTATTTTTTATTTTGTTATGAATGAATAAATCATAAGTCTGAAATTTGAAACTTATTGTATTGTTTTTGAAAATTTTTTTACGCGTATATTTTGCTATACGCGATATTTTTTATATTCGGAACCAATTCGTCAGTTAATATTGGAAAACTAACCATTTTTACGCGATTCTTTTTTACGCGATTAGTGGCAGAACCAATAATCGCGTAAAAAAAGGACTGAGTGTATTTAAAATTCAACAAAACTAAAAAAAACACAAAACCTTCTTAAGAAAAATTATTTTCAATCATTTATCAGTTAAACATATTAATTGTCCCAACAGTTTTTATTTTCCCGTGAAATACATATATTAACACACAAGGCACTTACTTGGCTCCCCAATTAAGCCACTCATATGTAAATTAAATTTTATAAAACAACAAAATCAAAAAGGAAGAATCAGTGGTATAAATAAAAAAATAAAAAGTCGTAGCTATAAATAAAAAAATCAGGTCCGACACCAACCAAAAATCAATAAATAACTTACACCTCATTTGTGTGCAACCAGGTGTGCACATGCCATAGCAGTGCCGTTAAGAAAGCAAAAAACCGAGAAAAATTTAACAACAACTCGTTGTGAAGTGTGACATTTATACTACAAAATTAATCATTTTTATTAACTGACTCACTTTTTTCGGCTGAAAGGCATAAAAATTTCGCACGAAGCGCGAAACAGGATCCAAGTTGTAAAATGAGCTCGTGCCGGTGTTGAGGAAGGTGTGTATGTAAGTACCGACTTAACATGCTTAATTTATAAATTTTCAGTAATGTATGAATTTAAAACTTCAATTTAAACGAGGTCTACTTTTCACGCGAACCAACAAATCTACGTGAGTGTGTTTTAGAGGGGTGGTGCCGAGCACACGATAGCTCACTTAATTAATTCAATAACATTTGTGTAGAGTTTTGGTACTTTAAAGTAAGTTTATTTACTGCCAACATATAGTATATGCTTCTCACATTATTTATTTATTTTTTTTTTAACTAACTGCCGTTGACAATATGTAAATATATATAATTTTCATAATCTTTTCATAATCTATATTTAACACAACTTTTCATGAATTATGTAAAATTAATTCAAAAGCCAAACTGTTAAAAATTTAATATTTATGCTAAAATAGAATTGACAAAAGTTATATCTGAATATTGGCCTTCTAGATTTTAAATACCCAGAAGACGCATAATAAATCGTAAAGAGCTAACTAGCACAGATTCCACGAAGACCAAATAAATATGTGCGTACAGTGGCCGTCACAAGAAAATTAGTCATTTAAAATCAGAAATTTTTAATTATAAAACTTAATGTTGAATATAGGTTTCGAGGACATTCGAAACATCTTTTGTGAATAATAAATTACATTTTTCTACAGACGAGTTGGCAAAACAAGGAACCTCTTTAGATGAATCCGAAGCGGATTTAATAACATGTCCGCTGGGAACGATCAAAAAAGAGCTTTGTACTCACAGATCAGTGAAGATGGAAATCAATGACCAACTACAAAATAACGAAGCAGATACGGCCCAAGTATAATCCGACTAGAACCAAAAACTTCATGTTCAAATGTTAATACCTACAGCTACTATATCGCGGCACTGGCCTTATGGAGAACACGCGCTAAAAATTTGACATATAACAATATTTGCTGAAGCTAGAAAGAAATAAGGAAACAGTTTTCCACTTTCTCTGTGAATGACCAAATCTAACACAATCTAGAAACAGAATACATGAAACAGAATACATGGAACCCATCAAGCACCAAACCTTGAATGGCTGTCCACAAAAAGCACAGCAGACATATGTAAGTAGTATCATTGAGGGCACCAAATGGTTTGAACGCAATGATGAAAGATTTGAACGTAATAGATTATGTTTTAAGCAAGTAAAGAAGGACCAAGGTCGGATCTAACTGGAAACTTCATAAGTTTTCAACTTTTCAAAATTAAGGCCGGGGAAGTATCTGCAAGTGATGGCAAACGTTAAGAAATGTTGCGAGAAATTCAACATTGATTACTAAATCGTGAACGGATTTCAATCAAATTTGCTTTATGAAGTAAAGTCAGCCGAAAGTTCTAAAATCTTTCCATTCCATTCAACACATCAGGCATACTATTAACAGAAAAGGATTCGCTACAAATTTCATTATTATACATATATCACAGAATGGCTGATATTTTCGATAAAAAGTTCACAATAGGAACTGCGGTCCATATATTCGCTATCTGGAGGCTTGAATTGCTTTGCTCATAATGATCAAAGGCAATCTTCGTTCAAAGTTTTATCCGGATACATTGATTGGTTGTTGATATAAGAATCTCAGGACAATATTACCTACCGAAATTGGTTGAAATCGGTCGAGTAGGTCCGGAGATATGGGTTTTCACCTATATAGACAACCCTCGATCTCTACAACTGATGAAAATATAAAGGTGGAAAAAATATGGTGCTTGAAATTCGTCAGGCAAGGGTTCGAAAGATGGCAAGATAGCCCGACATCTCTCGCGAGTCCGTTCGAATGATTTTAGTGGATATTTTGGGTATAAAACACGTTCTTGCTCAACTCGTACCGATAAAGCTAAATTTTTTTCAAAAGGAGTATCGTAAACAAGTCCCTTTGGACATGCTTGATCGTGCGAATTCCGATCCCACATTCATGGAGAGCATTATAACTGCCGTTTGGACATGGGTTTATGAGTTTCACATGCAAACAAGTCAACAATCATCGGAATGGAGGGAAAAACAAGCTGAAACCAAAACAAAAAACCACGCCAAATGCGCTCAAAAATCAAAGTGATGCTCTTTTTTTTGATATCCGTGGGATGGACAGACGGTCAATAAGAAATTCCATTTGACCGTATTGCGGTGTTTGCGTGAGAACATCCGTCATAAACGGTCGGAATTGTGGAAGAACAATTCATGGATTTAACACGATGATAATGCACCATCCCATCGAGCCACGATTGTGACCGAATTTAAAGCCAAAAACGCAATGATTGCAATCGATCAACCACCGTATTCTCCAGATTTTTTTTTGTTCCCCAAATTGAAATTGCCGCTTCGTGCAACTCGTTTTCAGTTATTCGAAGAGATAAAACAAAATTCGCTGAATAATCAGCATCTGGCCATCCCAAAAAGTGCTTATGAAAAGTGTTTTGAGGACTGTCCGTCCGTCTGTTCGTCCGTCTGTATATATACGAACTAGTCCCTCAGTTTTTAAGATATCCTTTTGAAATTTTGCAAACGTCATTTTCTCTTCAAGAAGCTGCTCATTTGTCGGAACGGCCGATATCGGACCACTATAACATATAGCTGCGTTATAAACTGAACGATCGGAATCAAGTTCTTGTATGGAAAACTTTCACATTTGACAATGTATCTTCACCAAATTTGGTATAGATTATTTTCTAAAGCAACAATGTAATCTCCGAAAAAATTGTTCAGATCGGATTACTATAGCATATAGCTTCCATACAAACTGAACACATAGTTATTATAAGAAATGCACCTGTGAAGGGTATATTAGGTGAGGTGCAGCCGAAGTTAAAGTTTTTTCTTGTTTTAATTTTCTTTAAGATCAAAGGTCTGGTATAAATAAATATATGTTTATATGTATTATTTTCCAAACCGAGTGCCAGAAGCTTGTAATGTCATACTTATATATACAAGTTACTAAGAGTCTCTTTGACTAAAATATGCAAATATGTAAAGAGGCTTTCAATTAAAAATGTAAATAAGCTTAAATATAAATACTGAGCAATACAAATAATAAATTTAAAAGCTGCACACAAAGCTCGTGTAAAATGTAAAATGTATAAAATAGACTAACAAAGGAAATTACATAATAATGAAACAGCAATTCACACATAAATACGTTGAAATGATCACTAAATAATATTTTCATATAAATACATTTCTTAAACTTGAAAAGAATGTCATTTTGAAAAAATAACACATTTAAGAGATTTGGCGCCAAATGTATTTATTATCACTCGAGAAGCCTCAGCAGCGCAGCAGCCATGAGGCGTCTTGTCGTGGGCACGCCCGCTGCCGTTGCCGCTGCGATCTTGACCACAAGCAACAGCAGCAGCAATCAGCAACAATCTTCCCATTGCGTTAAGCGCAAACATGAACAACCATACATACGGACATACAATTATATTCATGTATGTGTACACATATCTTCAATTGAAGCCATTTGCACACACACAAGTTGTTAGAGAGATTTGTGCAGCATTGCGGCGCGCACTAATAACTCTTAAACGCTTCAAATGCGTTTCGCGGCTACCTGAGCTGCCGTGTATCGGCGACCAAGCACAGACAGCGTTTGCATGCGCGCTTCGCCACTCTGCTTGCCGTCGCTCAAACACTACTTGCTACGTGTGTGCTGTCAACACCGCGTTGGCCGTTGGCCACCGAGCGTCTTTATGGCACTCATGGTGAAGAGTTTGGGTTAAGAGCCCCGCAGCTGTTTCAAACGTCGGACAAGCAACCAACGTGCCATGTTTTTGTTGCTTTGTTGTCGAGCGCATGCGCGACTAAGTCAAATTTTGAACACATGCACGGACGGTCAGCCAAATAAACAAACGAGGAAAAAACCACAGTTGACCTTGAACTTGTGGCTTTTTCAGTGTTTGTGTGCATACATACACAAATACATACATATGTATGAACGTTGGTGCACGCAACTCCAAACACCGTTTCCCACTTTTCGTTTTCGCTTTTTTCGTCATTATGTACTTTACGGTTTCCCACCTTTTTCATTCTCAAAGGTTACCTAATTTATTGTACTACGATAAGTTGTTGTTGTTGTTGTTTGTCAGCTTTGAACCGTTGCCACCTTAACGACATTGTGACATTCGGTTTTTATCCGCTGTTTGTTGTTGTGCTGCTTAAGTTAGCTTATCTCTCGGGAGATCGGATTAGAAGGCGGGCCTTAGCCAAGTTATTAGTCCGTTACTTGTTTTCTGCGCTGTACTACCTTATTGCAGATTAGTAAAACAAAAATATTGCAAAAAAAATATTTATGAAATTAAATGTTTGTGGATTCTTTGCGCGTTGCTAAGAATTTGTCGGCACTCGGCGGTTTAAAAAAACTTTGGAACATAAATCGTTGCACTTTGGCATGTGCTATAAATTGAAAATTATAGGTTTTTATGCGTTGACTACGTTAAGCCGCTTGCACGATTATTATCATGGATCATTCTTGACTTAATGCGCTCTGAACCCTACCGCAGAGCGTTGAAGCACTCGCTTAGCAAGGAATCTAATTGTGGAGGGCAGAGTTAATTCGTTGAAAATCGATTCAAAAAAGTGTAAATGGAGTGAATTCATCAGAACTGGAATATCAGGTCCGATTCTTCTTCTTCTTTATTGGCGTAGACACCACTTACGCGGTTATAGTCGAGTTTACAACAGCTCACCAGTCTTTATTCCTTTTCCCTGTTTGGCGCCAATCGGAGATTCAGAGTGTAGACACGTCCTTCTCCAACTGGTCTTTCCAACAGAGTTGAGCTCTTCCTCTTCCCCTGCGTCCCACAGCGGGTACTGCGCTGAATACTCAGAGCTGGAGTGTTTTCATCCATTCGGACGACATGACCTAGCCAGCGTAGCCGTTGTCTTTTAATTCGCTGAACTCTGTCCAACTCGTCGTATATCTCGAACAGCTCATGGTTCCATCGACTGCGGTATTCGCCGTTGCCAATGCACACAGGACTATAAATTTCTTTCTCACGAAAACGCTTAACGTTGACTCATCAGATGTTGTCATCGTCCATCTCTCCGCAGCATATAGCATGACGGAAATAATGAGTGACTTGTGGAGTTTGGTCTTTGTTTGCGGAGAGAGAACTTTACTTCTCAATAGCCTACTCTGTCAGAAGTAGCACCTATTGGCAATAGTTATTCTGCGTTGGATTTCGAGGCAGACATTATTGTTGGTTTTAATGCTGGTTCCAAGACAGCCTGGTTGTGGTCTGGTTGTGGTCTAACCAGACCCCGATTTCACCATCTGAACAAATTTAACCGAAGCTGTCCAACAATTTAGCGAGTAGCGGTCCAAACATGAGAGCCAAAAACGTAAAAACTAAAATTCACTAAAGGCACCACTAAAGGCCATCTGAAGCCGAGGCTTTTATAGCATGGCAAGTTGAAGTAAGCGTTCACATGCTTGTACCAAAATAATCAAAAACCACACAAAAATTTTTCAATCAATAAACGACTTAAATAAATTCTAAAACTCCACCTAACAAAGTTTAGCCTTCTATGTAGTGCAAACAGACTTTTCGTCTCTATTATTCGCTCTGAGTTGGATCCAACAGTTATTTCATATGCCTTAATTGCTTTGAGGACTTTGAGAGAACAAACCGGGTATTTATACATATATTACTAGCCACATCTGGACTTTATTAAACTAATTATAAGTTACTTAAAGCCTTTCAGAATACTGAAATTGTGACCCCGACTGCTAATACTCTCATTAACTTAGTATTCTCATGCGCATATTAATATGACTTGCAGCTATTTATGGAACTAAAGCTGAAGTCAAGGTAGTATAAAAGCCACGCAAATATACATACATACATACATACATACATTAAGCGTTTAAGATGTACATACTTATATACACATTCATAAGTGTACCATATAGATAGGTTTGTGCTCATGTATAGACTATGGTGTGGTCCAACCACAAAGTGCTTCACAAAGGTGGCATGCTGCTTCTTTTTCAGCAACACTAACAGATCAAAAGTGTGTCATAATCATTTATAATTAGGGTGGTTAGTAGATTTCGGAAACTGAGGTGCGTTAAAACACTACTGAAAATTTCTGAAACCCTGTAAAAAATCAGTATTATTTTCGCTATATTTCAGAACTCATAGAACAACGAAGGCATCTACAGCAACATCAGTCTGGACTCTCTACTAATAGATATTACATATATTATTATGTCTGTCAGAAGCGCAGAAATATATATACTATATTATTGGCAAAGGTTTACTTTAGCGATTACCTTTAATATACATATGTGACCTGGTCTACGGAAAGGGGGCTTAGGTGTCAAAAAATCAATTTTCACTTTTTAGTTGATTCGGATGGAAGATGAGATGCTTTTTCACGTGATAGAATCCAAAAAGTCATAACTTGTTTTCGCACGTTAGCTCCCTTTTTGTAGACCAGGTCACATATACCATTTATACGGTGGCCGATGTTTCCTTAAAATACCCTGTTTAGGGAATAAAAATAACAGAACTGAAGAAGATCCGTAAGAAAAAAATAAAAAATCCTACCTTTTTTAAATCAATGGAAAAGGTTCAGAGGTTTGCTGCGCTGTGCATGATGGGAGCTTTAAGAACAACTCCAACGGCGGCTCTTGAAGTGGTACTATACCTGTCACCTATAGACCTCTTCGCTGAAAACTGCGCAGCAAAATCGGCAGGAAAACTACTGGCTGCAGGGAAATTTACTCATAAAACCTTCGGCAATAGCTCAATGGGTAATGGCGGTTGGGCAAACACCGACTACCTGACCCCACTTTTCAACTGGGACAAAAGATTCAAAGTAAACATATGAAAAAATGGCTGGCGTAAAGGTATGCAGCGAGCAACACTCTAAACATCTATACTGATGGCTCGAAAATGGAGGATGGAGGATGGAGTTGGTGCGGGAATATATTGTCCAGAGTTAGGCATAAGGCAACCTTTTAAGTTGCCGGACCACTGCAGTATATTTCAAGCTAAAGTCTTTGCTATTGCGAAAGCCGTGTATCTAACCTGTAATGCAAAGCAGTATCGCATATTGGCCAGAAGTGGCTTGGGAAGCAGTGAAAATGTTGCCAGAAGAAAGCAACTTCACGTCTACTGGGTGCCAGGCCACAAAGGCATCGAGGGCAATGAAATAGTGGACGAAATTGCCGAGAATGGTGTGCGGCTAACATCCGAAAACGTGATCTACATTGGGAAACCCATGCATTGTCTACGATCTCGGCAGAAGCATGGTAAGGAAAATCAAAACACTACCTAGATGCAAGACTGCAAAAGTAATGTGCAAAACAGTAGATCGGAATTACACAAAAAATTTCTATTGGCACTCTGTAGAAGAGACTGTAGGAAAATGTTCGGAATTCTAACTAGTCACTGCTTGGTGGCGGCACACGCCCGCAGATTGGGGCTGACAGATCGAGAAGACTGCAGGAAATGTTTAGAGCAGGGCACCACGGAAACAGTGGAGCTTGAACTTCATCTAGTATCGCAAAGGACCAAAACTGGTATATGCGTGGCTTATTGCCTCCCAGTTTAACCTAACCTATTTTAAATCAAACGGAATTAATCTTATTTATATAATTTTAATACCGTTTATTTTAAAATAAGGTACAGTTTATTAACAGGAATCTCAAATCTCATTTGTCTAGTTTCCCACCTTTTTTTTAAATTCAACTCTTTCAAAAAAACTTGTTTAAATGGTAAATATCTCATTTACCTACATTTATTGCGTTACATGAAATTTTTTTCTGAAACAAAACCCCTTTTTAGTCCTAAGGACAAATTTTGATTCTTCAAAGAAAAAAAATTATTGTAATTTTTATTCCTTCTTTTTTGAATTATTATGGTAATTAGGTCGAGAGTAAAAGTTTAGAAAGTAATATATTGAATTTTCTGGAAACTCTATTGGACTTCATTATCTTCTGACCACCCTAATAGCACTATTCATGAACAATAAAAAATTCTATAATTAAATACACTAATAACACACAATATAGAACACCGCATAAGTGTATTAAAAGCAACAACAACAACAATAATACACAATATGATTAATTGGCAACATTTTCACTCATACATACAAGCACCTACAAACACCTATACAGTTATAAATATGCCTTCATGTTCGAATGCATCACTGTGTTTATCTAACAAGGTAACATTACACTTGTCCATATTTGTTGCTATTGTACTGTGCTAGGCACGGTTGCTCAGACGCCGACCGACTGCTTGGAACCGAAATGGATACAAGGAATACGAATAGGAGAACATCCATAGATGAAGTAGACAGCGCTCGATTAAACGAACACAACTGCACAAACACACGAGCAGCAGCACAAAAACAAAAACAAATTAAAAAAAAAGAAAAACAGCAAATTCAGACAACCGTAACAACAACAATGAACGAAACACTAGTCCAGTTGACAACTGTAAGATTCAGAACAACAGAGCAAGGAAACGACCTTATTCTCAAGTACCATTTTCGACACGCTGCCGCACAAAGCGTGACATCTTCCATGTGTACAATGCTTGCCTTCGACAGCTTTTTATAGGTGACAAAGTCGAGACAAAGACTCAGGCCACACTAATACAAGTTGCAGCTATGAAATTGCGGTGACACAGCCGAGCCCGCAATGGTGTTGTCAAGAGCAAGAGAGCTAGCGCGTAAACTGGAAACTCGAAAGCGCCAAATGTTGATGAGGAGGACAAAGATGCAGGCGTCAAACGGCTGAGCACAGTATCAACAAGCTACATATATGTATGTATGTATGTATGTGCTGTGCGCATCCGTAATTGCGCGTCCCATCATGGAGGCGTGACACAATGGCACACAATCATCGACGGCGGCCAAAGTATCGCATAACAGACGCATAGACGCGCCACACACGGCCACTTGCCACACGCCGCAAACAAGTGTATGCTTGTATGTCGATACCCACTTACATGTGGCAGCAGAGCCACCGACGACGACGACGACAACAACGTCGCTAGATGACGATACAGCAGCGCTGACTGGACGACTTGATGCGGCATCCAGTGCCACTCCAATGCCATATTTGCAATTAAATAGCGTACCTGCCAAGCCGCACACGCCGCCTCGGGCACTCTTTGCAACGCCATCGCCACGGTCTGGAGCATTTGGAGGGCGCGGCGGTCTAGTGGGGTGCAAGTTATGCGATATCTTACATCTCCATACTTGGACTTGAAGTTTCAGATTATTTAGATGACACCTATGTGTGGCTCCTCAACTGTGAAGCCGTGTAGCCGGCATGGAAGACACACATATGCGCTTGTCTGTAAGTGCACAAATGTATGTCCGTCCATGAGCTTAATTGGTTTACTGTCTTCATTACAGATGTAGAGATTTATGGATTTACAGGTGCTCGTACTGACACATATTTGACTTGAGCATGTGACAGTTAGTTAGCCTGTTGCCTCAGGAATTTCCGGCTTTACCCTTTTCTTCGTGCAGACTCATGTTTTTATACAGTACATATATAGTATGTATGTAAATATGTATGTTTGAGTTGAATGCGCACTGATTGCGACTCTGGCGATTACAAGAGTATATTTCGTAGAAGGTGAACGTTGCATTAAAAGGAGTGTCGCTGATTTAGGTTACGAAAGAATTATATTTTAAGACCATATCTGATATTAGAAGGTGTTTAAGCTAAAAGTGGGTTTAGCACATTCATCTTGAATGTCCCGCGCTTGCGAAATCACACTTTCAGATATCCCAATGAGCTGGTGGATATAGAGGCATGAGCTCGGTGGGAATAGAAATTAAACGCCTGAGCAATTTTTTATTAACCACAAACCGTTTTGCTGACGTATAGTTTCGAATTACAGTAGTTCTGTTTTTATGGCATCACAAAGGAATGCATGGAGTAGTAAAAGTGCGATCTTTGGATCAGCCATCAAATCTAATCGAACCTTTGTTAAGGGGTTCGGCTCCATACAGGGCAAATCAATCAAAAGTTAATATATTTCTTATAAATGTGGGAAGGTTCAATAAGCAAGAAACGACACCGAGGCTTTCAAAATCATTAGAGAAGATAAAATACAGCTTATCTTCGAGAGCCTTTGATAATAATGGATAGTCGAAAAAGGCTTTTCGTATTTTGTCAATATGACATTGTGTCATACCACATAGTGTTGGAAAGGTGAGATTTTAAGCTTCATTTAACCAAAACAAATTTAATTCGGGGAAGTTGAAAAAAAATTAGGTGGAAATTATGAAGATATTCGCTTGATTTTGAAATTTTTGTATAAAAAAGGGAAGAATGCCACTTAAGCCACCAATGAAATTTGAGAAGTTTACGGAGAGGATGCTGTATCAGTTCGTGCAGCACACAACTCGCTTCCGTTCTGAAAATTTCGATGTGAAAGATGCACCTCGCTCTGGTCGACCTATCACTGAAAAAGTCGATGAAATTATGGAAAAGTTTGACCAGGACCGTCACATAAGCAGCCATAACATCGCTAAAGAAATTAGCATTCATCATCAAACGGTTTTTGAACCATTTAAAAAAGGCTGGCTACAAAAAAAAGCTCGATCTTTGGGTACCACATGAATGTCTGAGAAAAATTTTATGTACCGAATTAAGCTCTGCAATTCTTTGCTGAAACGAAATGAAATCGAAGCATTTCTGAAGCGAATGGCAACGAGAGACGAAAAGTATATCAAATACGACAATTTTGTGCGAAAAAGATCATGGTTCAAGCGAGGTGAAGCTCAACAAATGGTCGCAAAGCCAGGATTGACGCCTGGAAAGGTTATGTTGAGTGTTTGGTGGGATGGGAAAAGAATCATCCACTATGAGCTGCTCCAGCCTGGTCGAAAGATTGATTCTACATTTTACTGTCAACAACTAATGAGATTGAAGCAAGCAATCGACAAAAAACGACCAGAACTGATCAACAATAGAGCTTCGTCTTTCATCAGAGCAACGCTAGACCACACACATCTTTGATGGCTGGGAACTTGAGTTCATTATATTTATAAAAAGAAATAAGTTGAAGTTTGATTAGAGATACGCAAAGACTTTTGTATCAACTTTTTATACATCATGCCGAAGTTAAGATTAATCATGGTTCTGAGAAGATCATTAACCCTGGACGTGCTTTGTTAGACGATTCGGCTAAGAGTTAAAAATAACAATAAAACAGGATCAATCTTTGAGTAATTTCTTAAAGAATTTTTTGAACTCTTATTTGATAAAGAAAGTCTACAAAATGATTTCTTAAAAATATCTTAACTCAATAATGAAATGAAAGTGAGTCAATGGTGTACTTTTTAGCTTGAGAATTTACTGAAATTAAAAATAAATTAATTACATTTATATTATGGAAATATTAACATTTCATAACAAAGAATTCAGTGTACAACTAACTCATTATTAAGTAGAAGTTCCCAGAGCATTAATGAATGCAGCACAGACTCTTTTGCTCGGAGCTCTAATGCCATAAAGCCAACAATTATCGCAGCGTCCATACGCATTTGAGTGTGAGCGAGGGCAAGGGGCATCAGATTGTGCATTTCAAGTACATAATTTCAAGTAATTCCAAGTTCATAACTTTCAATGCAATTCAAATTGCTGGCATCAAAGCGGCTTGGTAATTACTACATACATACAAGTATATATTGTACATACATACAAGTATATATAGTACATACTTTATGCAATGAAAACATTTATTTGCTTTTATAAACATATGTACATTCTTAAGTATATATGTACATATAGAAGTCTCCTTTTAAGCCCTCTTTCTATGTATATACATATGTACATAAACTTTAGAGATCATTTGCTGTACTTACAAAGCGACTGTAAGAGCCCAAAGAGACGTGTCTCCGTTATCGTTCTGAAAGAAAATAAACAAAAGAGAAATAATTATTTATTGAAGTCAGTTATTCTCATAAAATTGTATTTATAATAAGTCATGATGATAAGTTCGCTTAACACCAATAATAAATATGAATTAGTTTATAAACACACACATATGTACATACAGTATATGCTATGTGCATGTTATACATGGAAAATGTGACGCCTGCAGTTGAGTAGGAATGTAAATAAAGATAAAACTCGAAATCGCATATAATTTGCATAAAATTAACACAAAGTACATGTGTAGCTTAGGTTAACAATGGCGGTTTATTTGTTTAAGTAATGGCTTAGCAAAAATAAATAATTTCTAAGTACATGTAAATATGTGCATATACTTATGCAATGCAATACAAGTGCAAACATATAAGAAGTTTTTATCATTCTTTTATAAATATGGGAACTTGAGAAGACAAAGATATAATATTAACTGTATTTCGCCCACTTTGCCTGACAAGAGCGTTTTTTCTAACAAGTTAAACAAATTTAAACAATGACGAAAGACAATATTCTTAACTATTTTCACCTTATATCGAAAAGATAGAGGGTTCTCCAGAGAAGGAGAATATCAGTAGATTTGCCATTTCGGAAAGCGCTAAAGAACAGCTGGTTCGTTAAGGAGCGCCGTGTCGCAGTGGAGAGAAGAGATTGCCTACCTCGCAGCGTTACAATCGACCACAACATGTGCGGGATGGGATAGATACCGAGGGTTGAAGAGGAAAGCGAGACGCATTAAAGACAAAAAAAGAGAGGCCGAAACAGAGGAAATGCTTGAAAATTCTACGGAAAGATGCGGCAACTAACAGAAGGTTTCAAAACCGGAGCATACTCTTGTAGAACCCTCAGAGGTGATCTAATGACTGATGCCCAGAGCATACTGAAGTAATAGAGGAAACACTGCTCCAACTCGCTGAACGACAGTGAGAACATAATACTAGGATATCGTGAACCCGATTCCCCAAACGATGATGATGGAGCGGACATTCTATTGCCGGATCATGAAGAAGTTCGAATAGCAATTACCCATCTGAAGAACATCAAAGCATTCACAAGAAGGGAAACCTCACAATCTGCGTTAATTACCTAGGGATAGGTCTCCTCAAAATCGCATGTAAAATGTGCATATATCGAGCATACTGTGTGAAAGATTAAAGCCTATCGTCATCAAACTGATTGGACCTTAACAGTGTGCCTTCAGGCTGCAAAATCAACAACTGACCAGATATTCACCATGTTCCAAATATTGGAAAAGACCCGTGAAAAGAGGGTCGACACACACCACCCATTCGTGGATTTCAAAGTTACTTTTGACAGCACTAAAAGGAGCTGCCTTTATACCGCTACGCCTGAGTTTGGTAACCCCGCAATACTAATACGGATGTGTAAACTGATGTTGAGCAATACCAAAAGCTCTGTCAGGATCGCGAAGGACCTCATCGAGTTGTTC
Organism: Bactrocera tryoni; assembly: GCF_016617805.1. Classification (NCBI taxonomy): domain Eukaryota; kingdom Metazoa; phylum Arthropoda; class Insecta; order Diptera; family Tephritidae; genus Bactrocera; species Bactrocera tryoni. The sequence continues at coordinate 7,823,122 of NC_052502.1, read as the reverse complement.
AATACGAAACGAGGTTTCAGACAAGGCGACTCTCTTTCGACTGACTTCTTCAATCTGCTGCTGGGGAAAATTTATCGAGCTGCAGAACTTAATCGAGCAGATACAATCTTCGATAAGAGTGTACAGCGGCTGGCGTACGCCGATGAAACTTATTGATATCATTAGCCTTAACAACCGCGCCTTTCCTTCTGATTTCTCCAGACTAGATAAGGAAGCGAAGCAAATGGTCTTTCAGTGAACGAGGGTAAGACAAAATATCGAAATTTTTTTATTTATAGTACCGTTCAATAAAGATGGCAACCCTTTAACCCAAAATATATTCTAGCAAGCATTTTCAACTTACTTAATTTAAATTCAATTTGTAGCCATGCTTCAACTTATTTAAAAAATCCAAAACCATTACGCGGCTGTCTTCAATGTTCAAAAGCGGAAATTGCAAATTAAATTAAGCAAAGAAACATAAGACAAAACATAAAAATATTTTGAACCAAATTTTTCTCTTCTTATTGTAGCCACTTGAATGTTGAAGTACAAATTACAAAAGAAATTAAATTAATAATCCGCTAAATATTGAATGCGTCATCGCCTTGCCGAGAGTGGCGCGTGGGTCTTGAGGAACTTGTTAGAGCCAGTTCCGAAATCGCCAAGCCACCATATACGGTTCATTCAATAATGAATTGACATTAGAAACCAACATGCATACTAATTGATATACATACAAACATTATATGTATGAATGAAGTACAGAGCGAGACCAGTGACCACAACGGGCCAGTCGGTTTAAGCCACCCAAACACTGTCTGAAAGTAAAGTGCGCGCGTCCTCCCAAGCTTGCTTTACTCGCATAATTCAGGCGAACCTACGTGTTGTTAGGCAAAGTTTTGAGTGTTCAGAATTCGAAGAGAATGTACAGTTTAACGTGCGTGTATACATACATACATATATAAATTTACTACAAATATACACATTTTTAGGGTAGATTAGTCAGTAATAAATAAGCGCTCTTTGAAGAGCAAAAAAAGCATCAATCTCTAATACCCTACCGAAGTTTTCCTCCTTATGCGTACAAAATCTATGAATGAAAATTTCGACCTCACTATGCACGCTTTACCAACACTGCGCCTCCTATCTTCAATTGGATCACTGATCTAAGTTCTTTTTCTTCTTTTATTTTGCCTTTTTTTAAGAAATACGCACGCAAAGCGCCGAGCAGTTTCTGGCGTACGCAGCCAAAAACCGGACAGACAGCCAGTCGCGCTCGTACAATCGAAATCGAACTGTGCTTAAGTCAAAGCATATCCATACATATGTATATATATGTACATATGTATGTATGTAAATACATAAGCTCACACACTTTGCGTAGAAGTATAGGAAAGCCTTAGTGTCGCGATCATTTGTGAATTAAACACGTTCTATGTACAATTTCCGGCATGAGTGGGTTTCATTGAGTAGAGTCGTGTATTTTTATATGTTTCTTTTACTATAACGATAACCGAGCTCCCCACGGCTACGAATCTTACGCACAAATTTGTTTTATGTGCATTAAACGGCGATTGACAAGTTAGTATGGCAATAGCGACGATTCGCCTGCAAGCGAGTGTCAAAAGAACACACGCTAAAAAGACAAAAAGGCTCGACTATCGTAAATGCTTTAAAAAACACTTTACTGAAATACTCACGACTTAAAAAGTAGTATTGCAAGTTGACCAAAAAGTCAATTGTGAATTGGTTCGTAAATAATAGCAGAGATCTATTGTGAATATAATTACAATTGTAACCAAATTTGAGCAGATTTTTCCATATCAGCTGTTGCCAGTGTTGTTAAGGCGGATACCTTGTATGACAGCTTAAAATATAGCGATTTCTGGTCATTAAATAAAAACAGTAAAACTAAAGATATTTTAAGAATCCAGAGTAAAACGGTTCCCCCTGCTGCAGTAACTCCTACCTTTGCTTTGGATGCAGACTCCACTGCTGTAGTGTTTCCGACTTTCTCCTTGTATACAACCTATACAAAATTCTTAAGTAGAAAATATTTTCCATACAATGACCTACAGTCGAAAAAAAATCTATTTTACCCGAAATTTTGGTTAGATGCTCGAAGTTTTGATGTTTGATTAGACCAAACAACTGTTAAGTCATTGTATGGGGAACTACAGGCTGATCCAAGGTAGTGGTACTTTTTTCAATAGCCTTTTTTGACAGATCACACGTAAGTCGTATCAAGCTGACATGTTGTTTTTGTTAAGTATTGTTAGGCATTTCTCCATGGAAGAACTTACACCTGAACAACGCTTTCAAATCGTTTAACTTTTTAACAGAAATTCATGTTCTGTAAAGAATGTGTTTCAAGCGTGCTATTCGCAACACCATCACTCATCTTGAGGCCTAGCATTCATTATAGGATAATATTCGAGCGAATAGACCAAGTCCAGCACGCAGTGAAGAAAATATAGCAACCGTAGCTGAGAGTGTACACGAAGATCGTGGAGAGTTGTTTCGGTGCGGTTTGCAGCAACTCGACCTGACGTATGGAACGACTTGGCACATTTTACGTCGAGATCTTAAATTAAGAGCGTACAAAATACAGCTTGTGCAAGAACTGAAGCAGTTCGACCTTCCCAAAGGATATCGCTTCGCTCTATGGGCTCTTAAAAAGTGCCAAGAAGATCCGACGTTTTCGAGCCAAATTTTGTTCAGCGACGTGGTCCATTTCTGGTTCAGTGTGTGTGTAAACAAGCAAAATTACCGCATTTGGAACGAAAAGCAACCTAAAGAGATCGAAGAACTGTCATTTCATCCAGAAAAAATTACAGTTTGGTGTGGTTTATGGACCGGTAATGGCAACTATTATCGCGCCATGATAACCAACTATTTGATGCCTGATATTGAACCTCGTGATATCGGCAAATTTGGTTTCAACAAGACAGCCCGACTTCTCACACGTTGCATCAACCAATAGATTTATAGACTTACGCTTCGGTGAGCAGATAATTTCACATTTTGTTTAAGTTTATTTGCTCTTAGATCCACTAAGCCCTCAGCCTAAGTTTCCGCTTAAGCCATAGAATGGACTTGGAATACCATAAGTATAAAATTTAGCTCAGGAACTCTTCGTAAAACGTTCATGTTATTCGAATTTCAGCTCACCAAACTATAATATTACAACATGGAAGAAATTTACGGAAAATCAATTTAAATAGAAAATAAAAAAATTATTTGAGTAAAGCTTGAAATAAATGTTAAGGACTAAAGTGTTAAGTTACCAAAAACTTTGGAAATTGCACACCCTTGGTACTTACATAGGGATGGAAGTTGGTGGAGAAATAAATTATGTATGTATGCCTGTTTCTAACAGCTTCCTATTCCGAACTAACTCAATTTATTTTAATTAAATTTCATTAGCATATATCTAATGTATATAAAAACATACATGAAGCACATATGAATATTAATAGATACATGCAAATATCCCGCAACATATGTATGTATGTAAATGTGCCCAAAATTTCCCATAATGCGATCGAAATTATTTTATATCAGCTGCCATTGACCCCATGGTGAACATATGGTATACTACCATATAACAAGTCATTCATAAATAAATATGAATTTTTACATACATATATTTTTCTACATACTATACATATATACATACATTTGTGTGTACCATTACCTTCACATAGAAGAAGCAAATTTGTGGAAAAGCAACCACAATAGCAAAAGTGACTAAGGACTGAGCAACAATTTCAATTGCAAGCGTTAAATGGGCAAAAATCATTTGCGCATGCGCACTCAGAATTTTTATTAACCCCACAGCCGATGCGCCTATTAAACGCCGGAAAGGCCATACAATATAAATAATATGCAAACAAAAGAAAAACGAAAGCGAAAATAGGCAAAGGAAACAAACAAAAAAGTTTTACTTTCATTGCAGCGCCATGACTGCAAGAGAAGAGAAAGAAGGCAAAGGAGAAAGGCAAAATAGGCACAGTGATGCAGTTCACAACTTCGCTTATGGAGAAATTATGTTACAGGGGTTGTGAAGGGGGGAGAAATGCTGCATTATGGAATTAACTTTACATATAAGAGTATGACGTCTGTGCATATGTTTGTAAGTTTGTAAGTATGTAAGTACATTTATGAAATTGGCAAGCGCACGCATTTAATTGAAAGCAATTAAAGACCACGAACGCCAAGTAATCAAACTAAAAACGCGGCATACTTGTATTTAATTTTGCGCTGAAAAATAAAAGAATAAAAAAAAACAAAAAGTACAACAGTGACAACACTATCACATCAAAATGTGCCCTGCCCATACTCAACTGCACACCCTCCAAACTAACATAAGCCATCAGCATTAGCGTCAGCAAATAACGGTTTATGTTCACAGAGCATTTCTGGCAACAGCGGCGCACTTTGAAAATCGATAATTGTCCTAAACGACCTTCTTTGTCTATTCACTCATAGCAGCAGTCGGCACACGACTGCCCTGTTGCAGCAAGCCCAGCTGACGACGTGTGAATTATGCCGAGCCATAGACTGCGCTAACTTCGGCACAAAGCTTTTAGGTCTAAAAAGCCGAAATGTCAACTAGCATGCATTGAAACCTAACCGATATTAACGTCAAACATGTCAACGCGCCGTCGGCCAAGATCGCGCTCACGCTCGCACTCGATTGCAAGCCGCGCTTGCTCATGGTCAACGAGTTTTGGCCAACGAGTTTTCGTGACAGTTTTATTGAATTAATTCGACGACGTTTCTGCGATTGGTATTCACAAACCGTTGTAGACAAACACGAAAAATCATTACTAAGTACAATATGCAACGTTTAACATGACTGAGATTATTTGATTTATGTGCTAATTCGGCGATATGCGCACACTTCGCACAGTCCTAACATACATAAGTATGTATGTGCAGGTATTTGCTGGCGCGCTTTAAAGTTAGCCGCTAATAAACATTTATGAAATTACAAAATAATTTTTTCTGTTTATTGTCAGCTCAAGTGCATCTCAACTCCCACATCAAGCGTTTTAGCGATACAAAGTGTGCAACATGTGTAAGCAATCGCAATAAAAATGTGTGCTGTGAATATTTTTGCAAGTGCGTACAGTATCTGTTCAGCGATTTGGAAACGCTGATGCTTTTGAGGGAAATGTTACGGTTGAACTTTCGTGAATTTTGAAAAATCCAAAACAGAAATATTTGCTATTGAAGAGGAGAAGAGCTCTAGCTAAGTATCACCACTCGGGCATTGAAATACGCGACCTGTTTTGAGCTCTTAGCAACCTCTGAAACTATTATGATCAATGAAATCATAATTTAGAAAGGGATATACATGAAATATAGAAAATATCAAAATTTTATGAATTCAATTTGCTTATTGCTTTAGACTATCTATTTCTTTCAATTTCATTATGCCAGTGTGGTTCGGCATTCCAAGCTTATGTGCATTCCTTATGTGCAATTGCAGACGAAACCATTAGTTTTCGAAAAAGGCGAAAGAACAGCTGGTACGATGAGGCTGGTACCGATGAGGTACGATGATGACACAGTGTCGCAGTGGAGAGAAAACATACTACTTCGGAACGTTACAATCGACTACAACACTTGCGGGATGGGTCAGATACCGAGAGTTGAAGAGTGGAGCGTGACGCATTTACAGACAAAAAAGGATAGAGGCCGAAATGCGTGAGTACAAAGAGCTTGACAAGCTGGCCGACAGGGGTAATGCTCGAAAATTTTACGAAAAGATGCGGCGACTAACAGAAGGTTTCAAGACCGAAGCAAAATCTTGTAGAACTCCCAGAGGCGACCTATTGACTGACGCGAACACTTCTCCAGCCTGCTGAATGGCATTGAAAGTATAGCGACAGGAGAAGGCGAGCCCGATTCCCCAATCGATGACGATGAAGCGATTGTTCCATTGCGAAACCACGAAGAAGTTCGAAAAGCAATTACTCGTTTGAAGAAGTACAAAGCGGAGGGGCCGTTGGATTGCCGACCGAGCTATTCAAATACGCCGGCGAAGAACTCATAAGGAGCATGCACCAACTTCTTTGTAGAATATGGTCGGACGAAGGCATGCTCGACGATTGATATTGGAGTGTTTTCTGTCCAATCCACACAAAGGGAGACCCCACAGTCTGCGCCATCTACCGTGGGATAACCCTCCTCAACATCGCATATAAAGTTATCTAGCGTATTGTATGAAAGATTAAAGCCCACCGTCAACAAATTGATTGGACTTTATCAGTGTGGGTTTAAGCCTGGCAAATCAACAACCGACCAGATATTCACCATGCGCCAAATCTGGGAAAAGACCCGTGAAAGGAGAATTGACACACACCACCTCTTCGTCGATTTCAAAGCTGCTTTCGACAGCACGAAAAGGAGCTGCCTTTATGCCGCCATGTCTGAATTTGGTATCCCCGCAAAACTAATACGGGTGTGTAAACTGACGTTGAGTAACACGAAAAGCTCCGTCATAAGAGGGAAGGACCCCTCCGGGTCGTTCGATACCATATGAGGTTTCAGACAAGGCGACTCTCTACTGTGCAGCTTCTTCAATCTACTGCTGGAAAAATGATTCGAGCTGCAGAGCTTAATCGAGTAGGTATTATCTTCTATAGCAGTGTAGAGCTGTTGGCGTACGCCGATGTTATTGATATCATTGGCCTCACATTCTGCTTTCTCTAGACTAGATAAGGAAACAAGGCAAATGGGTCTGGTAGTGAACGAGGACAAGACGATATATCTCCTGTCATCAAACAAACAGCAGTCGCACTCGCGACTTGGCTCCCACGTCACTGTTGACAGTCATAACTTGGAAGTCGTAGATAATTTCGTTTATCTTGGAACCAGTATTAACACCAACAACAATGTCAGCGTCAAAATCTAACGCAAAATAACTCTTGCCCACAGGTGCTACTTCGGACTGAGTAGGCAATTGAAAAGTAAAGTACTCTCTCGACGAACATAGACCCCACTCTATAAGTCATTCATTATTTCTGTCCTGTTATATGGTGCAAAGGCATGGACAATGGCAACATATGATGAGTCCGCGTTACGAGTTTTCGAAAGAAAGACTTTGCGGAAGATTTGTGGTCCTTCGCGCATAGGCAACGGCGAATAACGCATTCGATGGAACGATGAGCTGTACGAGTTATATGACGACATTGACATAGTTCAACGAATTAAGAGACAACGAATACGCTGGTTAGGTCATGTCGTCCGAATGGGTGAAAACACTCCAGCTCAGAAAGTATTCGACGCAGTACCCGAAGTGGAAGCAGAAGAAAAGAAAGGCCTGGCTACACTTGAAATTTCCAATTGAGTTTTTTTCAAACTATTCTAATTTAAAAATTTAAATAAAATGCGAATATATACATATGTATGTATAACACCTTAAAGACTTGCCAAAATTAAAATAGCTATGAAGCACCCGAAGTACTCGTAATTAGATGTATCATCAATCGTGCGCAGCTAATTGTAATTACTTCGCATAAAAAGTCAAATATTTTTGTTCTTGCATTGTGTAAACAAATAACAAAAGCACTTTATTTTGTTTAAATTTTGCAAAGTCAAAACTTTTTTTTACATTTTTATTAAATTTGTTTATAATTAATGCGACGGTAGTTATGTGCTCGTCAGATCGATTTTGAATGCGAATACGAAATCGTTAATGTGGTGTGATGACAAAAAAGCAAAAATTCGAAGAGCTAAAAATAATTCGCATAATAATAAAACGTCAATCTCGCGAAGGAACTTCGAATTGAACACAAATTCATATTTGTCTGTGCATTTCAATTTCGTTCGATTCAATAAATAGGTAAGCCAACAAAACGATAACAACGACAAACACAATCTGCGTATAAATAGAAGTTGGGCTCAGCGCGAAGCTAAGGTGAAGTGAATCATCGCGTGCGGCAACTTGGCAACTTCCTCCTCATATCATTATAATCAGCACACAGACATGCTAATATAAAAATAAATAAACAAACATACATAAATACATATTAAAATAAGTATGTAAAATAGTATGTATAATATGTTTATGCTCATGAGATTTATATATAAACATCAGTTTTTAAGAGGCGATTTTCTTTGCTTTTAATTATTTGGATTTTTTTTTACCACTTATAAACATATTTAGTTATATACATACATATAATATATATAAATATACTTATTTTATATTTCACAGCCACGCAATTCGTGCTCAGATTACGAGCGGGTGGAAAAAACGAATTTGTTTACTTATTATTGTATTCTGTGCCAAGTCGTTTAGAGACTTCAAAAGCAGAGAACAAAATTATCTAAAAAGTCTTAAGTTAATTGCCTTGAAAATACTTAACAATCGATTTGCTATACTAGATACATATACTACTTACATACTAGCGTATATAGCACTCAATTTGCAAGTACTTATTTTTATTCATATATACATACATACATATGTACATATGTATGTCTGTATGCATATGAAATGTACAATTTAAGGGGTTATATCCACTTTCACGTCAAAAAAATGCGTTTTTTTATTAAGATTTATTTTATTTTTTAACAATAAAAAAATTGAGATATTGTATGTTGTAGTTCAAAAATCAGCGATTCGTTTTGAAAAAAATTGGATTGCCTAGATTCTGTAACCGATACTCAGGAAGTCCTCCGTAAAAAGATATCTGGCGATGAGGAAGATTTTTTTGCTTAAAATAATTTTAAATCCAAAAACCATAGAAAAAATTATTACTACAGATGAATACAGGCAATGATCAAGGACAAAACAACGACATCCCCCAAAAACACTTTTTTCAAAAAATATTTACACTTCAGAGTGACTTGGAAAATCTAAATTATTATCAAAAATATTATTATTTCTTCGTTCATTTTCTGACAAATATATCTATAAGATCGTTTGAAAATTTCAAGTCGATCCGTCCAGCCATTTTAGGGACATTTTGTTTACCGACTCTGAAAACAGCGTTTCGAGAAAAATGCGCTTAAACTTTTGGTTTCTTCTCAAATTTCGTTTTTTTGATAACAAACTGTAGCATTCGATATGCATACTTGTATAAAAAAAGCAGTATAATTTTTTTAAACAAAGTTTTGCAGTGATATGGCAACCCTCTCAAAAAAAAATTTTACAAGAACCTTCTTTGAACTTCGCTTGTTTCATAACTGTATGCTATTTAATTTAGGTTGTAATTTTTCTCAATTTAAAATTGTCAAAAAGTGGCAACGCTACTCAAAAATCTGACAGCTAATTTTTTTTTTCAATATTTCATTAATTTTAGTAATTTAACTTATTAAAAAATAACAAATATTATAATATTATTAAAGAATAAGATTAAATCTGGTAAAAAACAGACTTTTTGCAACATTTTTTTTTTCAAATAAAAAATTAAATATTTTACAAGAATTTTTTATTGTTATTGTTGTTGAAATTCTGAAAGTTTTTGAAAAAATATTTTAAACTCGGCCATTCAGACCCCGCCCGCGTTGGTAGGATAACTCCTTAGAGGAACATCTAAAGTGAAAAATACTTATTTTTGTTAAAACTTTAACTAAGAACTTGGACAAAGGGAGAAAGGGAAAAAATTGGATTTTTGGCAGACATTTTTACAAAACAAAAAATAAAAATTTCAGTGAAAATTTCGCTGCATTTTTTTTTTTCAAGTAGTAGTAATCGAAAGTAAATCCTCCATCCAAGTCTTTAAGAATTGTATCTCAAAGACTTGTGTAAAATTTCATGAAGAGCGGTTGAGTAGTTCTTGTCAAACGACTTCAAAAACACCGTTTCGAGAAAAACGCGTTTAAAGACGCCGCACTTAGCCTAACTAGCCTCGTGTGCACAAGTTCCCAAGGCTGTATCTCCGAAACTGTTACCCGGATCAACTTGAAAATGGACGACAATATTCTAGAGGTGCTGTAGGACTTAATAAGACAATAAAAGTCGATTTTTGAAACTCGTAAACCCATGTTTACTCAAAAATTTCACGTACATAGGTAGAAATTTTGTAAAATTTTCGGTTTTAAAGTACCATTAATCGAGCATTATTTCGTACTATTCGAAAAAATTTAAAAAATTAGTTCAGCCTTCGCTTGAGTGACCCTCAATGATAACTAATTCTAACTAAGAATCGATGAAAAAACGTAGTTCAAAACTAGTTTTCGATTAGAACTGTTCTAACATGATAAATGCTAGCTAATTACCATGATTATTATATTCAATTTAGCATAATTTTTGTGTGCTTTGTGAATGAGTGTTGTGCCACCTGTCAGTCCGTGTCTGAAATAATTAACGCAACCCGCCCTTCATTTGGTTATGCTGGCCAGTACGCATGAGCACAGCTTGAGTTGTCTGCTGCTGGCATTAACTATTAAATTCTTCAAATATTACAGAGACGTCTCAACGCTTCACAGCTTACATCATGTTATGACTACATGCGGCTTCCCGAAAGCTGCTTTGAAGCAAAGAACAAAAAATATTAACAGGCGCTTAGAGCACCTATGGGTGTACCAAAGCACCTTTGGGTGTACCAGAGCTGATCTCACGCTGTTTTCTGACAGACGCGCAAATGACTCAAATAATTGTTTTTTGGTTGGAGGTAGTAACAGCAGCAGCAGGTTTTTTTTCTCCGCTTAATTTGATGTTTATTTTGGCACTAAAACGCAATGGCAATAACGACACACAAAATCATATTTACCAAGTCTAGCTTAGCGAACCTGCCTTAATACTCCGCATACCGTGATTATTTCACATCAAATATTTGAAAAACAAAAGGCTTAAATCCTCATAATTTATGATGCGGTCATTCAACGCCATTTACATTTTGTGTCTTGTTCGTCTTACGACCTGTTCTAACTGCGAGTTTATTCTGTATAAATTGTTGTTGCTTCATAAAATATTAACTCCTCTTTACGGACCCTCATATTTTTCTGCGCACATTTTTCTTTTATTTTAATGTTCTATTCTCCGTTTTTTTGTTGTTTCCGTGGGCTTAGCGTTAATTCCTAATCGCTTTTGTACAAAATAATTTTGCTAATCACATATTTTTCTTTACACTTTGTTTACAGTTCGGCTTACAGCGCCTCTCCTTTGTAATCCGAGGCAATTTGAAGTTCAAGCGCTGAACTTGGGGTCTGCAGGCAAGCGTCGAACACGCTCATATGTCAATCGGCCACTAAATTTGTTTCACGCTGCTGCTGCTTTGCATTGTGTTTCAGTGGTTTTAGTTGTTGTTGTTATTTTTTTCTTTCAGTTCCCTTTTGTTGTTGACAATTTGTGGCCATTAACAACTGAAACCCCACATTTCTCATATTAATGCCGACAGAAATTTCCGCCAAAAGGCGTTGACAGTTTGAATCAATGACCTCTGCGAATCCGTAAATGCTATATACTATATACATATTTACATAGTATGTATGTAGATGCTCACTTTTAAAGTCATTTGTCTAAATCGCTTACTTATTTATATACACTTATTCATCAGTATGTCAATATGTATTTGGTGATTAACGATTTATCAAACTATGAAAGGCAGCAGTAGATGTATGTATGTATACCCTTTCGATTCTTACAATCGATCTCTAAGACTGTTCTTGTCGTTTCGGAAAATCTATCGACTATCGCGATTTGGAAACGATACATGTATTCTATACTCTTCTTGGAGACATAGCGAAAGGAAGCATGCTTTTAAGCAGGTACCTAAGGAATCTCAACGAGGGAGTCGCCTTGTCTGAAACCTCGTTTGGTATCGATCCTCCTACCCGATCCTGACGGAGCTTTTGGTATTGCTCAAAGTCAGTTTACACAGCCGTCATAGCGGTATAAAGACAGCTCATTAGTATGAGTTCTCTGAAAGCCATTCACTTGGGAGTGGCCAGAAAAGATGGCTCGTATGGCTCAAACAATTTCCAGTCTTAGATCAAGTATTCCCTGAAAAGCCAAAAAAACATCCGTTTGGAGGCGAGCTCAAGTGAGAAGGCGAAACATTCCTCCACAGGGTTGTGCGCTGGGTTTGGGACCCGCCACATAAAAAACACCCCCAATGCAGATGTTGGAACTAGTGAAACTTATAATACGATACTTTTATTAAAAATATTGGATATACATACTTATGTGTTTGTATTTTTAACCATAATTAAAAAGATCGTTACATACCGAAAAAGAAATTAAAGGAAATAATTTGCACACTTGTATATAAAACAAACTAAAATTTTCATACAAGTGATGATTCAGAAAAAAATCGATGTGTGGTATGTAAATATTTTACAAAGTTCGCATTGAACTCTTTACCTTTCAATTAAAAAAGACCTGGACAAGCTCTCATTGCCAAATTATAACCTTTATTTACTTTTAATTTTTAACAATTTTCAATTGGTTTACATTTACACTTCCCTTTAGCTGTGAACATTCCTAACGATGAGTAATAATAATTCCCCAAAACTAAAGTACAACAGCTAATCAGCACCGTTACTATCTCTCTGCTCAAAAACCACTCTGTTACTAACCTCAATGCGAAACATAAATAACTTTTATGATTTTTTTTCAATTACTAACCGCTGTAAAAAGCATTTTGGCAATCAACAGTACTTTTCAACTGCTAGCACTAATTGGTAAAACGCTTAGCCCAAATTGATAAAACCGAATGTGGAGACACTGGAACCACGATGGATGACATGACAGTTGTGGGATCGCTGACATATTTTTTGTAATTTATTATTATTTACTAACTGAGACAAGGTATTATGTGTTCAATTCGCTTTGCTGTTAAGTTTGCTTTTACAAATGCAAACATACGTATGTATGTATGTACATATGTCTATATAAATATAGCATATTAGTAACTATTTATCTAACTGCAAATAGTCGTATATTTTTGTTATCTAAAACTGTCGGTTGGCACAAATAGGGCTGTAAGAACTCGCTTACGATAACAGTTGAATTGCGGTCAAAGTGTCACCCACCTAAAGGTAAACGCGGTAGACAAATATACACTTACATATGTACATGTAAATATACTTATATTTATTTACATAGGTTGCTAAACGATTGATCACTCACTATACAAACGTAACTATGTATTTTTGTGTGTTTGTAAGCCTCGCATCACACTTATGAATGCAACTGTTTGTTTGCTCTTTACACCGCACTCGATTGAAGTGTGGAGTTGAAGGCGCCAAAATATGCGTTAACAAATTGTTGAGAAGGTAATAACAGGTGTGAAGCGATACAAACACTTGTAGATATGTATGTATGTGAGATACATGTTATGTACATACTATATGCATATGTATGTATTTAATTTATCACTCATAGTACATACATATGTACGATGTGTAGAAGTTATTACATTTTAACACCTAACTTTTTTAAATTTATTATTGTTGCTCGTACATACATATTTATTTACTCAAAAAGCAAATAAAAACGCTGAAAATCAATAACTCATCTTTGTGTTATCTAACAAAGAAATCCCCAAGCGATAAAAAAAGAACAAAAAAGAAATAAAAACATTATTGATAGTTTCTTTGGCAACTTTCAGGGCCAATTTTTATTAGTTCTTACAATTTTTCAATTTCTTAGTGAAAAAATTAACAAATTTTGATTTCACTATCGCCTTATGTATACGTACTCCTATACATGTGAGAAAGTTATATATCGTGCAATAAAATATATTGGTCTCATGGCCACCGTAGAAAATTAGCAGTGTGCCGTATGAAAAAAGAACGAACTACAACAAAAAAAGAAGGGAAGAGAAATTACAGGCAAATTCTACAGATCTCTTCGACTCTCCACTATTCTACTCGCTAAACTTAAGCTTTATACTCTTCTAAAACAATTAAGTTATTTTAGTTAAATTATACATCAGTTAATATAAGGATATCTCATTAAAGTGCCGCAGTTGAGAGTGTACACGAAGACCATGGAGAGTCGTTTCGGCGCCGTTCGCAGCAACTCGGACTGACTTGGCGCATTTTACGTCGAGATCTTAAATTGAAAGCGTAGAAACAGCTTGTGCACGAACTGAAGCCACTCGACTTTCCCAAGCGACATCATTTCGCTCCATGGGCTCTTGAAAAAGTTGGATCCGACGTTTTCGAGCCAAATTTTGTCCAACGATGCGACCCATTCCTGACTCAATGAGTATATAAACCAGCAAAATTGCCTTACGAAGCACAACCTGAAGAGATTCAAGAGCTGCCATTTCAGCCAGAAAAACTACGGTTTGGTGTGGTTTGTGAACCAGTGGAATCGCCGGTGAAAACGTAACCGTCAATGACGACCGTTGTCGTGCTTTGATAATGCCTGAAATTAAAGCTCGTGATCTCGGCGTCATTTGGTTTGAACAAGACGGCGCCACTTCCCACACAACGCATAGATCAATAGATTTATTGAGAGAACACTTCGGTGAGCAGATAATTTTACGTTTTGGACCGGTCGATTGGCCACCAAGACCGTGTGGTATTACACCGTTTGATTTTTTCCTGTGAGAATATGTAAAGTGTAAATCTATTTAGACAAACCCGTTTCTATTCAGGCCTTAGAGCAAATATAACGTGTGTCATTAGACAGTTACCAGTCGAAATGCTCGACTGAGTCATCGAAAATTGGACTCAACGGATGGATTATCTGAGACATAACCGCGGCAAACATTTGAAAGAAATAATCTTCGGAAAATAAATGACAAAGAGTGTTCTTTCGAATAATAATAAACATACCCCATTAAATTTGAAGTTTTTGTGATTTTTCTTTAAAAAAGTAGGGAACCTCGTAATAGAACTGAGAACTGATCCATTTATTGCATTATAAGTAAAAACGGGGATCTAAAAATCTATCGTTTACACAAGTCATTATGGTATATTCACTTCAAAGAGGTATCGAGTTGAGGAAAAGTGGACCAAACATCGTCAAATCACTCGAGAACCCTGGAAGAATGGCTAATTAAGAAAGTTAAAGAGTTGGAGAGGTTAGAAAAGAAATATTTGTTCAACAAACAAAAAACATCTTTGTAAGTCCCTGAATATTTCCATAAAAATTCGAATGAGTGAGTGATGATCTAAAGGTGGCTAAAAAATAATGTAAATTTTATCTTTGTACAGTTTTACAGACTTTTCCACTCTTATAAAAAAGTTGGACTATGTTGTATTGATGATTCAATTAAAAGCGAATTTACGAGCACATGAAAATCAACAGCCAAGGGCTACCAGTCCAACTCTCCATTACCCCAATAGTGTTATCAAATACGACTGGACCAACAACACAGCCTAGCCTGCCATGGAACTGTAGACAAAATCCAGCAGACGTCATTTACTACCATTGAAATGTTATTGAGACAAAACAAAACAAATGTGTGTGCGAATGGGCGGCATAAAGAGATAATAATACGAAATTATGCTAATGTGCGTGTACGTTGAATTGCAAGATCGACTTTGGTGATTTGCAGCAACAACAACCAGCAAGCAAGCAAACCACAGCAGAGGATATGCGCATCTTCGATCTCCGGCCGAGGCAATAATGGAATGGAAAGAGCGTGCGACAGACATGCGACCGATGTGACGTTAGTTGCTATGAAGTCGTTTTTTGCCGACCGCAGAGATAGCTAATGAAACGTGCTAGACAAACAGGCAGAGCGAGAGTCACACTAGACGACAGTCGTATGGTCAGCCGCTAGTTGGCTTTACAGACCGATAAATACACTAAAGTGCCGGATATTGGCGTTTAGCGTGATCGCAATCTTTGACGAATATGTTGAGTGCATCCTCAGCAGGCAACTATACCGACAAGTCGACAAGCCAACAACAAGCAATTACATATGTACATACATACCGACAATTAATACCGCCGACCGCGAGCAAAGTGAGTGCCAAAGTCACGCATGCCGGCGAAGTTGGCAAAGATGCTAATGTGTGATTTGTGGATTCAGTCGCACAAGTTCAAGTATACAAACATTTCAAATGCTAAGCTCGTATTTGCATACATGCATATGTATGTATGTAAATATGTTAGGCGTGGAAGAAGTGTGGCAGCATCGCTGAATTTGGGTTAAACATGCGGTGGAAGGCGGGGGAAAACATACATACTCTTCAAGTGACAACATCAAAACAAAACAATTGCATGTAACCACATTTGTAAAGCAGTGTACATATGTATGTATATTTTTTTTGCGTGAAAAGCGAGCAGTCTTCGCCATTATGCTTCGGTTTTCTAATAAAAAAATCAACTTCAGCTACTCTGAACTACATAAATGCACTTCTTATAACATAAAAGTGTATATAGCGGTCTTAATATTGAATTCAATCAGTCAGTTTGTATGGCAGCTATTTGATACAGTGCTCTACCTGCACCATATGTTCGGTATCGGGGATTCCGTCAAATAACCAATTTCTTATGTAAATTTTTCCAGTCTTCGAAACACTTTCATAAGCCTATTTTGGGATGGACCTCAGCTTCTTCAGCAAATTTTGTTTTATCTTTTCGTTCGACTGAAAACGGGTTCCATTTCGATGATTGTTGACTTCTATGTCTCATCGGAAGTTATGATACGCTCCATGAATGTGGCATCGGAATTCGCACGATCAACTATGTCCAAAGGGACCTGTTTACGATACTTTTTTTGAAAAAGGTTCAGCTTTATTTGGACGACTCGACCAAGAGCGCGTTTCATACCTAAAATATCAACCAAAATCATTCGACCGGACTCACCAGAGATGTCGAGCTCTCTTGCCATCTCTCGAACACTTGCCTGACGATTTTCCAAGCACCATATCTATCACTTTTTTAATATTTACATCAGTTGAAAAGGTCAAAAGTCGTGCAAAACGAGGCACGATTGTCTGTCTGTACCTTTCTGTCTTTAAAGGCTTAGTGCCACTCGTGGGCTTGTGCTTTTGATAAAACTGAATCACAGTAAGCCTTTTTCCAATTCGGCATAAGTAAGGCGTTCTTGGAGTATGGAATCATGTGTAGAAGTTCACACACGTTCTCTGACTGCCATTAATTTGGGTGTTACCAGAAACGATTCTTTTACATATTGCTCAAGAAGCTCACGACTTCCGGTATTAGACCAAGTATCCTCTGTATAGGCAAAGAACATTCGTTTGATGGCGAGCTAAAGTGAGAAGGCGAACCATCCCTCCCCAGTGGCTGGGTTTAGGACCCGCCACGTAAAAACACCCCCAAAAATTCACAATGAGACAAGAGTCTTGTAAAAAATTCGTTTATGAATCTTGACTTCAACATTACGTTCGAAGTGTGTTACTCTTACTATCGTCAACTCAAGTCTCCGTTATGATCTCCTAGGGAAACATGTGTTCAATAAATTGAACCGAAGTAGATTTTTAGCTGAATATGTCTTGCTATTACCTATCTGGAGAGGTTTTTTCACTATTAAGGTCTAAATAATCTTCCATCTCTCTCTTTCGTAACAATTAAACAACTACGACAACTATGAATGCGGGGTCTGTCATAACCAAACAACTTAAGATCACCAACACGAACTACAGTTATAATTAAATTTATTGTTAGTTCTTGTCAAGCTGTAACAGTAAATAGGAACCTTGACGCACGTTTAACGTTTAATAGAATTATTTTTCACAAACGAACGCCCAAAATTAATTAAAATTCCAGAAGCCTCAGCAAACAAAATAAATGTGCCTAAACGCACGTTTGTCATTGATCTTGTTCCAATTAATTGCCGTCCGTCATGCCCTACCATAGCGGAATGGTCAGGTCAGCGAGCCCAATAAATTGCCCACTCGTAAAAAGCACGAAATTTCCGTTTCCTTAAAAGGAAGATATTTAATTAAATGGCATTTTCATGATTTCAATTCCATCGGTTGATATTTTGAAAAGTTGATGTAACAAATTAATACGCACTATTTAATGGAAGAAGCGCTTGGCAATCAATAAAACACTCAGCAGACCTTCAATTAAACGATTGCAAAATGATCACACACACATTACTATCTATTTATATACTCGAGAGACAATCTAAATGAAGAATAAAATAAGCATTATGAATTTATTTATTGTGTTTTTCAATTGTGCCTACATATTTCCCACATCAAATCGAATTTTACTATGCGTCGTGGCGTCAATAAGTGACCGACCAATCGATCGAACGGCCGCCCGCCACCGCAACCCGTGCACTCACTCCACCTTCTCGGCATTTGGTAATCTGTGCACGCACTTAGTCGCCGTTGTTTTGTTCTCGTACTCATGCTCGTCTAAGTGACGCGATCGCGTCCACCGATAAAAATTACGACAACGACGACGATGACGATGACGACGATTGATTGAAACCCAATATAGGCGCACGCGAAAACACAAAAAGGTGCAACAACAACAACGGATGGAGTGCTGATTTAATGCTCGTAAATTAAAACCTCTTTATTAACCATTTGCGGCGGCTTAAGCGCATGCATTCGACATTATTATTGCGAGTACAGAGTATTATGAGTACTCGTATTGATTTAGTGGCCACGAAGTTGTTGCTGCGTTGCGTGTTGTCGCACTCATGCGCTGTGTAGTGTTGGAAAAGGCCAAAACAAATTGTGCTTTCCGTGCAAGATGCCGTTTATTAAAGATACACGAGCGCGCTTGTAACGTAACTCGGTCATTGGCCATGGTTATATCAATTTCGTGGCGTTAATTAGTTGGTCAATTGCCAGCGATTACACACGAAATGGCCAAAACACATCGATGATTTTGCGGTTAAGTGCTAACACTTTGAACGTCGCAGGTGGAATTGTTTTGTGACTGTTGATTGGTGAGACGAATTTAGAGCGCGCATGGGCGACCTCAACTTAAGTGTAAGTAATACTACAGACTACACGAAGGTGTGTGAGAAGTTTGTGAGTCGTGCAAACATTTTGCCAATAACCATATAGCATCTATCATAACCCACTCTGTGTATGACCGGTCAAGTTTTGACTTCGCGAGCTACTCAGCGCTCACAGATGCACTCCAAGTACTCGCAGAAAGGATAGGGTGTCTAATTAAAACTAATTTTAAGCAGAAAGTGGGAGAAACTAGAAGAATTTCAATCACAACAATAAAAGTTTTGCGAAGTATTATCCTCTTTGGTCACGAACTCTACCTAAAATACGCGTTTCTATATCCGTGACTGGCCAGCTTTTGGGCAGCACTTCAGGATGCGGTATCTTCACCCTTAAAGATAAACATTTGTGGTACATGCTCTAGATCTTAGACCATAGCAATGATCTTCGAGAAAAATAAGGTTTTCCCTCCGACAAATTATGGTCTTTGGCATTTCGTTGTCAACTTTTCACTAATAAGTACAAGGTCTACCAATAGGGATGACGTGATTTTGTCAGCTCGTGGTGGCCATGTTTGCCTACAATAAGGTGTACCATTTTATCATTGGACAAAGAAGCGAAACAAGTGGGTTTGGAAGTGAACGAGGACATGACGAAATATCTCCAGTCATCAAACAAACAGTGGCTCCCACGTGCATGTTGACAGTCATAAACAAAAGATCAAACTCTAAAAGTCTTTCATCATCCCCTTCCTGCTAAATAATGTAGAGGCATGAACGATGACATCAACTTATGAGTCGACGTTAAGAGTTTTCGAGAGAAAAGTTCTGCGAAAGATTTATGGTCCTTTACGTATTGGCCACGACGAATATCGCATTCGATGGATCGATGAGCTGTACGAGATATACGACGACATTGACATAGTTCAGAGAATTAAGAGACAGCGGCTACGCTGGCTAGACCATGTCGTCCGAATGGATAAAAACACTCCAGCTGTGAGAGTATTCGACGCAGTACGCTCCGAAGGAAGCAGAGGAAAAGGAAGATCTTCACTTCATTGGAAAGACCAGGAGGCGAAGGACCTGGCTACACTTAGAATTTCCAATTGGCGTCAAATAGCAAAACGGACTCGTACTCTATGGTTGACCTTCTATGTTAAAAAGCTCGACTGAAGTTGCGTCAGTTTTAGTCCTGACTTAAGTCTACACAGGATTCACCTTCCGTATTCCGGCAAAAAACTGAAAGGCGGACAATCGTTGACGCAAAAGTCAGTATCATACCCAGAAGTAAAATTATTACTAATAAATATTACAAATTTTTGGAGACAACAGTCCATATATTTTATATTTAGATATCACACTAAATACTGTTTAACCCGAAGTTCACCCAAAACTTCTCTAATTTCTTTCTAAAGAACAAAGGATTAGAGAACAAAAGAATGCACGCACATAATTTAATTTAACGGAGAATTTATGTTTTGGGCAATAAAATGGATGTTACCTTAAATTGAAAATAGACATTTTCATGTGCATACCAGAAAGCAGCGTGTCTCTCCGAAGCGACACAAATTGGAAATTGTGTCCTCACCTCTTTATTAGGAAAGTTTGAAATTCCTAATTTTATATACATACATACATATGTGTGCGTGTGTGTGGGCACAGTGCATTTATTTACATTTGTAGGCACAATTCTTTGCTTGACGCGAGGGCTGGTAGCGCGAATTTTCAATGCAACGTCGCGTTTAAAATTAGAAATGCCCAAAATAAGTGAAGTTAAGTAAGCAGAAGAACAAATACAAACACACCACACACACACACAAGAAGCTCAAACTCTGGCTGGAACAGAAGCGCATTCAGGGGGTGCTGGCTGCGGTGGTGCATTCGTGAATGGGACATCTATTGCTAAGCAATGCGCCGAAGGAGACTGCGGCCGCGTGTGCTGGTACACGCAGTTGCAAGGCGCGTTGCGTTTGTGGCATGTTGCTGCTGTTTAATTAATGGCCTTTGGGCAATGAATCGCATGGAAATTATGTTCATAAAATTTTCATGTTTGCCGTTGACGTTTATGCGGCTTAATGTCGCACGCAAAGCGCTCTGTGGTGGGATGCTTCACTGGGTGGTGGTTAAATGCACACATAAACCTATGTTGGCATATGTGTGCTTGTGCATGTGTGGGTGTGTGTTTGAGCAGTTTTTCACTGCATAAATTCTATTACCAACAACTGTGCCTTTGCACGGAGACGCCGTTATAAATCTCTCGCAGCGTCTTAAGCGGATACAACTCACTCACAGTGCTTCGATAATTCATAACCACAAATCATGAAAAGCAAAATACTTGTGTGTATATGTAAGTGTGTTCTTTCGCGATTTTTTTTTCGTCTGCATGACAATATAATTTTGCAAGTGCAAGTGAATTACGTGTGACAGTTCCGGAATTTGTAAAGCGTTGTCGGCGACAGACGTTAAGCCCCCGGCAATTTATGCATTTAACACGACTGCTTCTTGCATATTAATGTCTTAGTTGCATGCATTATTTACAGGTAGGTTATTTCAGGTGAGAGGGATTAGCGTAGAGAGAATCATTAGATATTTTTAGGAAAATATTTCTTAGAGGTTATGTCCATTTTCGTTGAACAATGCTGTAGAGATAGACCGTTCTCTGATTAGAATTGATGAGCACCCAAAAAGCTTTAAGTTTTCAGATTCCTTTGAATATTACTATGATAATTATATTTTCCCGAAAAAGATACTTATGTATGTACTAAGCCGTACATGACTGACTGATCTAACGAGTTAAAGACATCTAGTTATAACGCTCAAATCGTAGGGACCCTATCTATAAGTCTACGCTAAATACAGGGTTTGTCCAGAAAGTATTAGGACTGATTTTTTTCCGCCGCGACTGCACTTCGGAGCGTGTTCGCACCGACTGTATTCGGTAAAGCGCGGTCTGAGCTAACGAACGAGCGGCTGGCCCGATCACCTGGAGAGTCAGGACAAACATTCTCGCGCGACATGTTTCTGTAAGTGGTGCAACCGAAAATGCAGCGTTCGTTGGAGCAGATTAAACTCTGTGTGAAACTCGGTAAATCTGCGACAGAGACGTTTGATATGATTAAGCAGGCTTACCCAGTTGTTGCTTTAGCAAGAAGGGGTTTGTTTCGGTGGCACCAGTCATTTTTAGCACACGCCGGCGTCTCCTCGCCCAAAAAAGGGAAGAATGAGTAAAAGGTCGATCAGGTCCGACAAGACATCGCTGCCGATTGGAAGTTGAACCACGACAACGAACCCGTGTATGAACTCAGTGTTTATTATTAGTCGTGCAGTGCGATTTCGGTAACACTTCGAAAACATCTACATACTTATTTCCAAAAGCAAAATCAACTACCCTTATTGAAATCATCATAGTAATTCAAAAGCTGAGTTATGTTTTTCTCTAGTTGGCGGATTACTGCAATATATGTCTTTGCTATTCCAAAAGCCGCGGAGCTGGCCTCTGATGAGCCTGCAGGCAATTCAAGAGTCACCATCTTCATACACAGCCCATCAGCAATCAAGGCTGTAACGTCGAATCGCATATCGGCCAGAAGTACCTTGGAAAGCAGGACAGTAGTGGAAAGTGTTGCCAGAAGCAAGCAACTTCACTTCTGCTGGGTGCCAGGCCACAAAGGCATCGAGAGCAATGAAATAGTGGAGAAGAGTGGTGTAAGGCTAACACCCGTAATCGTGATCAGCATTGTGAAACCCATGCGTTGTCTATACGACAATCTGAACAGAAGCATAGTAAAGAAAATCAAAACCCGATGGAATGAGCTACCTGGGTGCAAAACTGCAAAAGTCATGTACAAAACGGTGAATCGGGATAGAAGAGACTGAAGGAATATGATCGGAGAACTAACTAGTCACTGTCTAGTGACCACACACGCCCGTAGAATGTGTCTGACAGATCGAAAAGACTGCAGAAAATGTCTAGAACAAGGCACCAGGAGCAACTTGTGCACTTATCCCGCATTAGCAAAGCGACGCTGTTAGCATCTGGGGTTCCCACGGTATGATGCACTGGAAGAGGTATCGATAGTGAGACCACAGAGTCTGTTAAAATTCGCGTCAAGCGCAGGCATACTAAAGAATAACTACTCCTCATGGACTTAGTAACTGAACTCCATCTGGTATCGCAAAGGCCTAAAACTGGTCCATGCTTGGCTCATTTTCCTACCAGATTAACCTAACCTAACACATATTTTTATCTTTTTCGCCATTGAAAGAGAATAAATTGAGTCGAAACCAACACAACATGTTAGAAACTACTTAACCAAAAATTCATAAATTATAAATAAATAAAAGTAAACGGAATCTCTAAGTAAGGTCGATCCTTAGTAAGTAGAAAACTCCCCAAATGTTCGGAGAAAGGCTGAAATCTTTGAAACCCCTACATTATGCAATTATGGTGGAGAAGAAGCCATAACTTCTTGATGAGTAGATGCATTAGGATAATTTCCAAAAATTATGTGCTGCTTTCGGTGATAAATAAAACTAAAAATGTTCTACAAACACAATCATTCTAGGCACTCTCCAAGCAAACCACTAAATTAACACTGAGCACAACTAATTTAATTTGAATTTAATGGCACTGACTCAAAGCAATCATACCAGTGGCCGACCTATATATTACATTATTTCCGTATGAATCATATTCTGTGTGGACATTTTGCTGAGTAGCGCATAGCAACGTCGCTTTTGATGAGCGCAAACAAATGTCAGCGCCGGCAAATAAATGAGTATGCGCCTAAATATTTTTGTATGTATGTGTGTGTGAAATTCCACACCCACCCACAATCTCTCTCAAAACAAAAAAAAAAAACGAAAATAAACAAAATGACGTAGCACAGTGTTGTAGGTCAAGAATTTCGGATGCAAATTGCCGAAAAATGGCAAAATGCCCGAATTTTGCCGCTGACGCGCACCCCACCGTGCAATCCCCATAAGCCGCGGTATTTAGGTTTTAAAAATTAGCATTCCTCAACAAATGCTGGCGATCGGTTGACAGGGTTAATGAAAACATAAAGTTGTGCAATTGTTACGCATGCGAAGGCCTATTCGAAAATAAATTATTTGTTTGAGCAATGTTGCAACAGCCGATGGAAATAATAATAAACACTCATACATATATGTGAGCATGTGGAAGACCGCAAATGCCACTTAAACACTCGTTAGCCCAATTCACAAGCGAACATACATACATGTGTGGAAGATTTCGACGAGTCAACAGATTTTTGGCGTGACAATAAATGTCAAATAATGGGCGTCTGCTTTGCGAACGACCAAAATAAGATGTCAAACAGTGGTGAGTTTTTTTCTCTTTGTCAGTCAAACGCACATGTGTTACCATAGAATCTGCAATTGTGGCTGGCAATAACAATTAAGCCATTTGCTGACAATTTATTGTTTGACATGCGGTTTGCCAGTTTTCCTACTCCACTATTATATTTTTTTTTTTTAATTTTTTATTAAATTTTCCTTTGAGTCTCCAATTTTTTTTCTTTTAATAGAAGCGGCAATGGCCTTGTGTGTGCTAATTAATTGACTGCCACTGTGGCCGTCTGTCTGAAACTTTTTTGTGATACAATTTACTTTATTTATTTATGACTGGCAAGCGGCGACCAACGCGGTTGGTCGTGAAAGTGTTGGAACTCAATGCTTCGAGTGCTTCTTGCAATCAGAGATGATGTCATGACTAAGAATTACGAGGGGGAAAGCAACAATATTACGTGGAAAATTTGTTTTCTTATTAATGCACAGTTGATTAGTCAGTTTTTCTTTATGAACGCGTGCATTTTCTTTGTGTCCGATTGCTGAAGTAATTGAAAAATCGAGTCAGCAACGCGAACTCCAGCGATTTTTCCGAAATTTTCATATCAATAAACAAAGAAAATTACGCATGGTCTTCGAGGAGGCCACGACACGAAGCGCAGTAATAATAGATTGCTTGGGAGAATATGGTATACATATGTATGTGTAATGCGTGCAGGCGTTGAACTTGGCAATGGAAGATAATTTATCTTAGGCTAAACTCTATTCATTGTCAGTGGGGGAGTAATAGTCGCCTCTCATCTTATACTCATTCTAGAGATAAAATTTGACTAAAATTGAGATATTGTGTTATAGAATATTGGAACCTTAGTTTTTCGATGCAGTTTATATTAATATCATCATGCAAAATGTGTGGACTCGAACCACTGGAGTTATTGAGATCTCTACGACGCTAATATGATGATTTACGAACACAATATCCTTCAATTTTTGTATGCTTCCGTTCATAACAGCGTTTTGTATTCTCATTTGTAGTTTTTTAGTTTCGTTGCCAAGTATACCAAACACTCAAAAATACTAGCAAAATCTCTTATTAAAAATGACATCAAAGGAATCATCAGATCCTCTATTTACTTAATACATGTTCATCACTCGATGTGTCGATGACGTAAAAACTCGGACTTGTAAAGTGTTTCATTTCAACCACTCGACCTTAAAAAGTCCTTGCCGTTCCCACGACTGTCGGATCTACATAACCGGAACGGGCTCGGATTTTTTATCCGGTCAAGGACTGTCAACTAGGTAGAGGTCTGCCGCTACAACAACAACAAAAAGTTCTCGACTAAATATAAATATGAGAGGGCAACGCCATTAAATACTAACTGCCCAGCCTTTAAAAGCAGCCTTCTCAATCGCTTCCTTATTGCGATTGTCTAGGTATTATAACTACCGTTTCTAATGAAGCCCAGCTCTTCACACGCTTCCTTACGTAAATACACACATACATACGTATATGTATTCATATGTACTATGTATTTCGACCCTACCCATAAATGGTTTTGGAAAAATCAATGACCGCCGCAATTCAAACTCTCAACTCCTTTTAGTCATTAGGGAATTATTTATTCTGCAGACATGCGATTGAATGTGAAAAGTGCGCACACGTGGAAAACAGAACGTGAAACCTGGAAACGGCAGCCGTGGCACGACCAAAGCTATACAATAGTACATAAGTACACACGTACATATGCATGAATGTTTTCGGCTTTTCGTGGAAATGACTCAACAGTGCAACTGTGGTAAAATTTCATGTCGTTATTGTTTTCGACGGGAGTTCCTTTGGTCTCCGACACCTCTTCGGGAGCGCCGACAAAGAAACTCTTGTGTTTTGCTTGACATTGTTTTTTTTTTATAGAAAACAAAGCTTGTAGCAAGAACCGACGGACGTGGTGGCATGACAAATCGCTGTCAAATAATGACTATATGTATGTATGTATGCTCGTACATATCTACATATTTATGCATAAATATGTACGCACGAATACATACGTAAACATATGTTGGCTTAGTATATTCTATGCGAGAACTAATATCATATGGTCTCATGTTTACATACTTACGAATACATATGAATGTATATAATTGTATTTACTTTTTGTTTGCGAATTTTACGGCCCTACTCGCATGAATCATGCTTGATATAGTAAAGCAGAACACATTTCGATGATGTCAAGACAAATAGTGTTATGTAAATGTACACATAATGTATGGGTTTCAAAGTATAGAGCCACCGAATGCACTCGATCCCTTTAAGATCATACAAAAATATAGAAGAGATTCAAGAAACCTAGAACAAACCGAAAAGTCTCATCGCCAACATTTGAAGAACGGTTAAAGAGTAAAATGTTCGAACGAGTTTAGGCAAATTTAATTTTTGAAAATTCGGTATTAATTCTCTTTAACTTTCTGGGAGAAAAAAACGGAAATTTTTTTGAGAAAAAAGAATTTAGCTGATCGTAAAAATAAAAAAATTTTGTAAAAATTTAATTCGAAAATTCGAAATTATTGTTCGAAAATTCGAACTTATTTTTTTAACCCTTTGCGAAAAAATAAACCAATGTTTTTTTAGAAAAACAAAATTTTTATACAAAATAATATTTTTCGAAATAATATTTCAGTGAAATATACATATTTCAAAAATGGGTGCATATACTTAGTACAATTAAAGGATGTCATGTTACCATTTGCCAGCTTTTAAATGTCTATAAAAAGCACATTTGATCAGGATGGCAACCCACAACATTCATAATACCAAATTAGCTTAGGAGTGGTATGTATCAGAAGATTTCCATCAGATCTGCATAATGTTCTGGCCAGTGCAGGCACCTGACCGGGAGCTGATTCCAATAGAAAATTTATGAAGAGATGTTAAACGAGTTATAGCAACAGTAAATTTATCAATTAGAATACAAATTTGACTAGAGGTCAAGCAGGCATGGGCTCAATTCGCTATGAAGCGTTGTAAGAGTTTAATCGGCTGCATGCAACGTCGGTGTATGAATGTATTAAGAAATAAAGGCTTTACGACCAAATATTAGTCAATAGAAAACATTTAGTATTTAAAATTTTAATTGATAACTGGATTTTTCTCTTCATGAAACGACTAATTTTTAAAACTCTTTTCTAAATAAATCTTTTAAGTAAAAAAAACGAAAATTTTTTTGATATGGTTGTGAAAATTTAATTCGAAAATTCAAAATTCTTGTTCGAAAATTCGAAATTATTTTTTAATTCCTTACGAACATGATAAACCATTGAATTGGTTTTTTAAGAAAAAAATTTGTACACAAAATAACATTTTTCGAAATAAGTTTTCAGTAAATTTATTTTTTAAAATTGTTTATATAGGTAGAGGTAGCCAAAAAATACTTGTGAATGCTATTATATTCGTAGTTTTATTTTAAACTTGCTTATTTTTGCTTCATAGTTAGAACCAGCACTATTATTTTCATAAACACAGCTGTATGTGCTTATTTACCGCGTGAAAAGAAATAAGTTGTAAGCAGACACACCCGTCTATTAGCTTAATTCATTGTTTGTCCTTTATGCGAGGAAGAGACAAACTACATACATACATACTATATTAATAACATTTTGGATAACTAGTTACGTAATAATTAAAATTATTTCTTTAAATTTGAATATATGTACATACACATACATATCTAAATATTTTTATAATTTTTTTTTTTAATAACTGATTTGTAATTTAAATTATTTATTTTTTTTTGGTTTGTATACAATTTAAAGACTTACAGTTGCTTCTTAGATAACATTACATTATAAACGCTCTTAAGCTGACATACATGTACATACATATGTATATGTACATATGTATGTACATACATATATACATATGTATAATACGAATATACACAAAAGATTATTATATCAATACCCTCCTTCTTTACCGACTTTTTGCTACTTTTCGGTGCCAAACAGTAGCGATAAAAACCAATTGGCAGTTGCCAGACACTTTTTCGCCGCAGTCGTAGTCGTCCCCCGACACCTACAGACGCACGGAACGGACTTTACGCTATCTTCTGGCATATGTGCTATATATTATGTACATATGTAAGTACATATTATTTACATAAATACTAGGAACACTACACAAAGTATTGGCGTGATAAGCCCATCTATAACTTGTGACAAATTGCCTTCTTTACCTTTTCACACATGCACCACATTCATTCATCCATTTGCATGTCTACATATACTTGCATTTTAATACATTACTTGTATTTACATACCATAGGTCTGTGAAAGCATTCCCCAAGCCGCAAATTGAAAGAACTATTTCGCACAAATTATTAAAATAAAGACTTCTTGTTAAACACACATACATATGTACATATGCAAATATGTATGTACAAATTTTTGTGTTAATTCATACCAAAGAATTGACAGGAATTTCTACTCACATTCTCACACACTTATCTCTCACATGTAAATATGTATTTCATAAACACAAAATTTTCCAAGCACTGCACTTTTCAATCACAACTAACCGAGCGGCGCAACTTTAAGGCATTTTCAGAATCAATAGATTTTCCACAACAATAATAACAATGGAATCACAAAACGAACGGAAGCATTTAGCAAAACTGCGGTTGCGACGGAGAAAATGTACGCACTATTCAGGAAAGTTTACACAATTCAATATATATTTATGTATGTATTTACGTGTACGCAAGTATTCAGCAATAACGAGAAATACTAGCGCTTATGGTGGCACAAAAAACCGAAAATTATCAACGTAACTTCCGTGCACGTCTTTATCGCACCGCAGAATATTGCAAACTCTCCAGCAAAAGTGCCGCAGTCGTCTTTAATCTAGCGGTGGTCGTTCTCTGATTGTTGTTTTTTTTTTTTGTACTTTTCTAAAGGTACGCAAAACGTAAGCATAAAGGAAAGCACTGATAATTGCATGGGCACACAAGGAATGCGAGCGATTCGCCGAAGTGACGGCCTCGATTGAATCTCTACAAGGCTGGCCGTGAGCGCCTCTGCGCCAGCTGCTACTACTGCTCACAAATGTATTTGGCTCGGTAAACAAGCTCAGCTGATTTGTGGGGTTGACAGCTGTCATAGGGCGCGTTTTTGGAGATTTTCGTTTTATATTCTGCAAAAGAGAACGCGCGTACGCAATGCGCATGCATCGAGGGTTGGTTCATACTACTACAACAGTGTGTATGGTGTTAGCGTTCACCTTTTAGTAGGTGTTTTCAGCTTCCACATTAACCTTTTCAACAGGAAATTCGCAAGGTGCACTTTGAAAGTGCGTACTAGGGAGGCAAGATTTCCATAGTTCTCTTTTAGCAGGATCTCATGTCTATAAAATCACAAAGTTTTTTAACTTCAAATGGTGTTTATAAATATTTTAATTACAAGTCATTTGAGTTTGAAAAATAGTTTTTCTTTGTTTCAAAAATTCCCTACCAAACTAGTATATAGCCACTCTCTAAATAAAATATGTTCAGGCAGATTGGGAACCGAGTCTATACTTCCCAAAAACGCATTTAAACATAGGATCATCATATGATAAAGAACAATTTCCAGTATGCCGTGTCTTGCGGAAATAAAAAAAAAGTTGAAAATGAAATAAAAAAATTACAAAATTTTAGGAAAACCTCTAATAAATAAATAAATAAAATTCAAAATGAATAAAAAAGAATTCAATATTCCATGATTCATTTTTGATAAAATATTTTTCAAAAAGCAAAAAATATCTAAAATGTTTATAAATTTAAGTTTTAATTTTTTCAAAAAATAACCCGAAATGTGTTTAGCTTAGACCACAATGTATAAAAGCAAAAAAAAAATATTACAAAAATTCAAAATGAAATTAAAAAATTTTTTCAAACTCTCATGATCCATTTTTTGGTAAAATATTTTTTTAAAAAGAGCTTCTTCATAAAAATTTAAAATATGTATGTACATAAAGTATATTTTTTTATTTTTTTTTCTAAATATGCCTGACCGATCCTTATTTATGTATGTAGTACATATGTATGTACATACATACATATATCCTTCGTATAGGTATCTATACAATATTCTTTATGACAGTTTAAAAAACCTTTTTGTCTGTTTAATGTTTAAATGAAAAATATTTGTCCGACTTTTTTAACTTCCAAAAAAATTAACGGCCAATCCTTCCGATAATATCAACCATAGGAGAGATAAGCAATATGCCTAGATTTTTAAAATACTTAAAACTGGCAAGCTCAAAACAAGGCTTTTTAATATTACTACAAATATGCAGAAATATCTAATAATAAAAAATATATTTTTTACAAAATAGGAGATTTCTAAAAATTCATGTCAAGCATCGTACTTTTTTAATGCACTGTAAGTAAATCGTCGCGTTGTAAGGCATATGAATTTTACAACCTCTAGTGTCAGCCGCTGTCTAAGCGTAATCGTCACTCATTTTATTTTATAATTTTTTGCTTAATAAGTCACACAGTTCCTAAAAATTATAGTGTTTTATATGCGCTCAGCACGAAATATAAAAATGAAACGATAAACAGCGACAATGATACACTAACAGAAAACATGATTAATTTTTGAACGCCGAACAAAACTGTTCTAATCGCTGTTGTTGTTTTGTCATTGCTCGTGCACTCATTCCCTTTTCCAATAAGCTACAGAACGGCGACAAAAACACACTGTTGATAAGAAATGTTAGCAAATTAAACGAGCGAACGAGTTACTGCACACTCGTGCTTACAAACACATTCCCTCAAATACACAGATGACACCCACACACATTTGTACAGAAGTATGCATGCGTATGCATGTGCAAACGTGTTAATTAATAAGCACATCATTATTGTAATTTTTGTTTTGACAAACCTTTTATCTTCCTCCGTTTCCTTTATCACTTTCAGGCGCTGTCTGCCAGCCTGCCTATGTATGTGTGTGCGTGTTGTTGTTGCGCTGAAAAACACTTTCCGTTTCCGCAAATGTTTGAATTAACAAAAAAATTTTTTGCAAATTTTCGCAAGAAATATTTCACTTGATTTAAACACTATTCGTACGCATACAATTTCTTGTGATTAATTTTAAAATTGTATAGCGTTTTATTTTGCGTACTGCACACAGAGTGATCACTGGCGAATCCACTTGAGAAATCACAACGAAATCAATTTGCAAGGCAGTTTTATAAAACTCCTTAAACCGTCTTGAAATCAAATTTTATTTAAAACACCAGTTAAATAACGAAACGACAAGGCAGGCGCAAAACTTAAATGCAAAACACCGCAAACGGAGACGAAGACGGAAACCTCGCGACGCACTATCACGTTTAACAATCGCGACGACGAGCGCATTTGTTATATCCAAACGCAAATTCAAAGATCAACATGAGGCCGCGTCGCTGCTGCGGCAAGTCTAGGCAGACAGCAATGTTGCCGGCGCATACAAAAATCCCCATTGCGCATAAAAGAGGGAATTCTCGTATGGAGTGTTATGGTAGAGGGTATTTTCTTAAACTGACTGTGTATGCCGAAGTCTATAATACAATGCTAAGATATATACTAAAACAGTTAATATAAGTTGTTCTGCACGCGAAAAATGCAAGCAAAAGTTGTATATGAATTAAATCAAACAATTTAAATAGCAACTTGTGGCAGCATTGAACTTGATAGACAACAGATGATCGCATGTATATTAAGCCACTGGCTTCCAAATATTTGTTTTGTAAATTTTTTGTTTGTGTCTTAAAATTGTATTGTTTATTTTTTAATTTCTTCTATATTTTTTTAATTTTTAATGTTACATGATACCAACTAGGCACGACTCTGTGAGGATGTGGTGTCAAAGAAATATTTTCCGATCAGAACTATTCGCAATTCGATTTTTAATCGATATACATATATCCATGTTACACATAAGGACTTTTTAACCACAACATAAGCAAATCCAAGAGGTGTTATATATTGTTCCAACTTTGAAACACGTGATATAACAGACATAAGACGACAAATGTCATACAATATAACTCATTCTAAAGAGAACTTATCGATATTTATAGAGAAAAATTTTTACACCTTTAATAACAATTTCGGGCAAAGTGGCATACCTGCAGCGTACAGTTTTAAGACCACTGTGATCATTCAACTGCTTTTAGTTACCCTATTTCAAGTTCACACATTTTTCGGCATTATCAAAAAGAGTGGTTAAAACAAAGATAACTATTGCTAGATCCTAATTAAAACATTAAAATATTATTCCTGTTATTATAAAGTAATACTAAATCTATATTCAAAATGTCTTTCGAAGAGGTGAGTTGCTTAATTTATAAACATTTGCATATATTACAAGGTACATGTGTTCCTACAGCTATTACAAGACGCAGGAGAATTAAGTAGATTTCTTGGCGAGGCCACACGTCCAAGAGTGCGAAATGTCTTGTTACAAGCAAAAGCGGAGGTTGAGAAGGAAATTGTCAATTTAGAAATGAAACAACGAATTGCTGCAGAAAAAAAGGCAGTCGGAGCAACACCAAGAAGGTAAACACATTTTCTATGCGCTTCTAGAAACATCTACGCGTCATCCTATTCACCAAGACCAATGTATATGCTAAGTGCGCATATGTTATTTATCACATTTTTCTTACATTCACCCACAGGTATTTGGTGGAATTGAATGAGTATGCATGGGA
Organism: Bactrocera tryoni; assembly: GCF_016617805.1. Lineage (NCBI taxonomy): Eukaryota > Metazoa > Arthropoda > Insecta > Diptera > Tephritidae > Bactrocera > Bactrocera tryoni. The sequence continues at coordinate 7,790,290 of NC_052502.1, read as the reverse complement.
TCAAAGTGACAAGTTTGTAAAGTTGTTCGTCACATTGGAAGGTGTCCAAAACATTGACGAATCGAACGTTGTCGCCACTTTCAATGAAAATTCAATGGTTTTGCATGTTAGCGATCTGAATGGCAAAGATTACGGATTGACTATCAATAACTTGCTCGACAGCATCAATGTGGAGAAAAGCTATCGCAAAGTGAAACAAGGTATGGTGGCCATTTATATGAAGAAAAACAATGAAGGCAAGCACTGGGATCACTTAACCACCATACAAAAGCGTCTGAAGCAGAAATTAGATGACGAATTTAAAAGCTCAGATGATGGTAACCCAGAGAATGCGCTCGTAAATATAATGAAAAAGATGTACAACAGCGGCGATTCGAAAACTAAACAAATGATTGCCAAAGCGTGGACTGAAGGCCAACAAAAAGCACATCTTGGGCAAGAACCTGAAATGTAGTTTGAAAAGTTGAAAACATTTTTACACAACGCATACTATTTTTGTGTTTCTTATTAAGCAGTTCATAGTTCTTTCGAATACGAAACAGCACATTCTAATTTGCGATATTTTGTAGAGCATATATACTGGTATATAAATATTTATTTTTTTGTAATATTTTAAGTGATAATAGAAACCGATATTCCAAGCATAAATTAACAGTTGGTTTTATTGCTTCGCAGTGAGGGATTGGTTAATGGTTAAGTTTTTGAAGAAATGATTATTTTGTATACTGAACACGGCTGAAATATAGCTGCCATATAAACTGTACGTTCAAAATCAAGTCCTTGTACGGAAAACTTATTTATTTGACGAAATATCTTCATTAAATTTAGTTCCAATTATTATTTAAAGTAAGGGTACAATCTGGAGAAATTGTTCGAATCGGACCACTATAGCACTGCCGTAAAATTGAACGATAATCTTGAAATTTCTTACAAGAAGAGCTAAAATGAAATGACGTAAATGATACACAGTCATTCCCAATACAAGGAAATATATTCATATATATCTTTATTTCATAATTATGGAATGTTTATAACAATAGATGTATGTATGTATGTATGCATGTATCAATTTGCTTCTTAACAAAATACAAATATTCATTCGGTCATTAAACAATCCGGTATACATATGTTATTGTTATTGGTGTTATTGTTGTAGTGGCCTCGTTAATTCAACTATCCCTTTATTATGCTTAAAAAATACCTAATTTATAACCAATTGCAACATTGAAATGTGCACTCTGTTTAAAAATCGTACATTCAGGCACAACACTGTATGGTAAAAATGTTTGTAGGTATATTGTTTACTATGGATGTACATATGTATGTATGTAGGTATGTATGAAAGTGCTTAGTATTTATCATATCATGCTGATCATTCTACTCGGTTTTGTACATGCTGCTGTACATAAATAATCGTGCAACTGCTTAACTGTGTGCATTGTTATTACAATCATATATTTATATATTTATTCTTCATAAGTAATACATTTGTAAATTAATTCTACATACACATTTTGTTGCATTAGCTTGGCTTACAAAACTATATGCTTGCGTGTATGTATATATGTAGGGCGACAATATATGTATGTATATGTTTTACACCTTCTTTTTCGTTAAAAATGAAGTAAAAGAAATTATTACAATTACACTATTTGCAAAAAAATAAATATCAGTGCTTATGTTCGTTAAACAACTAAATAAAAATTAATCAGCAATTGTTGCATTTATCTAGCGAGCGTCCAGCAATTTTTTGCTAAATATTGTAAACTATTTTAGTTGAATTAAAGTTTAAAAAAAGTACGTTAGAAAAATACATAAAGTACAAAGTAAAAGTACTCATAACGTTCCATGAAACTGCTCGGAAAAGTTTTTTGAAAAATTTAGAATAAAGTTGTTTGTATATATTTTGCTTTACAACAAAAACATGTCAAACTCAAGATCCAATTACATAGTTTGTGTTATATGCGAAAAAAATTTTAATTTATAGTATGGACAGAACTGTTTTTTTTTATTCTCATGAATCTCGTGTTTACATTTTGATGATTTTATGGAAAAACTGTTTTTTTTTATTCTCATGAATTTCTTGTTTATATTTTGATGATTTTATGTCTTAAATAATCTATTTGTATTCAGTTATCACCCCAAAAACACATTTTTATTGGTTGAAATCTTTGAAAAACTTATTTTTGAAACATAAAAACTAAAAAAACGGCAGACTTTTGACAAAATGCCGTTTTTGAGCGTTCGACACCAGCTTATATAATCGAATCATGGTCAAAAAAATAATAATAAAAAACTGTGTGCATAAATAATCAAACATTAAAATTCACTGTTTTTTTTAATAAAAAAATAAAAAATAATTTTTGTTTATTCTCATGAATCTTTTGTTTATATTTCGATGATTTTATGGGAAAAAAACTGTTTTTTTTATTCTCATGTATCTCTTGTTTATATTTTGATAATTTTATGTGTTAAATAACCTATTCGTATTCAGTTATCACGCCAAAAACACATTTTTATTGGTTGACATTTTCGAAAAACTTAGTTTTGAAACATAAAAACTAAAAAAACGGCTGACTTTTGACAAAATGCTGTTTTTGCGCGTTCGACACCAGCTTATATAATCGGATCATGGTAAAAAAAAAAAATAATTTTTATCATTAACTACTGTGTGATTGAAGTAAACAAACATTAAAATTCAGTGAATTTTTTAATAAAAAAAGAAAAAATAAAGCTAAGGCTGTTTGAGGCAAACGTGCGTTGTTCTTAGTAAATGGCTGCCGTTTTTGCAATTAATAAGTTTATCTACTTTTGCATACAGTTGCATGTACATATATGTATATGTAGGTATTTTGCTTTACATTAATAAATAATTTCATACAAGTTAGCATTCCGCATCTCAAATTCATGATGTACTGTGTGTAAGTTGCATATTTCTCAGCACGTATGTATGTATTATTGTGTATGCATTTCAATATATATATTTAACAATTAATGCTTAACACTATATATAAGCCTTTATACTCTTGTTCTGTTTAATACATATTATGTGTATGTTTATAACTAATACTTTCGCTAAAACTTTTGTTTTTCAACACAATTATTTATTACTTTATATATGTGTGTGTTTATAGGTGCTTCTAAGCTTGGTTACAACTGAGCTGCAGTTTTACGATATTATTTCTCAACGATTTAATTTGTTTGACTCAACAAGTTGGACAGACGCATGTATGCGTAATTTATTTACAAAAAACATGCATGATCTCAAGTGTGTGTGTTTGTGTTTTCCATTAATTGCACTTTAAGGCTTATTTCTCACTGATTAACATTGCATAACTATTGTTGCTACTATATATACATATGTATGTATGTAAGTATATTGTAACATACTTTTTTGATATTTTGTTTTTATTAACAATTTACTGCTATTAATGAGCCAATATGAGTTCAACTAAATTAGTACATTAAAATATAATACATACATATATGTACATATGTAATACCGTAGGCCTTTTGTTTGGTCTATAACCGCAAATAGGTTGCATTATGCTTTCTTGGTAGCCTCGTATGTGGAGCAATTATCTCGCATAACATTTTATGATTTATTTTTCTAAAACACACAATAAATTTGCGTAAAATATTTAATTTCTTTGTAATAATAACAATTTGTTTGTCTTTTTGGTTGCCTAACGGAATGCCACGCATGCGCAGCAGCATTTAAGTGTCAAACAAAAACTCGGACGGATGCCTGCACATATGCAATACACAGTGCAGGAAAATAAAAATACAAAGGAACTCATTTGGAATATTTCAGTGCGTTGCCACAAACATATGCGTTGGTACAAAAAAATACTGGATGTATGAAAAACTACGATTTGCATGTTAGAAATTTAAAAAAGCGCTTAAAAGTTGTAAAAATTTATGATTGAAAAAAAATGAAATTTAAAATCCAGATGTGCACGAATATATAATTATGCTATATACATACGTATATTGTAGTTATTGTAGTCTCATACAATTTGATATGCCATCAACTAACTAAAAGTTTTATTGTTTCAAAAAAGTCATTTATTTGTTGTAATTGCTGCAAGTTCAAGTAAAATGAATTCTATTTTAGTATCTCAGCAAACTAATGGCTCTGATTTTTCGCTTATTAAAAGGCTAAACAATTCTTCAAACAGTTTTCGAAACGCGTAGTTCCAAATTCTGCAAACAAAAGCGTTGAACTTAAACTAAAAAATAAATGGACTTCGATACCATTTCCTTTCGAACTTATGCAAGTAGCAAATTGTATGTATTTGTGTGTCTATAAATAGCTATTACGTGCTAGAGTCTTCTAATATTTTGTTCAAGCTAGTCTTTCATATATGCCTCCTTACAACTTCAAAATATATTAACGTATAGTAGAGTGTTTTAAACATAAAATAAATACAAATGTATATAGCTGCTTATGTGCGAGACAGAAATCATTTTGTGCGTACTAAAAATTATTTATGTGAGTGTATATAAAAATGGAAGCTGTCTTTTTTCGCCATTTAATGACTTTTTTCTCAAATTTTTTCAAGTTTAATACTTGTTCAGTAATTAATTAAATGTGGATATGTATGTATGCTAAATTTTAAAGCAAAAGGTAAACTGGAATGATTCGTCCAACAGCAGTTTTTTTCATAAATCAGCAGGGCTCTGCTTACTCAATAATATTTAGTTTTGAAAGTTTAACTAACTTCCCTGCAAATACTGTAACTTTACTTCTGCTTGGACATTGTTAGACATTTTACACTTTTCTGCTTAAAACTTTATGCTTAAATACTTTAGTTATTAACTATAATGTGTCACTTTGCATAACACTAATTAGAACTTGAATACTTTTTGCCTGCATGCGACTGTTTTATGTAGTTTTTCTATCTCTAGATTATAACTACTGTCTTATTATATGTGATTACCACGAAATATACTGTTCCTATATACATATATGTGTATATATATATGTATACATGCCACAGTATATATTATATAATACGCATTCCTTGTTCTTAACTTTGATCTTGGTTTAATATTGTTTTAATAAATGTGTGAGCTCACACCCCCCAGACGCAGTAAGTCTCCACTTGTTCACACTACACTTTTTCACACTGCGTAGCTTTGTTCATCGCGTAAAGGCACTAAGAAAGTGTGCGCCACCCATATCGAACTGCTGTTCGTAACCCTCTTCCGCCGCATTTGGTGGCGGCACCAAATTACCGGCTATGGCACTTGCCGCCTTCAACTGATCCATGTCCACCATCATGGGTGGCTTGTCGCCGGGCTTCCAGCGTCGATGTATGCCCATCGATTTGAGCTTCTGACAGACCGAAGATGGTGAAATGGGGAAGCCTTTCTCGGCGAGGCGTGCCGACACCTTCCAATACTGTATGTTGCTGTCTTCGCGTATGAGTTCGAGTATCTCACGTGTTATCTCCTTGTCGCGTTGCTCGCGCTCGGCTGCCTTTAAACGACGTCGCGGATGTACGAATTTCACCGGCCCGGGCGCTGTGGTGGTGGTGGTGGTGCTGGTGGCCGGTTGCTCGTATTGTGGCGGCGAGGCGGATGGTTGTGATGTGGCGTAATGTTGTCCGTCAAGTAATTGTTGTTGCGCAAGTTGTTGTTGTTCTTGTAGCTGCTGTTGCTGCTGCTGTAGTTGTTGCTTTTGTAAATGTTGTTGTGCTTTTAGTTGTTGCTGTTGGCGTTGCAGTAAACGCAAACGCTCTTGCTGTTGTTGCTGTAAACGTTTTTGTTGCTGCTGTTGCTGATGTTGTTGTTGTATCTGTAGCTGTTCTTGTCGGTACTGCTCTTGTTGCAGCTGCTGTTGCAAGAGCAATTGATGTGCCATCTGTGACTCAATAGTTTCCGTAACAGCCCCGCCAGCCGCGTCGCCACAAACACTCGACCCATTTGAGGCACTGCGACCATCTCTCTTGTTGCGATATGACAACGGCAATCCTTTGACAATGGCATCGCGTACCTTCCAAGCGGTCATTTGTGAGACATTCAGTGCGCGTGCTATTTCCATGGTGGATGCATTCTGCGCGACCAGCGTCTTAGCCATTGCATATTTCTCGTCGTCAATGAAAACGTTCGGTTTACGCGGTTTCTTTGTCTGACCTGTGGTGGCAGGCGTTGGAGTCTCCCTAGATCAAAGAAAATTTATTGTCTTTAGTTGATGTTGAGATGAAATAAGGGGTATTTTACATACTTGTTTGGCGATTCGTTGTTTTGTGCGCCTTGCGGTGTTCGAATTGATAGATTCACTGGAAGTTGGTGACTGAAAGGTTACGGTAATAATAACTTAGAATGATTCTATCAACTTTCTTAGAGATTCTAAATAAAAAATGTTGAAGAATGTGGAGGAGTTTTAAAAGTCTGGCTTCAATAATTCTGATCCATCGCAAAGAGGTTTTTGATTATTCATATCTATTTTTTGTTAAATACTTACACGGCGGTGGCGGCTGCGGACGGAAATTGAGTGATCACTGACTGAGCTACACACTCCTTACTGTGATTCGACAACTGTTGACGCAGTCCATTCAAGTCCTTCGGTGTTATTAGCCCCGGTGCCACGGCACCCTCCATTAGTGATTGTGGAAGTGATGCATTTGTTTGTATTACACTTTGTGGGTGTTGAATATGCTGCTGGAGCTGATAGTTTTGTTCTAGTTCACGTTGTTGTATTTGTAATTTTTGTGCTTGATCTTGTTCCGTCTTCTTAGCATCATCGCTTTTTTCTACAGAATTATCAGTCTCTTCGCCGTCGTCGCCATTTTTGTTATCTTCATCTTCTTCGTCGTCATCATCATCGTCATCGTCGTCGTCGTCATCGTCATCCGAATCATCGGAGTCACTGTCAGAATCGTCATCATTATCGTCATCGCCCTCCGCATTATTCGCATTGTTAAGACTTTGCTGTTGCTGCTGTTGTTGTTGTAATTGTAATAACTGTTGTTCCATGAGCTTAGCAGTCAACGCTGACTCTTCAGCCTGCAACTGTTGCTTCTCCGCTGCTGCTGCATATTGTTCGTGTTGCAACTGGTCGCGCGGAACCTCCAACGTTCGAGCATGTGCTTCGTTATTTTCTTGCTGCTCGGCTTCAGTAGCTTCGTTTTCACGCCTAGAATCTACCTTTCCGCTTTCGCCTTCCTCGGACTCATCGTCGCTCTCGGACTTCTCCTGCTTCACCATGCGTTGCATTTGCGCGAACTGATCTAACGGTTGTGCTAAGGGATATAACCGTGGTAGCTCCTCAGTGCTGTCGGCTACCATCGGTTGAGCTGCCGTTTCGTCGCACTCCTCGCCATTGTTGTCGATGACACGCTCATGCAGGCTGACCCCGTTCACAAGACTCTTGCGAAGACGCCAAGCAAAGGTGCGCGAAATATTCAACTCGTTGGCTATAACGGTAGTGGTGGCTTCTCGCAGTATAAGCTGCTTTGCCAGTGCAATTTTCTTCGAATCCAATTTGATGCGAGTGCGTCCTTTGCGTTTATTATTGGCAATGTGAAGTCTATAAGAAGAGAAAATAATTTTAGGTTATGTTTCTTTCGAGTATGTGTGTATGTATGCCTAAAAAGTATTACTCACTTCCTATTATGCAAATAGAGCGCATTCTCGGGCTTACGTATGCCAACACGTTTCGGAAAGTTGTTGTACTCAACGATGTTCTGCTTCAGCAACTGTTGTAATGGCCTGCAAACACATTGAGAAAAGTATTTCCGTCAATCTAAGCACTAAAAGTAAACAAAAACCAATTTGACTCACATTTTTGCGGCCCGCGACGGACAACCTGTGCGTTTATGCCAGCCCAAATGGTGCCCGGTGGGGAATAGCACATGACAATCGGAGCACTGCATCGGCCGCCTAAGGTAAAGAGAAGTTTTCAATATTAGACTTCAATATAGCCGACAAGAGTCTCCAACAACAACAACACTAACGTTTGATTGCGTCGCTTCTTGACGCAACGTCCGCGCCGCACATGCTTCTCCAGGAATCGCTTGTAGAAATATGTCTTCTTGCAATTCGTGCACTCATAAACGGGACCCTGTGTGCCGTGTACGCTCTGCATGTGCGCCTTGAGTATTTGCTTCATTTCAAAAATCTGGAAACAGTCCGGACACTGGTAGCCGCGCAGCGCCGGCTGTTCGACGCCACCATAAGCAGGTATGTTGTTGTTATTAGCGCCACCGACAACCGCCACTTCATCGTTTGGTGTTAGTAGCTGCACTTCGGGCATCAGCGGTAGTGGATCCTCTTCATCGTCATCAGCAGCGGCATCCGAATTCGCGCCGCTATTGTCAGCTCCGGCGCTCTTATGTGAACCGTTAATCTTACTCAACTGCTGTTGCATGTACTCGTGCATTAATCGTATGGAATGAAAGTCGAACGGTTGTTTTGCGTACGGAAACTTTATTTCGCCATCGTCCTCTTCGATCATTAAGCCATTCGAGTGTGCGCTGGCGCTGATATGCGTTTGATCGTGTGGTCCCTCGCCGTCGCTGCCGCCATAGCTCTCCATAGCGGCCACTTCGGGCACTTGATCGGTGGAGTCGACTTCCGGTTGCGCGGACGCCGCATTGCTGCCAGTCGACGTGCGATTCTCGAACTTTTGTATGAGCAATTGCTGGCGAAAGAAATTGTCAGCATCTTCGCACTTCTTCTTGAAGAGACATGCGGATATTGCATTTTTGGCACATGTCACACACACCTGTTGCGGTAAGGTGTCGCCTTTTTCGATCTGCAAGGGAAAAATGGAGGTGAGTTAGGTAAATATCTCAAAAATGTGTGGTTTACGTCATAAAATTAAACATTTACATCTCAAATCAAACACCCTCAAAAATTGATGTCGAAGAAGTCCCTTCAAAGGTTTAAATTTAAAATATTAATGTACAAATATACATACATATGTATGTATAAAAATAAGAAATAATGACTTCGCAATCCCAAAAAACATAAGCAAAGAAGTCACAGGTATAGCCTTTACCAGATGTTTACAGAAATCGCATAAATTATCGTTTGCTTACTAACATACGAACTAATTAGCATAGCATAGCAAGTTCTACTTTTGATTTAATGAGATTATTTGTTAGTGTACGGTACATATGTATTTATTTTGCTAAAAATCCAACATGAAACACTTTTTTTTGCAAAATTTTTGTTATCGAGAACGATCTTCCAACTTTGATGTTACCTTTTTCGTAAAGGGTTCTTCAATAGGCGCTACAAAAGTAGGCCGATAAAGACAGCAAGGTTCGCCATTTCATCATGGAAAGATATACTATACGACCCAATAACGAGTCGAAATTATTAAAATTTCCCATCGAAATTCGGAGTCAGTGGCCTCAGCTTTAAGAGCGCTACGTTCAATTTATGGTAGTCATAATCATCCTGTCAGATCAGCAATTAAGCGTCTAGTGGAAATATTTGAATCCACAGGCACAGTACAAAATGTTCCCATGCCAGTGAGACAAAGAAGTGCCCGTAGTGTCGAGAATATTGCTGCCGCTAGCGCTTCAATTGAGGAAGACCCAAATCTCTGTGATGTCATTGTAGCGGATTTTGCGAAGAAATCTTGGCCTGCATCCTTACAAGATCAAATTGACGCAAGAACTGCAGCCCCCTGACCACCAGAATCGTGGTATGTTCGTGAATTATGCTGAGCAACAACTTGAAAATGCTCCGGATTTTCATCAAAAAATCATTTTCAGCGATGAGGCTCATTTCTGACTGAATGGCTTCGTTAATAAGCAAAATATGCGTTATTGGTCAGGCAGCAATCCACACGTACTCCATGAGACACCCTTGCATCTCAAAGAAATTACGAGCCGGCGCCGTTATAGGGCCGTACTTCTTCCGAGATGATCAAGACCGGCACGTAACTGTGAATGGGAATCGCTACCGCTCAATGATAACCGAATATTTTTGGCCCGAGTTGGATGATATGGACTTGGACAATATGTGGTTCCAACAGGACGGCGCCACAAGCCACACACCGAATGCCACAATCGATTTATTCAAGACTAAGTTTGGTGAAAGTGTTATCTCACGAAATAGCCCAGTCAATTGGCCGCCTCGGTCGTGCGATTTGACGCCGTTAGACTATTTGCTGTGGGGCTACATCAAGTCTATTGTTCTAGTCTATGATCTATAACAGCAAACCAGCGACGATTGACTTCGTACGAATATCGAACGTGAAATTTCAGCAGTATAGGCCGATTTATGCTTGAAAACCGTCAAAAATTAGGTTCAGCATCTGCACTTCTGCAAGCGTGCCCGTGGTGGCCATGCAAAAGGAATCGAGTTCGATACATGATGGGATCGAATGTATTTTCAAAGGAATAAAGAATTTCATTGTTATCGCAAACCGTTTTTGTTGTAATTACTTATCTCGCTCTTATTGAAAAACCCGTTATAATCAATGAAAATTATTTCATTATCATCCCAAAATGTGGACGTCATAAATTTGTCAGCTGGCCGACACTTTTTGCATTAGAGTCATCATGTGTTGCCGCCCATTCGGCTGTTTTTGGACTGGAGTTCGGAGTGAAATATGGAATCATTTTCATCCCTCGTTACATAACAACGCAAAATAACGGTTTTATTACCGTTGAACATCAAATTTCAGATAATAAAACCTATACACGAGTCTTTTGAAGGTTAGGTCGAATTGTGAAACATGACACCCTGTCATAGGAACGAACGGTGCGTCTCAGTAATTGTTTGAAAATTCATTTAAATTTACATATTTGCATATCCTTGCATAAAAAACTGTGAAAGATCTCTAATTCTACTCGCGGGTAGTAACTATCTTCTGCTCGTTTATAATAACGGTATTTTACAAAATCCCTAAAACTGTGTAAAAATTAGACGCAACCACGCCTACTTCCATAAAACGCCATTTTGAATCCAATAGCCCACATTTTTTGTGCAATAGATAATTCAAAAACAGTATGAGGACATATGGCAACTCTGCACATTAAGGGAAATTGTTCAAAATGTGAACGGGAATAAAGAACCGCAACCGGCATAATGATCTCAGACAATAATTTGGTTAACTTACTGAAACTATAATTGACTAAATATAAATAAGAGTATTAAGAGCGACGCAACCGAACAGTTTAACCCTCCCTAACATTTTCCCCTCTTCTTTAGAAAAATATGGCGTGCGATATTTTTGAAACGACGGTTTATGCTCAACAGATACTTGACTTAATTACGTAATTTCAATTATATAACATATTCACATACACGATACATACACAGCCACATAAACATATATGTATGTATGTATGTATGTATATACTAACACTTGTATGAATAATTAACCGAAAGGAAATTTGAATTTATTCAGCTTAGCAAAAACTAGACAATAAATATTTTGAAGAAAAAATTAACGGGAACGGAAAACACGAAATGTACGAAAATGCCAATGTGTGAGCATGTATTTGTAGTAGTGCACAAATACTTGCAAAATTTTCTGTGTAAAGAAATAGTTACAATTTGTTTGTTTGAATAAAAAATTATACACCGTATAAATAAGTGCAGCACCAGTCGTCAACTTTGCGCATAATTCATATATATTCACGTATGTATTTATTTACGTATGTGTGTGTGCATGTAACATATCTACATATTCATTAAAACGGAAAACATGAGCAGCACAAGAAATGTAGAAGAAGTTAAATTAAACCATATGCATATGAATTTATATATGTATGTGTGTGTATTTAAAATAATTGGTATGTGCAGAAGCGAATGTCGGAAATATTAATATATAGACATAACTGTGGCAATCTATTATATTAAGTGGGCTAAGTCTACTTAAGTTGAGACGTGCATTTCGATTTTTCGTAAGCATTTTCACATATTCATGGCATACTTACATACATATGTATATACTATGTGTATGTACATATGTATGTACATATGTATTTTATTGTAATTTTTAAGCTTCAGTTTCCTCCTTTTTAGGCCGGTTTAAGGTGAGTAAAGTTAATTAAAAAAAAAACAAGCATGTTTTGAGAAAGTTTTTGTGATAGTAGAGGTGAAATATTTTTATGGAAACCGATCGTACATTAGAGTATGAAATTTTAAGAATTTTCTATAAAATGTTTACAAAGAAATATGGAAAAGCGGCAATGGCAGAAATTATTCGAATGTGTGTCAGAAAAAAATTATGTACATATGTATGTATGTTTGCGGTGTCCCTCATATAATGGTGCTGGATCATTTAATCAAAATATTAAGGGGTTACATGTATTTACTGGTTTAAAAAAATCGATTTTTTTGATTGGCTTATTAAATTCTACAATATCTCCAGAATAATGTCCTAAGTTTTCAAGTTAATCCGTGTGATAGTCTCGGAGATACAGCCTTGAGAACTTGTGCGCACGAGGCTAGCTAGGCTAAGTGCGTCGTCTTTAAACGCGTTTTTCTCGAAACTCATTTTTGAAGTCGGTTGGCAAGATTTCTCGAGAACTACTCAAGCGATCTTCCTGATATTTTACCCAGCTCTTTGAGATACAATTCTTAAGGGGTCAGTAGGGTAATCTTTTTTCAAAAAAAATTTTTTTTTGCATTTTCTGTTCCCTTATACCCTGAGAATTAATATAGAAACCCACTTTACCATTGGAAGGCCCAAAAATAATAATACCGCTCGACGTTCGGAGCGGTCGGAGTGCTCAACTCAAACTTTAAACGCGTTTTTCTCAAACACACACTTTTTTAAGCTGGCGGACATGATTCCGGTCGCACTACTCAACCGATTTGCTTAATTTTTTTTTTAATGTTTACAAAACGCCTGACTATCGTCCATATTAGATTAATAATTTTTTATAATTTATTGACAATGTTATGACAGAATTTATGTAAAAAAAAATTTAGAAAAATTAAAAAAAAAACTTTTTTATTTAACAACATTTTTCATGAGATTATATGATCCTTTAAAGAGTTATCCTACCAACGCGGGCACATCTTTTTTCCGAGTGGTCACCGAAAATGGCGTCGCAATGGCCGAGTTTAAATTAATTTTATGTAAAAATTTCAAAATTTCTTTGCTAATAGTGTACGAGTATGTTTGTAAAAACAAAATATTCGAATAAAATATTTCATTTTTTATATAAGAAAAAAATTGTTGAAAAAACTTTTTTTTCCTGACGAAACCCATGTAGCCCCTTAAGTCGATTTATGCTAATTATTATGCGAAAATAGCACAGATATACATACTTATGTATGAATATTTGTACTTACTTATATAAAAGTATACACAAATTATACAATTTCATATTATAGGCGCAATTATAATTTATTTTTTGCGCAAAGCTACATACTTGCAACCAGCAACAAAGTTGTGGAGGGGAGTGTAATGCGATTGATTTTTATAAGTTCGTTGCACGGCATTATTTTATTGGCAACAAGTAAAACCATTAAATAGAACATCTACAAACATGCGAATATACATACATATACATATGTTCATACATACATACATACATATGTATGTACTTCCTTACATTTGCACATGACTAACTGGCAACTACTCTTTATTAAATATGCATTTATTTCCTCTCATAAAAATATGTGCGCACATGAATGTATGTATGTGTGTGTGCATTACCTTACTTTCATATGCACACCTCATTCCATACGAAATACTCCCCATTTGCCACTCCGTACCTCACTCAACCCAACTCGGCCTTACAAAGTGGCGAGCGTTGAATGTTTAGCCACATTAAAGCACACGACAGATGTGGCAGCGTGTTGCGAACGTCGAACGTTGAGCGTTTTTTTTATTGTTTGTTGTATGTATTATTTAGTTGTTGAATTTATGAAATCAACATAAAAATGCTGCCTTCATGAAGCCAAATAAAAGACAAACAGCAATCGAACGGTAAATTTTGAAAAAAATGAGCCATAATAAATACGAAATAAAAAGAAAAAACAAATGCAATAAAGAAAAATATATAAAAATGAAATAAAGAGAAAAAAATATATACCGCAAGAGCACTAAATATAAATAGACAACAACAAAGGTGAGTGCCAACGACTAGCAAAGCACATTAAGCCGGGCATGGGCAAGCAGCGAATACTTATTGTACGATAAAAACTTATGGACTTATAGAAATGTTCGACAGACAGAAACTCGCATGAATTTATGATACAAACTTACTACTTTACATACACGCACACATACATACATAAGTAAACATGTACTAAAATATAAGTGCTTAAATGTGGTTGTGAGTATAGAACACCTGTAAGTGTGAAGAAATTTGAGAATAGAATATGTTAAGTCGAAAAAAACGAAATGTGAAAAGAAAATGTAAATGCGTAAAAGTTTGAAAACCACATGGTACGCAGGAGAAAGAGGTGGGAACGCACGAAAAACATATTAATGAAACAAGTATGCATGTACATACATATGTATGTAAAAAAAACTGAATAAAATGAAAAGAAAGAAATAACTATCTATCTATATCTTATACGCATACCGACAAACACACATAAATACATATAAAATGGTTCTACGAATGAAGAATGTACACCAAGAGTCAAGTAAAAGAATTTGAAACGCATAAATTATACACAATGCGATATGAACAAATAAATATGTATCTGTGTGTCTGCAACACAGTCGATCCACAAATTACGTTAATACGAGAACTCCTATTGCTATACATGCGCACACACACACATACATATGTATGTACATGCCGATAAAATCATATTGTATATTTTTCGTGTACAAAAGCGTGTAAGGAGCTGTGTACACAGTAAAATACATGAAAAGAAATATAAAATTTTTAAATAAATGCATATTTGTACATATGCCGCCTTTATTACCAACACATATGCATGAAAACACTGCACACGCACAAAGCCGCGCTTGTTTACACACATGCAAGCTCGCACTCACACACTTACGTCCAATATTAATTGGAAAGAATAATAAAATAATTTAGAAATCATTTCGGAAATATAAGTTTTTATGAGGGGAACGTATAAAGGGAGGACTGAAACACACAAAGAGCCATAAACGAAATTGGAATAATGTTATACGAGAATTAAATGGCTGCTTGTTTCGGCGAACACGTACGCATTAGTGCGGATGCGCAAGCGCGTATTTTCTTACTGTGTAAATATTAATGTTCATTTAAATAGGAGAATGTGTTCACACATATCCACACATACTAATGCATATGCATGTGTGTATGTACAGTTGTGGACAAATAAATAGGATCATCTATTTGATGAGATTTTGAAAAGGTCAATAAAAAGCAACTATTAAAAGGAATTAAATGTGAAAAAATAAAAAAAATTTAAATTAAAATTAAAATAAAAAAACTTAAAAATTTTTAAAAGAAATAAGATTTTTTTAAACCTTAAATAAAAATAAAAAAGCTTAAAAATTTATAAAAAATAAATAAATAAATACATACATATGTATGCATATAAAAATAATATATTTTCTCTTGTGCTTTTACGAAATAGTGTTATGAACTGCTTTCCACGTCCCACATCTGCATAACCAATTTAATGGATATTATATATGTATGTACATAAATATAAAACGGAAACACATTTGCGGAAAAATACTGACAATATACATACATATAGTTTGTTGATGAAAATAAGAATATAATTATAATTAACCCGGGTTGCAAATAATGTATTAAAAAAATAATTGAATTAACTTTTTTTTAAATTTTGTAATACCAAATACAGGATTGAGATTAAAAAAAATACAAAAAATAAAGATTTAAAAAATTATGTACTAAAAATTAAAAATACTAATTTTTTTTTTAATTTTTAAAAATTTCTACCTTCTTTTTTTTTGATTTTAATACCAACTACCGGACTGAAAAATAAAAAATTTATTCCGAGCACATAATAAAAAAAAATTAAAAACTAAAAAAATTGTTTTAAATTTAACATTTAGTACGCATAAAGTACGCATTCAGTTTAAAAAATAAAATTTCCAAAATTTTTGAATTGAATAATTCGGAATCCTGCATTAACACACTATCCCTACGGCAGTATTGATTAATTGGTGGTTTTATTTCTTTTTCTTTTGTTTTGGGTATTCCTATATAAGCGTTTTTAAGAACCACGCATTCCACTAATCATTTCCCAAAAGCACTCATTAATACCCTACCAAATATCCCAAAGAATTTAATTAAAATTACACTTCCAAAAAGTGTCACTATTATTTTGTTCCCAACTGTATGTGTGCACATAAATTAAGTTTCATAAATAAAGTAACGTACGGTGAATTATTTAGAAATTTTTTAGGTAAACATTTAATTATACATAAGTACATACATACATTTGTAAGGCGAAAAGCTAAAGCGGACAAGTACTGGGCTGAATTATGCCTTGTGAACAATAAACAGTTATACGAACCTTTCTCAAACAAATAAAAGAAAATAAAAATCGGCGCAGAGAAACTTCAAGTTATAAAAATGCCATTCATACATACTTATGAATGTATGTATGTATTTGTATACATGTACATGCGTTGCGTTACGTATTTGTACAATAAAACTTCCCAACTTTTAATGTTCGAACACAAACTTGATTTATTAGAGCATATTTCGAGTTAGTGTCTATGCAACAAAAGATATTTATCTTCGTACATATGTATGTATGTTTTTATGAATATAAGTAAATGTACATAGATACTCGTATAATAATGCGGAAAATATTAAATACTTTGAGGAATGTGTGTCCATAAGTAAATATCTACGTAGCTGTACAGTATTTTCCGGCTAAGGCGAACTATTATATTCCATTTATAATATTATTGTGTGAAGCATGTAATGTATGTACTTATAAAGTATATATAAGTATATGTTTGTACATATGTATGACATTTTTCAAAAAAGTCAAATGTATATACATATGTACATAGATATGTATATAGTATATTTACAGGCGTGCATATCGACACATTTTTCCTATTATTAGTGAAACTTCTAATAATTATAATTTACATACATACATACATACATACATACATTCTTATAGGGAAGAATTTACACAGTAAATTAAGCATTATGCCAAATTTACGCTAGACATATGTACATACATAATTCAATGGCCAGAGACTGTGCATAGATAGCTTTAAAAAAATCGATTTTTTATTGTCTTATTAAATGCTACAATACTTCTAGAAAAATGTCCTAAATTTTCAAGTTGATCCGAGTAATAGTTTCGGAGATACAGCCTTGAGAACTTGTGCGCTCGAGGCTAGCTAGGCTAAGTCGCCGTCTTTAAACGCGTTTTTTTCGAAGCTGTGTTTTTGAAGTCCGTTGGCAAGATTTCTCGAGAACTACTTAACCGATCTTCGTAAAGTTTTATACAGGTCTTTGAGATATAATTCTTAAAGACTTAGACAAAGGATTTTTTGTCGATCACAACTATTTGAAATTTTCATCTTTTGTAAATATTCTGCCAAAAATCCAAATTTTAGTTTTTTCCTCAGTCCAAGTTCTAAGTTAAGGTTTTAACTAAAATACGTATTTTTTCACTTTAGATGATCCTGTAAGGAGTAATCCTGCCAACGCGGGCACATCTTTTTTCCGAGTGTTCACCGAAAATGGCATCACAATGGCCAACTTTAAAATATTTTTAGCCAAAAATTTCAGAATTTCTTTGTTAATAGTGTATGTATGTTTGTAACAATAAAAGATACGAATAAAACATTTCATTTTTTATATTAGAAAAAAATCGTTAAAAAAGGCTGTTTTTACCCGAGGAAACCCATGTAACCCCTTAATATAGCCTATTCAGGGTATAGAAACTTATGATAAAGTCCTTTTTTGATGTTTAACTTAAATATAGTAAATATACGAAGCACGAAAAACCAAAACGGTGGCAATATTGCCGGTATTCTTAAAGGTTTGTTATGAAGTTTAAAGTAATTAAAGTTTTTATTAGGTCAAAAATTTAGGTTATAGTATTTTTTGTTCCACCGAATTGTTCATCACTTCTTTCAGTCGGTTATATGTATCTCCCCAATAAAGCCGCAGTAATATACTAAACATGAATGTCAAACATATGCATTTATTTTTACACCTGCTTGATAGCTGTATAGCTGGCAATCCCTGTAGGAAATTTCATTCTTCAAGACACTCAATACTTCCATTTAAATGGGTGAAGGTGATTAATTTTATTGTGTTTAATAGGTTTTTAGAACAAACATTGAAACAAAAAACTTAAAAGTGGCTCCACTCTTCATTTTATAGAGCTTAGTACATACATATGCTGACGTTACAGTATTTAAAAGCGAGGAAGCGGAATGGAAGTACCGAAAATATTGTTGTATATGTATACATACATACATATGTATGTATGTATATAACGATATACATAAATACTTCTCCTAATAGTTTTGGAAAATTTTGTCGAGCGGACAAACCTATTCACTGCCTCAATTAATACATTAATAGAATCTACATATGTATATAAGAAAGCAGATATTTTGTGTGCTTAACGAAGGATTTACAAGAAAAATAATTTCATAATGAAATTTATAGCGACCTGAATCATACCAACAAACATAATATACTAAATATAGGTATTACATAATTTACTTATTTATAACTAATTTTATATTTACACATATTTTTATATATATTATTAATACACAGTAACATATGTATGTATGTACATGTACATATGTACATTTAGTCAACTAAAATACAAAAATAACGTAACATCGCTTTTACAACTTTAGAGAAGAAAATCGATATAAAATAGAAACTGTTAATATTGAAACAAGATTTGAATTTTGATTATAAAGTGGTTATATCTGATAGCAGAAGCTTAAAATTTTCCATATACATATGTAAGTACATACATACATACATATATACATATGTATACATTATATGTATATGTATGTATGTAATAAGGTGTAATGAATTGTAATCAATAAAGAGCTCTTTTTCGATGTTCATGATGATCCGCTTTAACGCATGTTAGGTGACGATATATGCATACATACACACATACATATTTACGAGTTCCCAAATACTTTATATATGCTATTCATACATACATATTTTATATAAATATGTTTGCCTGTGGCAATTAATTAAAATGTCTACATTTGAAATACCTTAACATCGGCCAATGTGGTGATTTTCTGCCACAGCGAATCTTCGCCAAATATCGAAATCATTTGCGTGCAGCCCACATTCGTTGAGATGCAGATGCGGCAAAGTTGCACATTGTTCGTTTCCATTTTGCAGCAGGCAGCGGCGACGACCGCAGCGGCATTTGCGCCAGTTTACACGTTGCGCCCCGCCGGCTACGTACGGCGTACGGAGATGACAACAAACAACAAAACACACGCACAAACAAAGTGTCGCAAAGTCACAGCAACACAACGAGAACGCAGAGAACGAACGACCGACGATGGCAGCTGCAACTGGAGACGCAACTTCGCCAAAACTGTTGCACTGTTGCTCGGTTGCTCGGTTGCTCGTTTGCCCTGTTGCAAATCTATACCCACACTACTATGAGTGGGCAAGGTACGAACGAAGCTCGCTTGTGGCTGCTGCTTGCGGCCACACTTCTTCGTGTCTACTTGACGCTTCTTCTAATTGCAAAGAGTCGACGACTCACTCGCTGACTGACTCAAAGAGGCTGGGAGAATTCGCAAAATACAAATGTATGCGCAACTAAGTTTGCTCTCACCGAAATGCCAAGGTATTTCAGTGAGCAGCATGAGTGTGTGCGTGTGAGCTGCTTGCGTGAGCGCGCCTGAGTGTGTGTGTGTGCTTGTGTGCGAGCGCTATCCGCAGTGGCACATTCACGAATCACGACAGCCCAGCCGACGACGTCACAAATCTTCGTTTATCAAACTGGCTGGTGGGTGGATGGGCGCGTGTGTGCCTCCACCTCTATCCGTTTGTGTGTTTGTGTGTATGCGTGTCGGTTGCGTAAATATGTTTGCGTATGTGTGTATGTGCGCTGTGCGTTTGATAAGCCGTCGAAAATGTTCAATTACACTTCAGGTGATTTACACCAAATATACATATTTGCATGCTGACACACACACAAATGTTCTTTTGTCGTTTTTCACGTTATTTATACACTTTACACTTTCCCACAAACACAAATTGGCAATATCTTTTCGGCTGCAAACACTTCGCCAACAAGCGATGGCTCACGCACTTTTTAACTGTATGTTTGTATGTTTTTATGGTATCTAAATACGTTTATATGTAAATATGTAAGTATGTATGTTGGAATATTTTAGAATGTGCAATCCACTGCGATCAGATCCGATTTGATCAACTGCCAATTCGATTGAAGTCAATCCCATCCAAGTCAATTCAATCCAATAATCAAACCATTCCGAAAACGCAACGAACCAAACCAATCAACGTACCGGCCGACTCTGACTCTGACTCTAAAACTGGAAAAGTAGAGAACATGAAAACTTTTTAATAAATATACGTGAATATACAAAAACAAACACAACACAAACAATACTTTGAAACGTCTACAACAACAACAAGAAGAACAACAACAGCGGTAATAACCAGCATATATACACCACTATTATAAAAGGCAAATGGAAAAGAAAATAAAATACGAACAAGAAATATAATATTCGTAGAAGAAAAAAAAACACAAAAATCAACATTATAATAATAAGAATTACAAAGAAACATGCCAGAGCGCGGCTGGGCGACGCAGAGAGAGAGCAAAGTGGAGCGGCAAGACGTAAACAACAAATAGTAGAAATATGTATTTTAAGCACTGCTGGATGGAACCTACTTGCACACATACCTATATACGTACATATATTCGTAGAAACATTGTATCTTAAGCGCACAACGACGGGGGACGGTGGTGAAGTAATGAAAATTTTACAAATACTTAATTCATAGATTGGAACGGGTATGAGAAGTCAAGTCGCACGGGCCCGGGCAGCTATGCATGTACGCCTGTATGTAAATATGTATGTTTGTGAGTATATGTGGCGAGCTCTAGCTCTAGCTAACTAACTATTCAACTATGTGGTACACACAATTACTATTTGCTCGTATAATACAATATTTCATTGTTGCTGCTATTATTCCATATTCCATATTCCGTTTCTTGTGCGACTATGCGCGATAGTATGAGTCTGCCTTTGTGTGTGTGTGTGTGTGTGTGCGTTATACGACAACTTGGCTCGCCCGCTTTAGACAAACAATTTTGACTTCAACTTTAACGTTTCCATCGACATTTGCTCGTGGTCTCGTTACTTGGTTGGCTTTCAAAATTTCAATTATGTATTTATACAGAAATTTAAAAATTCCATTTGTGCTCGTTTCGTTCCCTATTCAGCAATTCAACTACCCGCTGTCGGCACCGCATACACCCCCTCAACACACAAACACACCAATGTAGCAACAATAACAGCAATGAAAACGTAATCATCGTTATGATTATGATCAGCAATACGACATCGTAATGGCAACGTAAGGAAACTAAATTGACATATGAATGAATAGGTCGGCATACATACATATGTATGTATAAGGCGAATTGTTATATGTGCATAATTATGTATGTGCAGCGGTGTGTGTGCGGTTGCGAATAAGTCAAGAGACTGAAAAATTGGTGCTGTGAGAAAACATCAATTTGAACTGAAACATTTGCGCATAAATATGTATGTATGTACATATCGTACATCAGTATGTAAGTATGTAAGCATATCTACTAAGGGCATTCACTTTGATTTCTGTGTATTACGAGCACTAATAGCTCATAATACAAGAAAAAAAGAAGAATACTATATAAAACAAGATTTTCTATAAGCAAACGGATCTCAGGCAGCTTACGCTTAGAATCAAATACTTATGGCTGCATGTATGTACATATGTATTAATGTATTTATGGTGTGTACAAATACGACTTTCCTTTATTAGCTAGATTTCTTTATTGGAATCACACGATCAGATTCAGTGAAGAGTTTCAGGTATTTAGATAACTAGGCATTTATAGCGCTAAAGCGTCAGCGTTAAGATTACAACAATAATATCATACGCTATTTGGAGTCATTGTACTCTCTGATTAACCAAAGATTTTAAAATTTTTTATAAGGCAATTTCGAAAATGTTGTAAATATATATTTTTTATTAGCGACTAGATTTTAAAAATAAATTATAATTCTTTGTGATGGCTTCAGTGAACCAAAATACAAATGTTAAATAGTATTTAAATTGAATTTCGGCTTATTTTTGGTTGTTGTTGTTTAGCGGATACCTAGTCCCCATTTGGCTGGTAAGGATTCGCTAAGTTGTCATCATCTAACGGGAAGCCCAAGAAACGTGCTGTTTCGACGGGGTCGGACCAAAGGGAGAGGGGTGTCAGATGAGTGGGGTTGGTGAGGCATGCAAAGAGGTGGCCTAGAGTGTATGAGTAGCAACAATGCGGAGGACATACATATATTCGATATGTCGGGATCTATTATGGATAAGTAGGAGTTTAATCTGCTACGAACCTGCGCAAGAGTCACTCTCGTTTCTCGCGGCAACTCGAGCTCATCGTCTGCAATGGGTTATGGTTTGACTCCGAGTACGCCGTTCACTGGAAGGGAGCCGGTGAAGGTGTTGATGGCTCCACTGTGAATGGCGGTCAGTGATTGTCGGAAGTTTGTTACGTCCGAAGTCTGGTCGGCGTATTGTTTAATGTCGTCGACGTAATTGAGCAATGGCCTCTGATGTTCCTAAAAGGCGATTCCGCTCCAAGCAGGTGACTGCAAGAATGATTTCTGCGAAAACATCCCAGCACTATGTGGGTGTTCAATAGGAGACATGAAGAGGCATCCTGTCGTAGACCGGAGTGCAGTATTCTGACAGGTCTGAAGCTTCTTCGTCTGCGTTTCGGCGATCTAACCCTGTTTGGATCGGTGAATATTACTTTTGACCAGGGTTGGTCCATATAAACTGCGCGCGCAAACCGCAATCGATACAATTTTTTCTCAAGATTAGTACTCGTACAACTTTTTTTATATTCGTCTTGTCGAGTTTGTTTACGACGCGAACAGTTTGTCTAGCAAAGGGTATGAAGCGTATCAATACTAAACTCTTAAGAAAAAACTGTATATATTGCAAAAACGACGCAGATTGGAAAGTAAATGCTTGCAAGGTAGTTGAAGACCCTTCATTAATCAAACGTAGATTTATTAATATGTCGTTCCAGCGAATTGCGCTCAAAAAATGAGTCAAAAGAAAAAAACAAATTCGCTGAGGTCACCGAAGGCCATCCTAGCTGAGGCTTATAACAAGTGTATGGAGAATTGGATTAAGCGCTGGCATAAATATGTGTATAATTTCCGAAGAAGTGAAAGATCTTCCTTAAGAGAATAAGTATGGAGATGTGGCACATAAATATTCGAATATTAAGTAATATTTTGCTTAAAGTGTTACATATAAAATTGTTCGTAATTTCCGGCGACTGTTTCCTTTGCAGTGAACGACTTTAGATCGCGGGGGAGGACATTATTTCTCACATAAAAAGGAGCTCCCACTATGGTGCGCAGAACTTTATTTTGAAATGCTTGAATTACTTTTAAATTTTAATTCGCTACACTGCCCCAGATTTGAATGCCAAACGTCCTGATCCTTAAGTCTCACCTTATAAATTATCAACTTAGACTGAGGCAGGATCTTGGTCTAAGGAGCCAGTATAGCACCGTCAACTTTAACAATATAAAATGAGTTAAAATCTAAAATGGTTATAAATAGTGTGCAACAATATAGTATAAATGCGAAAACTCTTACACGGAACTCTTTTTATGGAAAGTTTTTCTAAGAACGAGGTGAAATACAAGATTCGTTGGCAAGACTAAATATAAACGAATGTTATATACATGAGTACATATACATATACATATGTATGTACATACATCTGTTATGTTAAAATTTAGTTATTATATTTATAAAAAGATAAAAAAATCTAAATTAAAATTTATTTACCACAATAACACGATACACTGACTAAAATTTAGATATTCCGACAAGATAATATTTATCTAGAATATGCGAGCAAGTCGTTATGTATGAATGTATGTATGTATGTCCATGTTTAATGAACTTGAGAAAAAAATAATTTCATTCCATGTGTGCACATCTGCTGCGATGTTGGTGAATGTGCTCCCTACCGCCTACCCTCCCACCCAACCGAAAACACAAGCTGAGGCTTGGCTTCTACGTTCGCCTAAATCACATCCTCAATCTCAGCAGTAACACAAAATTTTTCTGCTCCGCATGATTTTCTTTTTAATATTTAATGACTCTGTTTGCTCTAAGTAGACACATACATGCGCATATACGCTTACACGTACGTACGTTTCACTGCACACAACCGTAGAAGCCTCTATGATTGCTTCCTTAAAGTGTTCCCGCGCGCACCTGAGCGCTTGTACTCCCGTGTATGTGTGTCTGTATGTTTGTGCGGAGGCATAAGCCAAACGGCCTCAAAGTTGCCTACTGGTTTACTTAAAATAAATTCATACATACACACACAACTAACTATTTGTATAAAAGCGTACGTAAATCCTCAGCGAAACGAGTTGAAATGAAACGAACGAGCATAAACAAATATTACAGCACACACACACGCGCACACACATTGAAAATTGTAATATCCGCATGTACAAAAGTATATTAAATCGGAATGCGAAAAACTAAAATCATAATAAATTGGAAAATGAATTGAAATTACAGCAAGACGCTAGCCGCATTTACTGGCTCTCTCTCTCTCTCTCACGCCGCAATGCATATACTCAAGCGCTCACCTGCCGGTCTCACCGAATGTACCACGTTGTATTTATGTATGTGTGCTTGTAACGCTGAGCGCAGCAGTGCTCCATATATGTTGACTCTACATGCCAGCACATGAAGAGGTAGTCTTTATTATTATTAAATAAACACCGCACTCATTAACTCTCTTTTAGGCGTTTGAGCGCTCGCGCTCTCCTTAACTCTCTGTGTATGATTGCTTTAATTGTAATGCCATGAGACATTTTCCTTCTTCCGCTTTGAATTCTTTAGAAATTCATGCCGTTCCGTTTGCCCGTCCAAATTAAACGTCGTACATTCGCCTCGGCAAATGAAACTAACTAAAATTACTTTGATGTCGAAATAAATGGTTGCGTTTCGGCCTGGTCGTCGTTCTGGAGCAGCGAGCTAGCATTTAGCTAAAATCCAACGCAGTGTATTAACCTTAGCCAACGTATTGTTGCCAACTTGTAAACTTAATTAAAATGGTAATTTGGTATAATCAAATTACTGTTTAGGCACAGAACGTGAATTATTTTTAGGTAGACCAACGAAAAAAAGGTCAAACACTGAACAATGTATTGATGAGGTGCATGGGCAAGCTATAGGTTATTGTTATTGGTTGGCTTACAATTAAAAAGTTATGACTTTTTTTGGTTAATATTGAAAGTTTCCGATTCGCTACGAGCTGGTGTTAGTAGAAGACGACGAAGTGGAGAAGAATTAAACTTTACGAGCTGCTACGAATTGATTATGGCATAGGGAACTTATCAAATTTTGCTGAAGATGTTATTTAATGTTTCTCAAACATGCGAATGAACAAGAACATTATTTCAAATATTTATGTATTTAAAAGAGTTTTGCGGGTGGTCTATGATGTACATACATACATAATACAGAAATTTAGGATGGCCTAAACAAATTGTTGCTATTTTAAGCAATATTTCTGAGATTTTAGGAAGTGTGCGTTTTGAAAAGTTTTTTATCAGTTCATGATAAGCAAATTTGAAATCTTCAAGTAGTGGTTAAGCTCCCTGAAATATTATTTTATTTGTTATCAAATGTAGAACTCTAGAAAAATAAACAAACATATAAACAAAAGTTCCAATAATGTGTGATTTAACATAATTTCTTATGAAAAAATTCACAACCACATAACAAAGTGGTAACACTCTATGAAAAAGAGCTTTGTTATGTAAATATACGCTTTAAATATTGGTCTACCGTTCATTGAATATCATACTAAATAAATATTTATTGGAAGGGGGCACTATGAGTTGAGTAATTATTTTTATTTTATATTTTCAAGATTATTGTTAACCATAAATTTAAGTTGAATACATACGTATTTCTACACACAATCTAAACTATTTTTGCAGGTAAACACATTTTAACTATATACATATGCAAATATACAGTGAATGTATTCACGTACTTATAAAAATGACTTGCTAGGCATATATATGTATGTAATAAATGTGCTCTTATATGGTATATATGAGTATACAAAGGCAAACATAGTTATTTATATGCACATGTACATATGTGTGTATGTATATGTAAATGTATGTAGGTATTTGAAATTTATATTGATACTATCAATTTTCAATTTCAATTGCAAGCAAAATTTAATGACCGATATTTTGTCTAACAAGACAACTTATACTTGTAGTTACGAATTACCGTGTATACTGAGGTAAATCGAAAGTATGACCACATATGTACATAGTGAAATATAATTTTTATATCTACAAATTTGTGAGTCACATGTTCGGAAATATCAATAAATATTGACTGATTAGAAAATTTTTTCGATTTTTTATAAAAAACGTATATTTTGAAGTGCTATAATGCATGTATTAGACATACATATGTATATACAAACAGGCATGTATCTAGGCATGTATGTATGTATATACATAGATATTTATTATGTATTAATGTGAATTTTTACTTTTCAATTTAGATTTTGTGCTCAAAATAGTTTTATGATATCAACAAAGTAAATTCAGCTGAATTTGTGCAGTAAATAGTTTTGTTTGCCAGCCTGCTTATCAGACAAAGCGTGTTGATTATTTGGAACATTAAATTAACTTTAAAAACAACAGCATGTTATTAGAAAGATAACAGTAACATTTTCTATTATTTCAATTTAAATCTTATATGTGATTACTCCTATTTTTAAAAACATTTCAATGAAAAAATTACATGCAAAAACCAATTATAAGTATAATAATGGCATCTCTGCCTTGACCTAGGTGAATTCATATAGAAATGTGCATTTTAAATTAAACCAGAGTTACTCGTTATCCCAAGCGGGGCGAATCCATCCAACTAACCACTTTGTTGGTTGATTCCATCGCCTGGAAGAGGCACATAAGCAAACCAACAAACGGCGAAGAGCAACGAATGTAAACGAACCGCATTGAACCAAATTAATCTACTCATACAAATTCAATACGAGTTATTGCAAGTAACATAGCCGGGCCAAAGACATTATATTGTCTTAACTTATGTAGATGTCTTCAACTAATAACAATCGCATACAAAAGCGTCTAAGCGATAGCTCGGCGGATACGAGCGCGTACAACACAAGCGAATAACATCGAGTTAAGGAATTTTCACCAAAGTACTTGCTCACTTATTTGCTTTACTGCCTGCCGTCTATCTCAGCTTCAGCCTATCCCGGCATTTGACTGGATCTTCTTGCACACGCCATCAGCTTCTAACGACGCATCGTCGTCTTAAGCTCGTCTTTGTTGCCTTGGTTAGCCTGCTTACTCAACTAGTCGTTCGCTAGCTATTTCTACTTTAAAATGCGTATAAATATGTATGTATGTATGTATGTATGTAGGCAATAAAAAAGTAAATTCAAACAACAAAGACAATTTATAAAATACAAATATTTTCTTTTCAAATTTCGTTTCGTTTCAGGTTCGTTTGTACTCATTTTTCCACATAATCTTATTTTTCACAAGTGCGCACTGGTGTGCGTGAGATGTGCGTTATTTCTTGTGTATTTTCTTCTGAGCCTGTTTTTAAATTACTCCAAAATGGGAGGTTATCAACACGTCACATATCGACTATATTAGTTAAGATTTATGAAAGTTAGATATTGTCATTTAAAAAACTAGCGACAACCAGATATCAATGCTAATCGCATGATGGCATACAAATATAATCGTATCTGAAGCAACCTTGTGGTTTTATTTTGAGTCAATATTTACTCAATTTGGTACCTAAAAAAAATATATTTTTGTATTTTGAAGGAGACCACCAAAAACTCATAGCGTATTTTTCCACTGCAAGAATGCCATTTTTCCGCTCGAGACATTATTCCATCAGTGTAAATTGAAATTTTGAAATTCGCAGAACGGAAGCGAACGAACCATCGGTGTGCTACACGAACTGATACAGCATCGTGTCCGTAAACTTCGCAAATTTCATTGGTAGCTTGCGTGGCATTCTTCCCTTTTTTATACATAAATTTCAAAAAATAGCTAATTTCATCATTATTTTCACTAATTTTTGAACTGCTGTAACTTTTTTTTCAACTTCCCCGATTTTTTTTTGGTTAAATGAAGCTCACCTTTTCAACACTATATGGTTGACACAATGTGATTGGTAGCACTGAAGATATACGACTGCAACGACATCTATTGACAAAATACGAAAAGACTTTTTCGACTACCCAATACTAGTAAATCTATATGAAATGATTTCAATTAGTTTTGGCATTGTCACAATTTTGAATTCATTTAAATTTCGATAGTTTCAGATGCATTTTTTAAATTTTTTATTTAAGATTGCGAACTTTTAATTAAAAAAATTTATTTTTTATTTAAAATGTTGGGATTAAAAATTTAAATTTAATTTTAAATCAACAAAGCAGAGAAATTTTAATTTAATATTTAAAGTAAGATTGCCAACCACTGCTTTAGGGAATTGAATAGTATTTATTTATTTTTCTATCCGGGATTTGGGATTTGAAATGAGAATATTATTTTTTACTAACATTTTCAGTATTAAAAAAACCAAAAATATACATACATATTTAAATATTAATTCAATTATTATTTAATGCAAAATTTGCACCCTTACATATGGTATCTTTACTTTTCTTGCATCCGACTATTTTCTAAATACATGCTTTTATATAAAAGGTTTAAGACTCTTTCGAGGTTAAAAATAAGTACTCTGAAATGCACTACGTAAATTGCTTTGATTTTTGAAGACGTTTAATTCTTCGCAAAGAGGGTTTTATTTAATATACATACATACATACATACATATGTTGTAGCAAGCTTCGACGAAGTCGTCGCATTTACTGCTGTCGCTGTCGATGCCGAAGTCAAAGTTTCTGTTTGCATGCTTTAGATAAAAAATTGTGGAATTGTTTATTTTTGTAGCATTCGTAAATTACATAAAATCGTTGAAAGTAATTTATGAAGATTACTGCTGCGACTGTGAATTCGATTGTGTAGCGTACTTGTATATGTACGTATACATTGCTGACTACACAACAGTCTATGAAATGTGCGATTTTTCGTTTTATTACTTATTTCCTTCTCCATATTTCTTTAGATGGAATTGTAGTTGAGAAGCAAATAAACGAAACCAAGTAGTTACTTATTAACGAGTTCATTGAAATCATTTCATAGTCATATACACGACCGTATATGAAAGTATGCATATACAATAAATACTCGTTTGTGTATTATTTTTCACTTACATATTTATGCATAGGTGGGTATATCAGATTTTAAAAACAAATTTAGTTATGTTTGTAGATATATACATTTAGCACTGTAACAAAGCACAAATATTTAATTAACATATATTTCTACACAATAAACTCAGCTGGCACAATAGTTATTATTTTATAGTTCTGATTTTCTAGATGTGAGGAATTAATACAGAAGTACTTGTAGACTCTATTTTTAGGATAAATGAGGTCATCAAAGATGTTATATTGATTTCAATTCAAAGAAAAAAATAATATGTGCGTTTCATGCATTACTGACACCAGTAAAAGTAAATTTATTATACAAAGAAAAAGTTTAATTCTAAGCAGAGTTACAATATACATATGTACGTGTGTATGTATGTATGTTATATTTTTGCTTAGTTTTTTGTTGAAAAAAATATATCTATTTTTTAACCAATATATTTGAATGTGTTAAACTAATAAATATTTTTTAAATCACTAGTCGCCGATAATATTTATTCCGTTTAGAGTAAATAATACTCTTTATCGGTTCTATGTTACGAACGATTCTGTTGTAGCGTCGTAAGGTGACTTTTGCGTTTCAGAGCTCGAAATCCTGGTTAAAAGATTGCATAAATAACGTATATTTTTCATGTTGTGCTTGAAGAAATTTCAGACCTGTTCAAGAACTCAATGTCAGATGCATTTCAAAGGAAGTACACTTCTTTATATCCGGTGGATCTTGTGGAATGCGTTCGTAAATGCTTTACAATATGTTATTATCAAAACGCTCTACAATTCCGGGATCTACAATAGGTATATCAACCCATATTACTCCAAATGCTTTAATTTGTTAAAAACTAATTTCAATTTTATTTCAATATTCGGGGATCCCAATATAATGACAAGCTTTACAGAAACAATTAAATATAATGATGCAAGCATAGATACACCAATATTATTTACAAGTGAAAAAATATTTTATTTTGAGGGATAAAAACACAAAATCGATTAAAAGAAGTGCTTGCAAAATTCGTCTAATGTGAACATACATATGTATATATATCAAAAACCACAAATTGTATTAATATTACACAAATTACGCATATGCATATGTATGTATGTATATACCAATATTTGAATAATAGAACAACCGTAAGAACTTTTATTTATACAAGTATTCTGGAAGCCATAGAAGTATTGTCAATTAAAACTTTTTTGTAACGAAACGATTATGTTAATTTTATTAACTTACAAAATGGAAAGCGCTTAGAAATATGTGTAAATAAGTATATGTAAGTATGTACTGATATAAAACTCTCAGTTTATAATTACACGGATATGTTTATGTAGGTGTACACTATTAATCAATATATTTTCCGATTGCTTTAAAACAAAACAACAACAAAAACTCAAGTGCAAATATTCTAATTATAAAAACGTACGTATGTACGACATATATTTATATACAAAAAGTAAATTCTTGCGAAATAATGAATCTATAGGTATGCACGTTAAAACGTCAAAACATTCAAATGCTTTCATTGAATAAACAAAGGTGCGTACCTATTTAACACAATTAGTAACTATTAGTACTATCGTTTGGTTATTTTATCGCACTTTAAGCAGGTCTTTTAAACAATTCAAACTTACTCGCTACTGTGATTTATAGCACTTTTAATAATGTAAAACTGCTACAAATATTCATCAAGCTGTTTTTGCACGACTTTGTCAAATTACAAGTTATGAAACTGCAGCGGAATAGTTGTAAACAATAAACAATCGAAGAGCAGAACACGGTAAAACTTAATGCATTTTCAATTCCATTCGCTCTAGCACTGACTGAACATAAGCGCGAGTGATTTTAATACTCTGCAAAATGCAATACGATTTCCTGGAGAGCTTTATAGTGTGTTCAATTGATTTCTAAACTCTTATCAGTATAACAGAGTTGCCATGTCTGCTGCCCAACCATGTTCTGATTTTCCATATTTCACCCTGCACAGTACAATTCAGCACAAAAGATTCAATTAGCCATAAGCGGGTTAAGCCACATGTCTAGCTAAAACCTCAGTGGTGTGTTCAGTGCTTGTTTGTGTTTTTCTACTTTTAACAAAACAACTGCTTGCGTACCTGTCAGTAGCTGAAGTAGTACATATATTGGCGCATATACTGGAAAAACTTGAAACAAAATGAGTAAGGTATGTGGAGATTATAAAGAAAACAGCATAAATTTAGTTTTAAATTGTGTGTTCCCATAAATTTGATGAGCTGCCTTCCAATATATTCACCAAAGTTGCCAAACTTGACTAAAGTATTATGCATGACAAGTGACAGTGGAATGGTGTTAACCAACCGCTAATAATTGTTTTAGCATCAAACTTTATACACTTTTCTGTTCATCAACTATTTAAACCGTGTGAACTACAAGTCTAACAAAGAGTTTGAATTGCGTTAAATAGTTCGATTTAAAAATATACAATTTACACATTTTTTCACTTTCAAACAAACGACAAAGCTTAAAAATTGATAAATAAGGATGTATTATGGTATATCCGCTAAAATGAGCATCGCTTGTTAAATATAAAACGAAGTGGCCACGCCATTCTGTTGGAATATCATTCGTGAATGTGGTAACATTTGCAAATGCCACCGACGCTGGAAGTGAGCGACGTTTGCGCATTAATTTCCATCATGAACTTCCAGCCAACAGTGGAAGTTTTTTTCCATATTGATTAGTTATGTCGCTTTTGTTGTTTACCCATTAATTTTCCTAAAATTGTGTTGAAATTAGAAAATATATAATTAAAAAAAACACGTGAAAACGTTCGAGAACAGTGTATCATACGCGGCTTTTCTATATTTTCCAAGCTGACGACGAACTGCACGATTGGTAAGACAGTCGTGAAGCAACCCCAGATGTCCACTGGAGTGGGAGGCGGAGGAAGCAGCATCACTACTGACCACAGCCGATTATATTTCCTCAATTCGCCATCAACACCGCTTTCCGCGCGCGATCCATTTTTTATCAAGCCGGAATACCTCAATTATGAAAATCCCATGCACCACCTCTACCCTAGTAACAGGGGCTTAATCGACTACAACAACTATACAAGCGCTGCAGTAGCAGCGGCCAGTGGTAGCGGTAGTACATCGACAAACGCAGTTGCAGCTGTCGCCGCCCTAAATTTAGAAAATAATTTCCAGCAACCTCAATCACAACAATCGTCATCTTCGTCATCACAACAACAGCAGCAAACACCCACATCGACGAGTCAAAACCAAACACAGCAAAGTCAACAGCATCCTTTACATCTACACCTCAGCACACCGCCATCGACTCGAGCGCAAAAAGCAGCCCGTCGACGTAGCAACGAATCTGTGGAGGCCCGTCAGAGACGACTAGCACGTAACGCCGCCCGAATGCGAGAAAAGCGATCCAAAGAAAGTGAGGAAGAATATCGAATCCGGCTGGCGAAAAATGCGGAAGCGAACCGTGTACGACGTCAGAATGAAAATGAAGTACAAAGAACCCTAAGACTGATGAAAAATGCCGCCAGACAGCGACTGCGGCGCGCTGGTGAGACGCCGGAGGAACGCAAAAAGCGTTTGGCCAAGGCCGCCGAACGCATGCGAGTTGCGCGAGCAAATGCGCCGAAAGTGTATAAGCCTCCACTGGAGGATCGCCTTAAGGGTTACTAAATACGCATATATAAATACTTGTACGTCAACAGGCAGCATCAAATCTATCTCATAATGGACAAAAAGAAGACGTATGGTATTGATGTTATGCACCATGAACCATTATTAATGACGCAACAAATACAACAATAACCGTTAATAAAGAAGTAGCAACACAAAAACTCAGCTGGATAGTAGGAAAAAAAAAAACAAAAATATAATGCGAACAAGAATGTTTTGAACAGATGAAAGGTTTTAGTCGCACACGCATTGGTTTAAGCTCAGGAAACTTGGCTTTCATTGCGCGATCGTATCATCAAAGGGTGAAGGAGGCAAATTGCAAATTAAGGTCAACTAACATATGCCCCTCAACCGTATATTTAATTAAGTTTATGAAATAAAGTATTTTTATAATGCATGCATTACATTAATATAAAATAAAATGTAATAATAATAATAATATAACAAAAAAAATTGTAGAAGCGTACATATGTAAATGTAGTCGGTCACACAACAAGCAAACAAACAAACACACATACATATATACACACACCAATTAGTTCCAAAACCACATAAACACAAATGGACGCATTATTATAACTACAATGTAGCACCTATAGCGTTATATCTAAATCTCCAAAAAGATTATTCTAAGCCCGCTAAAAAGCTCCTTAATTAATAACCCATTTGTGCTGATGCTCTTGACACTTCTGTAATTCACACATAGTTTTAATCCAACAAAAATTAAATTCTGTAACGAGATATTTTAATATTAAAAATGCAATATACATATAGTCAAGTTAAACCCTATGTCTCTTTTCATTCTTAATTAAGTTCTAGTCAAAATTCAAGTTTTATCTCCATTTTTTGATGTAATTAAAGATTATTTTTAAATTATGTAATATGTACACTATACTGGAATAAAGTTGCATCAATCACATTTTTAAAGTACTTTAGGGTTGGATCTCTTTGAAGAAATACGCTTGAACAACCGCCAAGGGATCACAATACATGTGTACATATGGGTAGCAAATTTCCTTATAATCATTTGCAGCAGGAAAAGCGATCATCTCAATGACTACAAATCCTTTAATTGGATGTAGTTATGTGCCTGTTATAGACATTCTTAACATAACAGTTCAACTATCTAATGCAAAATATCTAAATCTAAAACGTCTAATCTGTTACCTTCTTTTCAAAAGGTATATGTATGTATGTATATATAAGTACGTATACAAACATAAATATGCATTTAACTTAAAATTGTAGGCTTGTTTGCCCAAATATGCAAATATCTTGTTTGTCTAAAATGTTTACTAGGTAATGGAGATGCCAGGTGTCTTGGATGACTTCCTTTTAGTCCAATTTTATTACAAAATAAGCTTGTAGTTCAGATTATTAAATATAAAATTGTACATACTTACATATACTACATATGTATGTATGTATATATGTAGATATGAGCATGTGTGTACAAAACAGTTTAAGAAAATTAGCTGATCCTCCATGGATATTGAATATATACGTACATATGTGCATACATACATATGTAATGAAATAAAATATAAAACGGTCAGGCTTTTAAAAATTTGGCTTAAAAAATTCGAAATTATAATATCGGAAAATTAAAAAAATTGTGCACATACATATACATACAAAAGTATATGTAGGTGCATATTGGGTGTGCGCATGTATCTCACATATGAAAGCGGATTGGTTGATTACGTCGAATATATTTAAGAAAGCGCTACAGCTCGTGGGTACACAAAAAACCACATATGTATGTATCTAGTAATATCCACATATGCGTGCCATACATGTAGATACACATATGTGTACATACTGACGTGTGTGTATCTATATGTTCGCATTCGTAATTCCAGTGAATATGTGACGTTAACTTCACTTTGAATAAAACCCTCAGTAATTCCCTACACACGAAGCAAGCGTCCATTTGCAAATCGTGTGGTAACACTGCCCTTCCAAACGCTTGAACGAGTTCCCGGTCGAGGGTGTTCGTGTGTCGATGTGTATCTATCCATTGGAATATATGTATGTATATGCTTAAATACTTCCAATATAGAACGGTAAGAAATTGTTATTCTAAACCGAAAACATAAGTATTGGGTACAATACATTTTACGATGATCATGTAGATCATTTTATGTATTAAATGCTTACAATAAATCCTGATCTATAACTAGAAAAACTAAAATATATTAGCAAAATAAATTGAAATTGAACTAAAAACGGTATAGTTGTGTAAATACTGGACTTGATTTTTAAATATTTTACTACCTCCACAAATTTCCACACATTTTATTTACCTACTTTTAGGTTTTTAAATTCGAAATAATTATAAAAAATCCTACGTAATTATCTCTTATTAATGACAAATGATAAGAATTATACTTTTAAAAATTAATAAAACAACTACAAAATTTTTCTTGGTGTTCTTCCATTTTCCACAAAGCGGCTCGTTCCAATGCTATTTCGTGTATTTACATTTTTTTCGCAAGCCGTTGCTGGTTTTGGCCTCACCGCCTACGGAAATTTTTTGGTTAAATAAAAAATTAAAGTAAA
Organism: Bactrocera tryoni; assembly: GCF_016617805.1. Classification (NCBI taxonomy): domain Eukaryota; kingdom Metazoa; phylum Arthropoda; class Insecta; order Diptera; family Tephritidae; genus Bactrocera; species Bactrocera tryoni. The sequence goes on along the minus strand of NC_052502.1, from coordinate 7,754,506 downwards.
AAATTGTATTGCTGGTAAATAACCTTAAGTAACCGTTTCTATAAAACGGAAGTGTTGAAATTTGTGAAAAGTGACTTAATATAGACAAGTATACAAGTTAGCGCAATAATTATACTTAAAAGTTGGTGAAAAGATAAAAGTTTCAGTTATTAAAATAAAACCTTAAATATAAGTAAAAATTATAAAAATAGTAAAAAGAAATAGTTTAGTGAATGAAAATACGATTATGTCGTAAGTGCATTGGAGGGTCCGAGTTGAAATATGTGAAGAGTCTCATAGAAAATCATGTGAAAAATCGATTGGAAAGTTAGACTGGAAATGTGTGTGAAACAACATCGTTCCAATGTATGGAATATAACGCTGTGAATTGTTTGCTTGAAACTTTTAGTGCAAAATGTCAAAGTTTGACAATCGCCGCCAATAAATGACATCAGTAAGAAAAACTTAGTAAATATTTGCAACAATTGCAAATACGCAAAAGCTATAAAAGAATAAAAACAAAAAGTGAGTGGTGGGCATGAAGGTGCGGAGGTGAGGACCGAAAGCAAATAAATGTGGAAGAGCAAGGTGAAGATTTATACAGACGTTCCCAGTTCCTGAGAGTGACGTTTTCGAAATAATGGAATCAAATCCCAATGGGATAAAAATAGAGCCTACACTTGAACAGCAGCAGCATTCACAGTACGCTACACATCTACTCGCATTGAATGGACACAATGCACGGCTTCTTATTGAGCACCCCTCAACGTTGCTGGTGCCATTGTCACATCAGCAGCAACAGCAGCAGCAGCAACATCAACAACAGCAGCAGCAGCAACAACAACAACAACAGCATCAATTACATCAGCAACATCAGCAGCAGCATCATTTTCAACAGCATGACCAGCAAATACAGCAGCAGCAACTACAGTTAAGTACATTACCAGGTTATCCACAACCACTTTCGCTTAAGCAACAGCCCGCAACAACGCCGGTGCCTGGAGGTGTTACCACAACTCACGGTCCTACATCAGTTACATCGTCAACTTCCTCACGTACAGCAGCACAACGCTGGAACGAAAGTCCTGAAGCCCGCGCCCGTCGTTTGGCACGCAATGCTGAAAGGATGCGTGAAAGGCGTAATCGCGAAAGTGAAGAAGAGTACCGGAAGCGTCTCGCCCGGAATGCTGAGGCAAATCGTCTTCGGCGCCAAAATGAGTCGGATATGGAACGGGCCATGCGCCTGGTGCGCAATGCAGCTAGGCAAAGGCTACGTCGGGCAATGGAAACGCCGGATCAGCGGGCAAAACGACTTCAGAAGCTTGCTGAACGAATGCGACTTTATCGGGCTAATGAGACACAGGATCAGCGAAAAGTGCGTTTGGCAGAAATGGCAGCACGAGCACGTCAACGTATTGCAAACGAGACTCCAGATCAACGCAAGGAGAGACTGAGGAAGTTAAATGATTACGCAAAAAAGGTCAGAGAAACTAAGAAAAAATCCAAGCAGGAGCAAAGTGAGAATTCGCAGAATTCGAGCCAATTGCAAAGTACTGCTGCCAGTTCCACTAATGAAAATATCAATTTGAACCAGGCAGCCCCGCAATCAACGGTCGCAACAAACAACACCATAGACCAACAACAGCCCCAGCAATCCAATGACGAACAACTAGCATCTTATCAACCACAGCAGACGGCGTTAACCAATCCCATAGAGTACTATCAGAATATGTTCATGAGTCCGGCAACATTGAGACCTGCTTTACTTAAACAGGAGCAATTAACACCGCAGCAGCCACAGCAACAACAATCAATGCAGCAAGGACGTTTTACACACCAACAACAGCAACAACAAACAATACTAGATTCAGAATCAAATAGCATGTTCCCTCAACAACTGTACGATAATGACCAGAAACCAGCAACCGCATCTGGTAACGGCACTGCAACAACGTCTTCTAAGTTGCCACAAGCACATGTACCACAGTTCAGCACAATTGCCAGTTCCCTTGAATTCTATCAAAACAAATATATAAAGAAGCAGGAACTACAGGTAAGTATAAACGATACTAAATAGGTGCGAAAATAATCAAATGTACATGAATATCTACTTGTCTGCCCCATTGTTCAACTAAAAACTTAATATTAAAATAACTTAACCTTAATCATAGTGTCTCTTTTCCAAAATTAAGCGTGTAAAGATTCTAAAAATTAAGATTCGTTCAGTAAAATTGTCTCTTTTAAATAAATAAAACAAAATTAACCCGTGAGTTTTTTAACAAATCTAGTTTAAACGAAAAAATATGATAAACAATGGGATTGGGCGCAATATAAATACATGAATTAATGTATGTAAAATGTGATCACGTATACATATCTACCAAAAAGATATACATACGTACATATATGAACATGTGTACTTCACCGATGCATGCTATGGCAAATGTAAATGCGAACGGAAAAAATAAATGTTTGGCCAAATTCTGGGTTGGTATATTATTAGCAAAAAATAGGCTTAACTGTCAATGAATTTGCTAAAAAAATATAATATATATACAGGAAGATCTGCAAAAAAAAAAAGAATTATATGAAAACTTGGAGCCATTTTTATTCAACGATAAGTGTTGGCAACTCCTTATTTAAACGTGATTGCGAACGAATGTTGGTATACGCAAAATGGAGAAAATGAATCCGGTTTTAGTGAAAATGATGCTTTTTCTTTTTGTACGTTACCAAGGTTGCCGGACTGTTTTATCATTATGCAGGCGTTAGAAGATTGCTATTTTACAAAATCTATATGGTAAATCATAAATATCATAATTTCGGAAAACCGTTTTAACTATGTAAATATTTTCCAACATATGATTAGTTAATGGGCCAAAGTAAATACATATGTTGACGTAATTAATGTGTTTTGCTAATGAAGTTTTCAACTACTTATGTGTACTTTTATATTTGGGACCTAAGAATCTTACGAAGTATGGTGTTGACAATGTACTGTTTTGCTGATTAAATTTCCGATATTCATACTATATATAACACGGTTTGACTTGAAAAATAAAGGACATGTGGTATTAAAAAAGGATACTATTTTTACATATATAAATATTCTTGATTTATATTTGTTTTTATTCGCAGCTTAGTAAGTTAATTGGAGCCAACAGCGAGTTGACGTGTATAAAATATTAAAGTTCTGATTAAGTAAAGTATTGCTTCTAAACAGGGCGCAAGGAAATCGTGTGAATGTGTCGTGTTTTGTTGGTATCGGTCTGAAATAATTTTAACCACACCTTTTGTATGTTCTATTTCTAGCTTAAATAAACCAAAAAATTAATACTTTCTACTATTCAATTATAATCTATTTGTGTATACTTTTTGTGATTTGAAAACATTTATCTTAAAATAGTAGATGGTGATTTGATATTTTATTATTTCATTGTTCAATTTACATATATTTTTTACATTATGAAATTTTTACCCAAAACATGATTGTTATCATGAACACACTGACTACTGGTAACTCTTAATATGTTTGACAAATTTTCGATGTGGCAACATTATTATTCCAATGCTAGATACATACCTATTGTGTAAATAAACGTCTTTATCTGGTAGTCGGTTTTTTATACGCTTACATTTGTTCACTTTTTTTTTGATTTGTCAAAATTGTAAATTTTTTATAAATATTTCTATTTTTGTCTTGCGACTTTCGGGCGGTATGTGGCAGGCAAATAAATATTCAACATTTGAAAAGGATGTGGGTAGCTATAACAATTTTCATTTGCAGACAAACAATCCAACGAATAACAGCGGGTCTGTTGGTGGCTCCAATTTGCAGAACGATACAAAGGTGATCGTAGCATCCACGTCCAACAGTGAGAATCAGAAATTAAAAAGTTCACATCCTCAAATACAAAACCCTCCCACTCCGCTATATAACCAATTTCCTTATTTAGCTACATTTCCAGCTGCTGCAGCCAACTCGGGATCAACCGTAGTGACTTCACCATCCAGTACGCCCACTCAAGCCACCTACTACCCCATGTATCACAATGGATTTCAACTGACTATTCCACCGAATACAGTGCCGCCACCATTTACACCTGTGCATTTCACCAATAACACAACCAATTCGGGAACATCGCCTACATCTGGACAAGTGGCCCAAGCTGGTGTTGGCGGAGCATATAATTTATTGGCAAATTCATCTATAACTGCTGCTGCGGCGGTCGCAGCTGTTGCTTCAACTGCTACACAACAACAACAAGCTATACAGGATTTTCCAAAACCGGTCCGCGGTCGCCCTAGAAAGGTCATCTTTTCCAATACAGGTACTGGCAGCAATGCCTCAACTACTAACAACACGGGAGACTCAAAAAACGGCATTTATCTGCTGCCCACAGGAACCACTGAATCGCCTGAGGACGCACTACGGCAACAAAAGGTGAGTGCCTTGCTTGAGCAAGAAATAAACCAAATGCTCGCATCACCACAGCAGACACCGCGCCGCGGACGTGGTCAACAACATTCCTCGCCCACAGGCTCGACCCGGGGCAGCGGGCATAAATATGAAACAGATGAAGACAAACGAAGACGATTGGACAAAATGGCAGCACATCAAAGAGAAGTGAGGGCGAACGAAACACCGGAGCAACGAGCAGTACGTCTGGCTAAACTATGCGAGAGAGCTCGACTGAAACGGGCCGAAATCCGAGCGACCGAATCACCAGATGAACGGAAAGTACGTCTATCCAAACAAGCCGAATATGCACGTATGCGCCGTTTACGGACCCATTCACGTCGTCGCACCGAAGACAGAGCACGCGAACTATATGAAGAACTTAAAAAAGATGTGGATATATCCAGTGACGGCAACGACTCCAACGGGAACACAAAATTACAGCCACAAGATCAGCAACAAGATCTACTTCAGCAACAACAGCAGCAGCAACTACAACAGCAGATGTTGCACTCAAATGAATCCTCCAACATGGTGAACGCACAACTCCAGCAACAGCAGCAACAACAACAGCAGCGTTTCTTAGCTTTAGCCAACTCGCAAGCGCCTCAACAGCAAGATCAACAACAAATGTCAGCCTCTAACAATGCATACGGCAAACCTCCGTGCAAAGAATACAATTCACAGCCTGAGAATAATGATATGCTTAAGATTCTCGAACCTATCATCGTAATGAAAACAAAATAAAGCTAACTAATATATAAACAAATCTAGCAAGTACGCATCAAAAACAATACACAATAGTCTATATCAATAAAACACAGTTTATGATAAATACACCTTCACTTTTACACGACGATGACAATGACGATTGAAGCCCACGTCTATATAAAAAAAACAAAAAATACTAATAACATATAACAAATATACACGTGGTAACAAATACTACAATATATCACCGAAATCACGATAAAATGTCGGCAGCAGTTATTCAAGTAAAATTCTTTTTAGAAATTCAATGAAAAATGTAGCAGTAGCAATTGGAATGATAACAATTTGATTAACTATACCCATGAAGGGTATTGCATACATACATATATATTCATATGTAAGTTTATGTTAGTGCAGTATATCATATACTACATACTAAATGAAATAAATATGCAAATTTATATACACTAGTAACACTCAATGTATGTAGAGCTCGTGTAAGCATAATATTAATATTACTGTGTAATAAGTATAATAATGACCATGATAAAGTAAAAGTAAAGAATAAAGTCAATAATTTTTTTAAAGTAGATTAAACACACAAATTGATGTACTTATTTAAATCAAGTTCATCTGTGCCCAGGTAGTATACCGTTGAACCTAAAGTACATATGTACATACTTGTGTTAAATCTAAGCCTGGCGGCCATAATTTCAACAGACGCCAGTTCTTTTGCGGTAGTAGGTAATTTGTTATTGACTTGATTTCTGTTTAAATTTTCAGGTTAGTTTTTTATATTAAAAGCTTTTATTTTCTTAAATTATTTATAGCTGTGAGTAAATAATTAAAAAAATATTCACATTTGGTTTTAGCTGGAATTCAACACCTTACACTCAATCGATACGGAGTATTCCGCCGACTCTATAGAATGGTGTCCACACCACCAATACCAATCCTATTTTGCTTGCGGCACATATCAGCTGGAAGAGAATGCTGGGGAGGAAAGCACTATGCGTACCAGGCGCAAGGGTCGCATATATTTATATAGGTTTTGTACTGCAACCAAAAAGCTCACAGAAGTTTGTCGCCTGGAGACAGCTGCCATTCTAGATATGAAGTGGTTAAACGACGAAACGAACGCGAATCCCCTACTTGCAGCTGTGAATTCGTTTGGTCAACTAGAAATATACGAGTTTGAAGAAGATACATTGAAAAGAATCAGCAGTTTGGATATAAATTCCAACTGTGACGATTTGTTGGCATTGTCGCTGGATTGGCGACGTACGGAGAATTCCAGCCAATCAAATCAATTTCAAATATTGGTTTCAGATTCCAAAGGTGGCGTGAGTTTAATCGACTATGCACCAAAGTATGGTCTCAAACTCACTAATACTTTTGCTTCACATGGTTTTGAAGCATGGACATGTGCTTTTGATCGTTGGGACTTAAATCGTATATACAGTGGTGGCGATGATATACTTTTGCAAGCTTATGATCTACGAACTTGCACGCGTATTCTCAGCAACAAATCGCATAACGCTGGCGTTACTTGCATGCTCAGTCATCCCAAACAGGAGCATTTATTGCTGACTGGCAGTTATGATGAACATTTGCGTACATTCGACACGCGCTCCATGAAGCAGCCCTTGGGAGAACTGAATCTCGGCGGCGGCATATGGCGTCTAAAGATGGATCCGTTAGAGCGTGATCTCATTTTGGTTGCATGCATGTATCATAACTTCAGCATCGTTCAGCTGAAAGGTGGACAGTTGGAGGCACCCACGTTGCTTGGCGAATACTACGAGCATAAAAGCATTTGTTATGGCGCGGATTGGTGTCTTGACGTGTCTGGTGATAAAAATTTGTACACGGCAACTTGCTCATTTTACGATCATAAACTCTGTGTGGCCCAAATAGTTGAAGAGCACCACTAACTGTTTTTGCAATATGTAAACAATTACAAAATAACTTGTCTTCAATACAGCTGGGTGATTTCTTGACGGTTCCGTTAAGTCAAAACTGTAAATCTGGTATTTAGTTGTTTTAGCATTTATTACTGGCCTTAATTATGACAAAAATTTACCATTTTTACCGATACTTTGCAATAATCTTGGGTTTTATCGATACCAAAAAACATTACAGTGAGTAAGTAAAAATTACTAGCAGTGACTACCTTTAAGCGCTGCGATCTAACCATTAATCAAATCTAATGGTTAGCGAGAGGTGCGTGGTATTCTCGCTTTAAGTGGTACTCTTTTTTATTCATGGAAGCTGTTGGTAAGTATAAGTAGAACTCCAACCATTCTCTCGTTTTTACTAAAGGCGAGGATGAAATGGACCTGTGCAAAATTTTAGAGCAATACCTTAAAAATTGAGGGCTAGGTTCCGACAGTCAGACACATCTCGTCACGCAGATCATTTATATAAACATTTTATAGTGCCTCCCATGTTTCTTTATTGGCTTTTCATATGATTACATTATATAAAATGCGTATGTTTGGTTATACATTTTCATTTTTATTCAGTTTATTACAAAAATTCTGTTCGATATAATAAGTAGTACTTTAAATAAATATCTTTCTATCGTAAAGTATGTTTTATTCAGGATCTTTTTATCACCAATGCAATAAAAGAAATCCTGAGTTGAAAAGTAACATAAGAATTGTATTCTTTGAATTGTAATACCTTTGTGAGAGGTAAGTCTTAAAGCGTCTATGAATAATATTTAAATGTATAAATGTATGTATAAAAAGTACAAGTTAAAGCTCAGTTTGACTTACACACATTTGCCTGTGTAACCAGTATATAGGCTTAGCAATGAATTCAGCACCACAACACACTTACCGGCATATTTGTCCATTCTTTATCAGCTCCAGCAATTGCATGAGTATGGGTGAGGTCTGAACAAGACCGACATCATTTGAATCTAAATTCACGAGACATTTGAAGAACAGCGAAGTCATACGTTGATCATTTGCCTGCAAGATGGTTGGCGCCATTTGATGCAACACCTTCACACGAAATTTGTATGCAGTAATATCAATGAATTTCTCGATGTGATCACAAAACATAGTCCAATCGGCCTCGAATATAATTTCTAACAAAACATCTATGGTTGCTTGTGATCTATCTTGACTGTAAATTAAGATCTGTCGGCATGCATTGATTTTGTTTAGACCGCAATATTCCAGACTATGAAATATTGTCATCAATAGCTTGTTACCATCATGGTACCGCACACAGTCACGCGCCATATGCAACAGTTTTATGCGATTGTTTCGCGTTGAGTAGGCACGACAGAACTCGTGCATGTAACGGCGAAAAAGATTTTCATGATTATAGGCAAATCTATAAGCAATATTTAGGTCCACCTCTGAAAATGTAAGCAAAATATTTCCGACTGTTTCCGACTCGCGAAATGTGTGCGAAAATTTACAGTTGCCGAGCTTAAAGCATCGGTCCACTAGGAAAGGCAAACATGTGACACCAAAGGTCCTCGCGATGGCTATTGCGTGTCGACTGGAGTTAAGACCATCACCACTATTACCGACTAATTCCCCCCTCATATGTGCAATTTGTGTGTTATCATTAACTTTTTTCAAATCCGTCACATCCGCTTCGTTACTAGATGACGGCAATTGCAATATGTCGCTCATAAGCGGTTTGATGGTGTCGAATGAAATTGGAGTGCTGGCAGTAGTTTGAGGCTGGTACGCCGGTTGCTGTTGTGTTAGCGGCGTTACCGCGCACACATTTTGTACTGTGCGTGTGATTTTCTCCAAGTTTACGAGTTTGATGGCATCCCGTTCCGTTTTAATTACTTGCTTATTAAAGGCATTCGTTGGCACTATGACCATGGGTAATGCGCCTGCTGTGGTCACGTCCTCTGCTGGAATAGCGTGTTTTGCCGTTGCGGTCGTCATTGAGATCTTCGGTATTTTGAACTTTTTTAAAATATCACTCGGCACGTGCGTAGAGCACTGTGCAGCTTCTACCTTGACAACTATACTCTTATCGTCCACCATTTCTTCATTTTCGACATGCACGACCTGCATATTTTCGTGGTTCTCATTTGTATTAACTGACTTAAGTTCTGCTACAGGAGTACGATCCATATCGGGACACCGCTCATCATCTGATGAACTGGAAAAAGAAGTAGTTGGCATTTCAAAAACATAACCACAAATATATTAATGTTTCGTACTTAAAACATGATGTTGCTAGAGATAGCGCATCGTCTTCCATTTCATCTTCGAAATCCAAGCAGTCATCATCCATTTTCAATTCCATCTCCAGCACAGATAAATTGCGATTTGTATCGGGTTGTTTTGCTTTTACATTAACAAATACTCCTTCAATCGCTTGCTTTTGATCTGCTTCGAAGGCGTTGTGGTGAGTCGAAAAAGCTACCATTTTTTCTGTACACCCATCTTGTGGACCCTCCAAAGATAAGTCCGCAGATTGGCCGAAATTTTCATTGCCTTTACGATTTCGTTGCTTTAGATCTTCTGCTTCTATGCAAAAATAAATTACACAATTTGCTTAAAATAAAAATATTCTCAAAATATTTATACAACAATAAAAAAGACTGAGTTTGATTGGACAGTTCGTACGGCAGCGATATGCTATAATTTTTCGATCTTAACAATTTCTTCGGAAATTGCAGGGATGACTTACCAGTTTCTGAAGCACTATATGCGTTTACACTCCCCGGTTTACAGGAAATGTCGGCATCCTCCTTACGACAGCTTTCTATTTCATTACATATTTCTTGATATACATATACATATATAATAACGTAAATTAAAAACAAAAAATATATATATGCTTATAATTTGTACTTGTACCAGTTATTTGCGCTTGGGCTGTATTTGCCTCTTCCTGCTTACAGCAACTAGCAAAATCCTTCAGGAATAAGCTGTCTTCTACAATAGATTTGCCTTTGAATATATAAAAAAAACTGCTTAGAATCTGAAAGTTTTAGGAACCTACTTTCATAATGTTGGCATCTCATACCTTCGGTGAATTTATCCGTCTGCTCTTTTTCTTCATCACTTTCAATGTTTATATTTGTATCAACATTTCCGGTCGACTTTGTCGGTATTTCCGGTGCTTCCTCTGTTATGAAATTACTAACTGTTGAGTGATTGTTGTTAGTAAGCAACGTCAGCGTGGATTTTTCTACTTCCTCCGCACTTTCGCATACATTGCCAACTACAGAATTTCCTATACCTGAATCATTGCAACTTAAGTCTAAGAAGAGTGAAAATACGTATAAAAATACATATTAACATTTGCCCGATTCTACTTTTTTACTTACTGTCACTTTTATGCGATTCGTTGGCATTATTTTCTTCAGTGTATTGTTGTGTTGCAACAGGTTGTTGTGTGTTTTCTGACACAGCATTTACGGTAGTGTCCTTATCTTCAATGCTTTCAAGACCCGTCTCATAATCGTAAGTGAACTCTTCGGAATTGCTTTCCAACTGCGGTAGATGTGGTATTTCTAAATGTACGCTAACGTTATGACTCTGGTTATCTTCTTCTAAATCAATACTTTGATCGGCTTTTGTTGACAAATCACAAGCGTCATCCTCATTGTTCCCAGTATCGTGTTGGTTAGCGCTAGTTGTTGGGCTGACCTCATTTGCAGCAAAATATTCCCTGGGAGTATCTAATTGTGTGGCACTAACCAGTCCATCAAATGTTGATTTTGATTTGTTTGCCAAGAGTGTTTCTGTGTCCACGAATAGCAAATCACCTGAATCTCCGTGTAATTCATCAATATGACCAATACCATCAACGGTGGAAGAATATTCTGCTTTATTTGCACTATTTTCTGCCACATTTGCTACTTTAGTTTCAGTATTTGAGGCAGTATTTTCCTTAGCAACAGAGAGTTCCTCTAACCATTGCCCTCTATCACTGTCTTGACTGCAAGTGGCATCGCAATTACGTTGAGTTAAACCTTCATACACACCGACTTCGACAGTATTAGTGTGTTCGTTTGCGTTGACCGTTTTATTCATTAACCGTTCAATATTTGTTGTAATATCATTGGCTTTTCTTTGATCTAAGGCGTTTTCGCCATTTTTCACAACATTCGAATTTAAATCATTGGTTTTACTGTTATATTGGGAGTTGTGATTGTAATTGTTGTTGCATAAAGTAGTCTCGGAAAGAATTTCACCGAGTTCAAAGTCACAAATCGGTAGTGGATTGTTAGCTGTTTCCTTAGTCAGTAGTGCTGAAAATTTTTCGAATTGTATAATACGAATTATTACGTAAATCTTATGCAACTCACCACAATCTGTTGAAATATTTTCTGCTGCAGCAGCTGTCGTAATTGCCTCATTGTTGGTTAATTGCATAAAGGCATTGATATTATCTTCAAGGTCAATGAGAGGCATGTCTAAAGCTGCTCTAAAGGAAACATAATCGTTCTCTCCAAAAACACCCTCCGCCGTTTCATTTAATTTTCCAGCACAATTATTATTAAAATTAGTTTCTAAAGGCGTTAAGTTATTGTTGCTGTGAGAGGCCTTTTGAATCAGTTTTGACGATTTTAAAGACAGGTCCAGAGGCATTAGATCCCGATTGTCAGTGTCGATGGGTACATTATTAATAGATGGTGCGATCTGGCTGTAAGATATTGTAGACTTCTTCGATAAATCCAACAACACATCGGAAACATGCGCTGGCGGAGGAACAATTGCATTGCTTTGCGTTTGTGAGTCCTGTACCAAAACAGGCAAGGTAGTAGGGGCATCAAGAACACGCGCTATTGCATTTCCAGCATCGCCTACATTGTCTATGTAATTTACCTATGTTAATATGTTATTAATAACATCAAAATATTAATTTGCTACTTTTATCTAATAATAATAAATAACACAAAAATTCATTTTAAATTTTATTTAACAAGGAAAATAAATAATTATGAAGGAAATATCAAACTAATTTAAGGAATATTAACTAAATAAATATATGTATGCACCAATGAATAGCAATAATCTAATTTCATAATTTAAATTAATTAATAAAAAAAAAATTGTACGTGAGTGAACAAAATATGCATATTTATGAATTAACTAACCAACTCTGCCATATTGAATTCTTCTTGACCACCATCAATGTGCGTATTATCGGTTTGTAAAAGTTGACAATTTCCACCATTTTCCCAATTACCTTCAAGATAATATGTGATTGGTTGCTGATCGCTCGAATCCAAGTAATGAGTCGTGGATGTAACCAACTGTTGCGATATTGTGGATGAAGCCGCAGGTGTGACCGATCCTGCCATATTACAAGTATTAGAAAAAAGTTCAACATACTTAGCCAAGTCGCTTTTAGCCATTTCCGCATATTCTAAAGAACCTTGTTTCTCAGGGTTGTTTTTCGGTTTTCGACCACGTTTTTTCGGCGGTCCTTTTTCTACATTTGTTGATTTTTTCGATTTTCGTTGGCGTTTTTTCTTCACAAATTGCTCCTTTGAAGATTCAACATGATCAGGCACATCCGCACTGTAATTACTGCGTTCATTATTATTGATATTATCAAGTAGATTGGTGGCTTGTAAAGTTTCTGTCTCCTGATTTTCGACAAGCACTTGAGATATTAAACGTGATAACATCTCATCTTCTGGCTTTTCAGCATTTTCATTAATAGTCTCAATAGTACTTGATGTAGCTATGGGCAAATGGAAATCTTTACATTTATTGCTATTCAGATTTTCTTTCGAGGGCGCATCTTCTATCGGGTGGCTACTATTCGATCGTTTACGCAACAATTCGTCAACTCGACTAGCGAATAATCGTTGAGAAGCATCAAGTTCCCCCAAGTCAATCGAAATTTCCATTTTTTCTGAACCCTTTACTACTTGAGGTATTAAAATAGATAACGAAAGAGGCGAATCATCTTTTCGACCACACTGAGATTTACTTACTTCAGACCCATTGTATTGAATAGATGTGGTTCTTCGTTTACGTGTTGCCGTACGTCGTGGTCTTTGGGTGCCTACAAACTCATCACCGCTAGATTCAATAGAAGACATAGTAGGCGGCGAAATTATATGGGAATAATCAAGTACAACGTCCTTACACTTTTCTAACATACTCTTTATGTTCGTAAGTGAAGAAACAGCATCTAGTGCAACCAGCTGCACTTCAGGCTGACTTGATTGCAGTTGCATAAACAATCTGTTACGTCGTTCCAATTTCAATTCTTCACTGTCGAGTCTTAATTCTGGGTGATACTGGTATAACTGGTCTTCAAGCCGTTCAAGTTCAACGATTTCTGCCATAATTATTGTAAGAAAGTTACAACTTTTCTTAAATGTCTAGTTTTCCACAATTAATAAATAATCTTCGCTACCGATCATCACACGTTTATAACGGATTATTAATACAAATGGCGCAAATGACGCGTGAGACTTTTACAACAGGGTTGACATTACGTTAACCGTTTAACGTGGAAATTATTTCAAATTCTAAATAGATGTCCATAGCTCAAATAGGATATTAAAGTAATCGAGAGCTTAAATCGTATTTTATACAGTTTAAATTAATTCATCAAATGGAAATCTTTTAATACAATTGGCATGGTATGGTATTCTTATAACAAGGAGAATAACGTCTGGAGTTTTCGAGATATCCTTGAATATGTCTGGAGTAAAGAGAAAGGTTAATATGCATATAAATGAATTAATTTATTATTTCATCATACAAAATACATAAAAATTAACATATACATATTCATATTTCCATTATAATTAAAAGTCCGTAGTGGGTTGGCAGCTTTGAAATTTTAAGAAACCGATTACCCCGTTATGCGAACACGTTACCATTTGCATCCACAACTGACAGTTCTATTGTCAAACTAATTGAAAGATTTTGGTTACATCATTTTGGTTTTGTAGACATCATAATTTTGCTAGAAAAACATTGTGAAAAAGTTTGTTTGAAAAAGGCAATATTAATAAAATACTTAGGATTTTATATAAGATTATCTGAGGCAGTCCGGCTCGTGTTAACTGCAGTGAATGAGCGAAAGACGCGCCTAAAATGTCCGAAAACAATCAGGTTAGTTGATTTCTTCATTGCTGCCTCGTACATATTTTTTCGTGTGATGAGTGAGTGCCGCTGATGTCAATCTTGTGTTTTCAATAAAGCTTTTAAGTTTGAGACTTTTCCAACGTCGTAGTATGCAAATGAAACATGTGTTGTAGATGTGTGCTTTGACATTTCTTTTACATATTTATTATCAAAAAATTTTCTGCGAACTAAAACACATGTCATATTTTTAATGCATTTATATTTACATTCTCACAAACTTATGTGTTTAGAAAACAAAAAAATAAATAAAATTAGAAATTATTTCACTTTTCTAACTGATAACCTAATCTACTTTGTAATCATAAATGCACTTTTAACAGTCTAAATTATTTACATAGTTATTCTTTCTTCGATAACGATTAGAGTAAGACCAATATGATTTAGTATGTATTTATAGAACAAATAAGACGCATTACTGCTTAGCTCTTAGTTTCTTATTAGAATTTTTTTACTTTATACAAAGTTTCCAAAAATATTCATTTGTTTACTTATATCTAGTTAAATATATTGAATTATTTTATTTTGTTTGTCTTGTTTTCAGCCACTTATTAAATGATTATCGACACAACTTGGCTTACACACCATTGCGCACCTTTCATAAAATTATACAAGACACCTTCAGTTTTCGACTCAAATAATATTGAAGTCTTTCAGTTTTAGGAAAACTGTTTGGTGTTGATAAATTTATAACAATATATTTCAAAATACTTTGATTTCATTGTTTTGCCAGACTTTTGCGAATAAAACGAGATATTTTATTTCGATAGATATTTTGTTTTCCCGGTCGTACCTTTGTTACACCTACTTGTTTACGTATGTACATATATACCAAATATAACGGCTTGTAAAGTATTTAAACGTAGAAGGATATCATAACGTAATTGCATTGTTTATATTAAGAACGTTTTATTTTCGTAATAATGGCGGCATATTTGAATCGCACTATATCGATGGTGACTGGAAATGGCGCCAACCCTAATGCAAACGCCGGCGCAACCACTTCGAACTATAATCCGAACGCTCTGATGGTTGAAAATCGTACCATGCAAAATGACAAATCACCGTTGCAGGTCTTCGTAAGAGCTAAGAAGAAGATCAATGACATATACGGCGAGATAGAGGAATATGTTGTCGAAACTACACAATTTATTAATGGTAAGTGCTGTGCCATAGCTATTGGGAAAAACTAATTAATAAAAATAAAATTCTTAGCTCTGCACGCAGAAGCAGAAATTGTGGACAAGGCGGAACGTGAACTTTTCGAGAGTTATGTACATAAAGTGGCCGCGATACGTGAGGTACTCACAAGGGATCACATGAAGGTCGCTTTTTTCGGGCGCACATCGAATGGCAAGAGTTCCGTAATTAATGCTATGTTGCGTGAAAAAATTCTACCCAGTGGCATCGGTCATACAACTAACTGTTTTTGCCAAGTTGAAGGCTGTGATGGCCAGGAAGCTTATTTGATCAAGGAAGGTTCGGATGAAAAACTTAATGTAGTGGTAAGCTGCAGTTATCATGTTTGCAAGATTTGTTTTTAATAAAATCTTACGTTTACGTGTCTGCAGAATATCAAGCAATTAGCAAATGCGCTTTGCCAGGAGAAACTTAGCGAAAGTTCATTGGTTCGCATTTTTTGGCCTAGAGAGCGCTGCAGTTTGTTGCGCGACGATGTCGTCTTCGTGGACTCCCCTGGTGTGGATGTATCAGCTAATTTAGATGATTGGATCGATAATCATTGCATTAATGCCGATGTATTTGTGCTTGTATTAAATGCTGAATCGACTATGACACGCGCCGAAAAGCAATTCTTTCACACTGTCTCGCAAAAACTTTCGAAACCGAATATTTTCATACTGAACAATCGTTGGGATGCATCCGCTAATGAACCTGAGTTCCAAGATTCGGTATGTAGACTGAAATTAAATGTAGTAAAATTTCTAATATTCATGTAGTTTGTAATTGAGTTTGTACTTTTAACTTTTTTTCGTTTAAATGTGTAAACTGTTAATGTTGACTGCGTAAGCAGGAGCTCGAAAAGGTAAAAGTGTTAGAATGCCTTTGCTAGCTTTCATAAAACCATATACATATATATAGTATTTACATAAATACGCTCGACTCAGTACACATATGTATGTATGTATATGCAAAATTATGCTGAGTCGTATGCATACCTATTTGAAGAGCTTTTCACATCATTTTTTATTTTATGCGCATATTTTCTTTTCATACGCTTTTTTATCACAAATTGTTTACTTACTTAATATATATTTTTAGGTTAAGTCGCAGCATACGGAGCGTTGCATTGATTTTTTGACGAAAGAACTGAAAGTAAGCAATGAAAAGGAAGCAGCCGAACGCGTATTCTTTGTATCAGCACGAGAAACTCTTCAGGTAAATAAATAATTAAAATATTTTTGCACAAACAACTACTGTAAATAAATAACCCACTATAGGCTCGTCTTGAGGAGGCCAAAGGCAATCCACCACATTTGGGCGCCATCGCTGAAGGCTTCCAGGTACGTTACTTTGAGTTCCAAGATTTCGAGCGCAAATTCGAAGAATGCATCTCGCAAAGCGCCGTCAAAACCAAGTTCGAGCAACATAGCTCGCGTGGTAAAAGTCTGTCCGGTGACATGTGCTCTATGTTGGATAACATTCATGAGCGTACAACTATATTCAGAAATTTGAAAATGGACCAAAAAACCCTACTTACTGAACGTATACAAGGCACCGAAACGCAAATGATGCAAGTGACCAGAGACATGAAGCTCAAGATACACAATATGGTAGAAGAGGTGGAGCAAAAGGTGTCAAAGGCGCTTAATGAGGAAATTTGGCGTTTAGGTGTACTGATCGATGAATTCAATATGCCATTCCATCCGGAGCCCCTAGTATTGAATATCTACAAGAAGGAACTCAACTCGCATGTCGAATCTGGTTTGGGTTCGAACTTGCGCGCTAGACTCTCAATGGCATTGGCAATGAATGTGGAGGCAGCACAAAGGGAAATGACGGGTAAAAAGTTTGCCGCAACTGCTACATTTCCTAAATTGTGCTTATATGTAATTTACTAACAGATCGCATGTATACTTTGGTGCCGAACGAGAAGGTGGTCGTTCAAACGAAAATCGCCACACGCACACAACCCTTTGAAATGCTATATTCGCTCAATTGCCAGAATTTATGTGCAGACTTTCAGGAAGATCTCGAGTTTAAATTCTCTTGGGGCATTACAGCGATGATTCAACGTTTTACTGGTAAAGTCAGGGAACGCAATAAGAAAGGACCGGCGGTGCTATTAAATCGGCCAAGCAGTATTGGCGTGAGTAGAAATAATTAGACTTCTTTCGGCCTTAAAGGGTTTGTCTTAAAAAAATTTGGCTTATTTTTGCAGAATTTATCGCCTTCAACACCGGGCACCGACACGCCGTTATGCCTGATACCACGCCCGGTTGGCGGCATTACACAGGAGCAGCTTTCCGTTATCTCACGCTTCGCATTGGCGTCTGTGGGCTCCCAGGGTACTGTAGGCGGTCTAATCGTGGCTGGAATTGTATGTATAGAAGTGCAATATTAGATTTTCACTTGCTGTAATTATGTAATTTAATAATATTTCGTATTGACAGATGCTAAAGACAATCGGTTGGCGCGTATTACTCGGTGTTGGTGCCCTTTATGGTTGCATATACTTATACGAACGCTTGTCATGGACTAACTCAGCCAAGGAGCGTGCGTTCAAATCGCAATATGTGCGTCACGCCACCAAAAAGCTAAAAATGATTGTCGATCTCACATCGGCGAATTGCAGTCATCAAGTGCAACAGTAAGCCCCTATTTTTATGCGCATAATTGTTTCAATATTTCTAAAAATTCGTGAAATTTCACAGGGAATTGTCTAGCACCTTTGCGCGCCTCTGCCGTTTGGTGGACAATGCCACAACCGACATGAATGACGAACTCAAAAGCCTTGAATCGCAACTCACTGTTCTTGAGTCCAATCAGAAGCAGTTGAAATTGCTGCGCAACAAGGCCAACTATATTCAAAACGAACTGGATATTTTCGAGAACAACTATATTAGGATAAACTAGCTATAAATTTAATTGGAAAAATAGTGCATGCGCTCGACATTTTCAATTTTTCGCATGTGTGTGTAGTGAAATTTAAAGCTATAAAGCAAATAATGTTTGTTTAAGACAATTTATACACAGTTTCAGTAATTTGTGTCAGTTCGTCGGCGTACAAATGTACAATGCTGATTACCTTTTAGATGAATACACTTATTTTGTTGACCTTTCATCAATCATAAAATCATATTTTAACTTTATTCGGCAACTTTCACGTGTATTAATTATGTTGCTCATATTTATATACATTATATTTAAACAATTACGTTTTCTCTTCTACTGGGACCGGAGGTCAACAGCATTTGGCGGTTTGGCAATTTATAAGTAGTTCTTACGATATCTCTTTAAATATGTATTGTTTTTGTTAATAGCAAAATGCTAACACTGAACTATTTTTTTTTAAATGTACATATACTATATTTGATGAAAAATGTTTAGCTAAGTGACTGTAACACTCTAATCAAACAGTTTAATAAAATTGAGTAAAAAAAAATTGAAATTAATATAATAATTGTGAAAGATTTTGGGTTTTCGAAATTAAGATATTTTGTTGTAAATGTGGCCACTTAGGTTTTAGAACTCAATGACGTCATTTAACGAAGGATTCAGGCAACAAGCTGGAAATTGCAGTGATTTTCTTGTCTTAAAGATAAAAGCAATTTTCACGTTGAGTTATTCATGCTTTTATAACATTCTGTTAGTTAAGACGGCTTTTAGGGAGGCTTTAATCTATAGCATATTTAGTAATGCTATCCATTCATCCCCCATTTGGGTGTGTTTATTTTGATTTCAACCAAACAATCAAATATTCAGACTGACTTGTGTTCGTGAGAGTTTCTTGGAATTGCAGTAACCACTTATATAATAATCGAAATTCAGATCAGGGCCAACAAGCGATACGCAATATACGAAGCACGCGCCCGAAATTACAAAGCAATTTTATTGCTTTAATGTTAAAAATATGCAAGGCAATACTACTCTTGAGGACAATTTTGCATTTTTCCTCTTTACAGTTGCGAAATTTCTGCAGAAATCAACGTCCTTGAACCCGTCCAACGTACTGTTTGTGTGACCATCACTGAAGCACAGTGTTGGTGCGTTAGCAACAATACAATAACCATAGCGTCCCTTAATATACCCATGTACGTTTATGTGAATGTGGTAATCATGTACAACATAGGGTAACTGTGTTGTGTCGCGTGCATACTAATAGGAGCCGGTTTTGTTGAGTTTTAACTACAACTGCATTTTCGGCACGCGAGGCTCACTGTTGTTGTAGCTGATTGCTTGCCTTTGCTTAATTTGTTTACTTTGTGGTTAAAACTTCATTGTTGAATGACTCAACTCGTTTGTTTTTTGCACGGTGTTGACAACACCTACAGCTACGCAGCAAGGACATGTTTGCTTCGATTGCGAAAGAGGTGTCAAAATAACGCAAAGAAGTCCAAAAATAAAATAAACAAGAATGTTCGATGTTACCAAGTTGCTGGTTAAAAGCTGAAAAGCTAGTCACCACGTGACTAAATGCATATCTATAGCTTGTTCACATCCTTTAAGGTAAACATTTGTTGCACACCTACTTTGCTTACATATGAATGTACATACATACATACATGTTTACGCACCAGTTTGCACGTTTGTTTTTACATACTTATGTATGTATGTATGTATATGTATTGGACATACCGAAGTGTTTATTGACACATATGTAAGCACAAGGAATTAATTTGAGTTGCCTAAAATTGACCTTGACCGCGTTACGTGCGTTAACTGCAATTCTGCAGCGAGTTCCGAAGATTTCTCGCGACGTTTCTTCATATACACACATAAACACCAACGCTAGTAAACAGACAGAGATTTCTAGTTGTTTTGCTTGCATTTTACAACAAATTGTCAAATGTACGAAATTCGGCGAAATTCATAACGTGTCTATAATTAAGTGTATACAAGTATATACACACATGTACTACTGTTTTTGTTGGTTTTATTTTAAGTACGTTTACAAAATATGCAATAAACGCGTGCGCTAACGGCATAGTATACACTTGTCAAGTAAACAATTAGCGCCAATTAGCTAAATTAAGCGATTCCTTATGAAATTAAAATGCCCTTTGGGTTATTGGTGGGCTGCACGTATTTGATTAACAGTAAATAAAGTGCAGGTAAACAATAATAAAGGCTGACTCATTCCAATAATTGCTTGTTTGTTCTTGTTTAGTCATGTATACGGCAGCTTATTTGAATATGATGTAATATGTATTGTTGTACAATTTTGTTATTGCATTTATATATATTTATAGTTGGTTCAATATTGGAAAGAACGTCTCTAAAACTTTCTAAATGTAATTAAAATTTATGAATGAAACGTTTTTTTTTTGCGTGAAGGTATTCTAACAGCATTAGCGCCATCTAGCGTATGTTAGAACTTTTCGACTTCTTCTGTAGCTTGCTAGATGTCACACCTGTCGTTTAGCGAGTGGAAGGCAATTTTTGAAGCGGAAATGTTGCGCTAACCCGAATTATTCAATTTTAAATGCAGTGCACACAACAACAACAATTCGCGCATCATACAATTCTAATTATGATTTTGTTTATGTTGTTAGTGTTATGTGAGTGACGAATTAAACATTTGACAGGTGTCATACTTTATCAGCTGTTTCACTCTCCTATTAGATTAGCTACGTGTAATTTTAGAGTATGAATTAATACAAATTTGCTTTAATTAACGAATTTGGGCTTTCCGAAAAAAATAATGTTTCAATGAACATGAATGGTGATTTGTGAATTCATGATTTGTTTAAGCAATACTTATAAAGTTTGTTATTAAGCCAGCTACTATTGATAGATGACTCACTAAGGCGAAATAAACATCTATCAACACAACATGCCCAATGGCGTCAGCAAAAACGTCACCAGAAAAGTGCTGATATACTATATACATACATATGTGTGAAGTTTTCATACATTTTCCACTTGTGCTACCTCTTTCCTTTACCGCCAACGGAAAACTGCAGTTGGGTCATTGCCACCGTCATAAGTTAAGCGCCTGTCTTGTTAGTATATACTATTGGTAAGCGCCCACTTTACACGAAACGCCATAAAACAGTCACAACAACAACAATAACAGGGTGCATAATAAAGTCTGGGAAATCAAAAGTGCTGAATTGCATCAAATTTCCTTCAGACCGTGTCTGACTGGGTACGCACTGACATTTGCATGATAAACGCCATGATTGTGCCGATATTATGTTGTTGTTGTGGCGGTAGCTTTGAACGATTTCATAATATTAACAGTGAACTTTACAGGTGAGTGAACCATGAGGTGGGCCCGTGTAGTAAACAAGACCACACAAAAAAAAAGAATTGAGAAACAACATAATTGAGAACAACAAATCATTTTGGCTCAGACATTCTTCAAATATTGAGTTAAGAATGCAATGAGGCAACCACTCGATGGGTTCAAATCATTGAATTATATTTCGGCGAATGTCATTATACTAATTAAATGTAGGCACAGTCTTAGGTATTTACTCAGCGGCTTGAGCGTGCAAATGTTTTGTTAAAATTGCATTTAATTTTGAAATAATAATGACAAATTGTTCAAAGGCCTCGGTCAAATACAGATGTTTACAGAGTTGATGATGTAAACAGCTGTTGTGTTGCGATTGGGCAGAGAAGTTAGGTTGACTTCTGATCAGAAGACATATTTTAGGAAAATTCACACATTTGATATTGGATCGGCGATTATAAGTAAAGGAGTCGGGATAATCCTAAAAAGAGTTTTTTGTATTTTACCACCAACGGTGAACTACGAAAATAGCATTACCACTCACATTGCTTCTTCTTTTTTGGCGTAGACACCGCTGACGCGAATTGGCGCCAACTGGAGATTCCAAGTGTAGCCAGGTTTTTCTCCACCTGGTCTTTCCAACGGAGTGGAGGTCTTCCTCTTCCTCTGCCTCCCCCGGCGGGCTTTGCATCGAACATTCACAGAGCTGGGTGCTTTCATCCATTCGGACGACATGATCTAACCACCCTAGTCGCTGACTCTTAATTCGCTGAACTATGTCAATGTCGTCGTATATCCCGTACAGCTCATCGTTCCATCTACTACGGTATTCGCCATTGTCAATGCGCAAAGGACTATAAATCTTCCGATGAACCTTTCTCTCGAAGACTCGTAACGTCAACTCATCAGATGTTGTCATTGTGCCTCTGCACCATATAGCAGGACGGGGATGATCAGGGACTTGTAGAGTTTGGCCTTTATTCGTCGAGAGTGGACTTTACTTCTCAATTGTATACTCAGTCCGAAGTAGCAACAGATGGTAAGAGTTATTCTGCGTTTGATTTCGAGGCTGACGTTGTTGCTGGTTCCAAGATAGACGAATTGATCTCCGACTTCGAAGTTATGACTGTCAGCGGTATCATGGGATCCAAGTCGCGAGGGCGACGACTGTTTGTTTGATGACAGGAGATATTTCGTCTTGCCTACGTTTGCTACCGTTACGCCCATAGCTGTACGCTCTTGACTTGGATGACTTGGAAACGATTGATTTCGTTCCGTGAAAAAGGCTTTTACTTCTCAACTCCCAACTCAATTCAGAGTACATCTTGTACTCAAGAGTGATTTTAAGTTTTGGCTATCAGCAGAGTCAAGCGCTTAAAAACAGCTGCAATTTGGTGAAATATTTGCTTGCTAAGCTCTCCACTTTCCTATATCATTATATGCCTCAAACATACATACACACACGTATCTTCAATCGCATGCGAAGACGACACATACAACAACATAATCGACAATGCTGTCGTCTTCACAGCCTGGGCTGGCCTTTCTTCTGAGAACTGCGAATATTTGAAATCGCCTTTGGACTGTCCCTTACTACAATTACGTCGCGGCTTCTGTTTTCATTGCGTTCGCTCGACATTGGTTTATCAGTGAGAGCGTTCGTCATGTTTTTGTCCTGCTTTTGCTTCACATTGACCCACATCTGGGTCCATTGTACGGCCAACCAGGCCAATAAACATACACGCTTCTTCATATGTCTATCAATGCATTACAAAAACAATAAACTACAAATCGAAATTGGAGCATCACGAACCGAAGAAAAGGGCATGTGAGAGTGGCGAGGTGGAGGCGTGTTGTCATATTTAGACAATTTATTTGTTTATAAAACCGAAAATTCATGTCAATGCCTTCCATTATCAGAGCCATAGTGTTGACTTAATATTTTTGGACTATCATCATTGTTATGGGTGATTCCCACTTAGAGCATAATTATTTTGTCGTTCATCGTCATTATTTGTCCTCAAGGTCGTCTGAGTATATGAGCTTTTTAGAAACTTTTTCTTTGTGTTCTCTTTTTCTCTTTTTTCTTTGAAAGGTGAATTTTCGATTAATATTCGGTTATTTCGTTCTGTCTTAATTTTTGCCGTTATATTGCCCACCGCGCTGAGTCATTCTTGTTTACTTGGCTTAAAGGATACGTGAATAAAAAAATAACAGTAAGAAATGGAGTCGATATTTTCTGCAATAGTGTGCGCCTTAGGCAAACAATATCAGGTCTTTCGGTTCTTCGCATCTATAAGAATCGACTTGGGCTTAAATGGCTCCAACAGAAAGAACGGCTAGTTTTTTGGGATCCATAAATCAGCCACGCAGTGATTTCACCTCGTGGGACTATTTTTTTTTGAGTACATGCTAAATGAGGTGCGACCGTGCAGTTTTCAACTTGCACGTTATTGACGAGCTGCGGTCGGATGAGACGGTTTTCGAAAGACGTAATAGTAAATATCATAAAAATTTCGAATTTATAAAGCTAAAATATTTCTTATTTTATTTATATTGGTCGAGAGGCTGTTTTTGAAAAACGAGTATTCAGTTTTGAGCCTTTCTCCTGATAGGATTTGACTATAAGGTGTTAATGATCTAAGTGGAATGCTAGAGGTACATTGGGTTTTTCACTCAGCTTTGCCCTGGTTGTGTCGGGTTTAAGTGGTCATTGCCCTATGGGTGTAACCAGGTTGAAAATTCCACCGGATGCTTGTTGTGAAAGCTGTTTAGAATAAGACGATGTAGAAGCAATGAGGGTAGTCAGGCTTCTGAAGCAGTTACAGTCGTAGGGCTTTACCCAATTTCTAATTTTGCGTTCTCGCCGCGCATCGTGGAAACGTGAGCAACCCTTGTGTAATATGCGGTAGCCAACCCGTGTGGAGCATGTGGTCACGGCTAAAAGAAATGAAGCTTTCGTAGAGCTATTCCGACATATTCGATTTAAGCGTTCGCTGAAGTCTGCATTGCAGCGTCTGTTTATCAGTGGTACGACTGGAATGTGCGTCGTTCCCGAAACAAGCGGTTTGCTATACAAATATGTATAACATTTTATACTACTCGCCTAGCGAGATTGCGCGCTGGGTTTGGGTCCCGCCGCGTAGAAATCACTCCCAATGAAAAAGAAACAACAGTCTCGGATGAAAGACCCAACTTTTGTTGCTACTTTAGACTGAGTAGGTAATTGAAAAGTAAAGGTCTCGCTCGACGAACAAAAACCAAACTCTACAAGTACCTCATTATTCCCGTCCTGCTATATGGTGCGGAGGCATGGACTATGACAGCATCTATTAAGTTGGCCTTAGGAGTGTTCGAGAGAAAGGTTTTACGAATAATTTATGATCCTTTGCACTTTGGCTACGGCGAATACCGCAGTCGATGGAACGATGAGCTATACTAGATATTCGGCGACATTGACATAGTTCAGCGAATCAAGAGACAGCGGCTGCGCTGGCTAGGTCATGTTGTCCGGATGGTAGAGAGCACTCCAGCTTTAAAGGTTTTCTACTCAGTATCGGATGGTGGCAGCAGAGGAAGAGGAAGACCTTCACTCCGTTTGGAGAGATCAGATGGAGAAGGACCTGGCTTCGCTCGGAATCTCCAATCACAAGGCATCACATAGCAAAAAGACGAAACGACTAGCGCGCTGTTGTTAACTCGATTATAAGAATCCCAGAGAAAATAATCTAGAGACGTTAAATCGCATGATCTACGTACCACTTGACTGAGCCATTTTACGAGATTAATGGGTTACTAAACTTTGCACGCAATGTGCCCATGTTTAGAGTTGCAACATGAGGCGGCGTACTCGAAAGAGAGATTCCCCGCGTCGATTTCATCAAATTTCGGGAAAAAAGTCGGTCAATATCGTGTTACCGCTCTCTATGGTAGTTTCCTTTTCTATTATATACAAAAAATGTTACTTATAGTTTATAGTAAAAATTTAGCATACCTAAAAGTATTGTAAATAATTTCTCTCTTATAAAAAGTTCAAAATCAACGCTAAAAATAAAATTAAGCCTCACTTTTCCAAATGAGTTGAGACAGCTTTTCACTCTTTGAAGTAGACCAAAAATGTATTAAACAAATAATGTGGGTTAATTACCAAATGCACTACGAAAAATGCAGGTGAGCCTTTGTCTTCCAGCACATAAAGTCTGCCGCCGAAAATTCGTGATGAACCGCAAAAGTAAAATCGCAGCTGATTTATATGCCGACAGCGTAGCGGGTTTTACTTACAAATTTTACGCCCAGACAAGCCCTTTACGGATATCGCGCAAATACAATAAAATAATTATTATTTTTTACTTATTTTACGAAATCAAAAAATTTTGTAACTGAAATATTTTCGAGTAGAAATTTACATATGTATGTATGTAAGTATGCAACAACAGGTGAAATGCCAAAAAATGTCTACTGATTAAGCACAAAATTTTTACAACACTAAAACAATTAAATTAAAATCATTATTAATTTAAAAAAAAAATCAAAATTTTTTTATAAAATTTTATTTATAAATAAATGTAAAGGCAAAACCAATACATACCTACAAATGCATGCGATTACATGCGACAAAATTTTTTCGAGCGGTTGACAACACTTGCGCTGGCTGCCCTTGAGAATGTGCGTCAGTGTTTTTCGGGTGTAAATCAATATTTAAATTCCTTTGGTCTCGGTGCAAATGTACCGGTTCAGTCTGCCAATACTTCGTTTGCAGTTATCACGATTCTAGCAGCTGTTTGCTTGTTTACAAGCAGTGCATATTTATTTTCGACGTAGTAAAAAGTGAAAGTCAGCACTCCCGCCCCTTTCCTGGGGGAAGGATGGTGACCATATGTTCGTCAAGTGCATGTGATTGTGCGACAGACAGACTAATTAGTAATTAAGATGTAAAAAATGCAATTGAAAATCGAGAAACTGGAAATCAATACTTGTAAACATGCGATTTGGTGAGGCGATTACTGTTCAAACACGCAACCCTAGTATCGAAGCAAGAACTGGGTCACCAGTTTGAAAATGCATGAATGTATTTCGTTAGATTTCCAAAATTTTCGGTTATTCAGGTAGTTGGTTAGGTTGTAGAGTTATTTTTTAGCCCTGCTATATTTTAAATGCGAGATGGGATGGATACCGAGAGTTGAAGAGGGAAGCGAGACAAATTTGCAGTTAAGAAAAGAGAGAGACCGAAATACGTGTAAATAAAGAGCTTAATAAGCTGGCCGACAGGGGTAATGCTTGAAAATTCGGCGACTGACAGAAGGTTTCAAGACCTAAGCATACTCATGTAAAACCTTCAAAGATGATCTAGTGACTGATGCCCAGAGCATACAGAAATTATGAAGGGAACACTTCTTCGGCCAGCTGAATGGCAGCGAAAGCATAACACCAGGAGATGGTGAACCCGATTCTCCAATCGATGACGATGAAGCGGACGTTCCATTGCCCGACCCTGAAGAAGTTCGAATAGCAATCAACCGTCTGAAGAACAACAAAGCGGCGGGGGCCGATGGATGGCTGGCCAAGCTTTTCAAATACCGCGGTGAAGAACTGCTTATCAGTTCTATGCTATTCGAACTTCTTCAGCTTGCATCAGCATCTTTGTAGAATGTGGACGAAAGCGAGCCTGACGATTGGAATTTAAGTATGCTCTGCCTAATACCGAAAATGGGACACCTCTCTATCTGCGTTAATTACCGTGGGATAAGCCTTCTCAACATCGCATATAAGGTTCTATCGAGCGTACTGTGTGATTAAAATAAAAATAAAAGAATAAAGCCCACCGCCAACAAACTGCTTGGACCTTATCAGTGTGGCTAAAATCAACAACTGTTAAAAATTTTACCGTACGCCAAATCTTGGAAAGAACCCGTGAAAAGAGGAGCGACACACACCATCTCTTTGTCGATGTCAAAACTGCTTTTGACAGCAAGTAAAGTACCTGTCTTTATGTCGCTATGTCTGATTTGATATCCCCGCAAAACTAATATGGCTGTATAAGCTGACGTTGAGTAATACCAAAAGCTCCATCAGCATTGGAAAAGAGCTCTCCGAACCGTTCGATACCAGTTAAGATAGATAAGGGGCCTTCATATCGTGCGGCTTCTTCAATCTACTCCTGGAGTAAATAATTCGAGCTGCAGATCTGAATAGTGAAGTACATTCTTCTATAAGAGTGTACAGTCGCTGGCGTACGCCGATCATATTGATATCATTGGCCTCAACACCCGCGTCGTTAGTTCTGTTTTCTCCAAACTGTATAAGGAAGCGAAGCCAAGGGGTCTGATAGTGAATGAAGGCAAGACGAAGTAACGAAGTATTTCCTGTCATCAAACAAACAGTCGTCGCACTGTTGTCTTGGTTCCCATGTCACTGTTGACAGTCATAATTTCGAAGTCGTAGATAATTTCGTCTATCTTGGAACTTGCATTAACACCAAAAACAATGTCAGCCTCGAAATCCAGCACAGAATAACTCTTGTCAACAGGTGATATTTCGGACTGAGTAGACAATGGAGAAGTAAAGTCTTCTCTCGACGAACAAAGACCAAACTCTCCAAGTCACTCATCATCCCCATCCTGCTACATATGTATATGGTGCAGAGGCATGGACGATGTCAACAACTGATGAGTCGTATGGTCCTTTCCGTATTGGCAACGGCGAATACCACAGTCGATGGAACGATGAGCTGTACGAGATATACGACGACATTGACATAGTTCAGCGAATCAAGAGACAGCAGCTATGTTGTCTAAGTCATCTCGTCCGAATGGATGAAAACACTCCATCTCTGAGAGTATTCGACGCAGTACTCGCCGGGAGAAGCAGAGAAAGAGGAAGACCTCCACTCCGTTGGAAAAACCAGGTGGAGAAGGACCTGGATTCGCTTGGAATCTCCAATTGGCGCTACCTGGCGAAAAGAAGAAACGACTGGCGCGCTGTTGTTAACTCGGCTATAACCGCGCAAGCGTTTTCTACGCCAGCAAAAAAGAAGAAGAAGATAAATATAAGTTTCTTTCGTGAAATATGCCGATTGCAAGAAAACCCCAACAACAAATTTAAAAGTTAGTCGAATCTATAAAAAAGAAAATGCTTTGGTAATTTTTACAGCCTGAACAGGGCACATTAACTTTGCCACGAAGTTTATTGCACCTAGACGGAGACTTTGGAGCCTTATAAAGATGCGAGCTGAGCCGATTTAGTAATGTCCGTCAGTCTGTCTATATATGTACGTGAGCTAGGGCCTCAGTGTTTGAGAATCACAGATATTGTTTTATTACCGCTAGCGGCAATTTGGCTTATTGGCAATATTATTACAACAATAAATCGAATTTTCATAATTTTTATAAGCCGTAACTTTTATGAATATGACTATTTGTAACTTGCAACCACTTTGCCACGTGACATATAAGTAGAATAAAATATAAATATTTATTTGAAATACTTTTAGTGTTCCTTCAACTCCACTAAGGTAATCCAATACTCTTGTTTATTATTCTCATATCTAATTTCCATTAATTGTGTGCGCCAAGCATAACTCCTAATTCGATTCCAGCAACAATTTCATTCATTGAGTCTCCTCTTTCCCCACTTTCGTTTTCCTTGTGCTTTTACTCTTTTGTTGCCAACAAGCAAAAGTTATTTTTCACGAAATTCAAAGTTATTCATGCAAAAAGTGTAAAATTGTAATTCAGTGAACGTTTTCATTGTGTGTGTGTGTGTGTATATGTTTGTATGTTAATAACAAATAAAAAATTAGCATAAAAATTCAAGGCCAATTGGCCGGTGGTGCGCAATTTCTTGTTGCGCTTTGATTTGCTTCCAAATTCCTAGAACTCTACAAAGGGCTATGTGTTGGTGTAGGAGACACCTGTGACTATTGTCATTTCTATTTTTGCCTCACTTTCTAAACAACCGCAATAGTTTGGTAGTAAACAAATTTCACTTGTTCGCTGTTGCGAAGTCCAAAACAATAAAAGGCAAAGAATTATAAAAAAATCTGAAGACGGATTTAAGAAAATACAAAAAATGGTTGTGTGTCAACGGGGTAGATTTAGGTATATTAGTGGCAATAAAAATGTAAAAAAGCGAGAAGCCATTGCCCTGCCGAAGCTGGTGGCCTGATAGATTCTTGGAATTCTTCTATTAATAAATAATATGTGCCTGAATACAAAATAGTTTTGTTGAAAAATGATGATCTGTTCGCAGAACTACCCTCAACAGCACTGAAAATTCCTTTGCTGGGCCGTAAACATTAAATTCGACAAGATAATTCTAGTCTAGAAATGCTATTTAACGGCATTTTTTAAAGTCCAATAAAAAAAACTAAACATTTTTACTATCCGTTGGGGAATATATTCTTAAAGGTCCAGTCTTTAAGAATATGCAAAAAAAAAAAAAAAATCGATATTTTCAAAATTCTAGACTAGAATACTCCCTTAAGAATTGGAAATTTTCAAATAGCTGGCAACATTTCTTAAAAACATTTCCTCTTAAAGTGTTTTCCAAAACCTTTTTATTTTGGTATTCATGTTGTAACATATCCGTGGAGAGTTGATTCGGCGCCAGTCGCGGCAACTCGTACTGACGTATGGAACGACCTGGCACATTTTTCGTCGAGATCTTTAATTGAAAGCTTTCAAAATACAGTTTGTGAAAGAAGCCAAGTCATTCGACCATCACTATGCTCTATAGGCACTTGAAAAGTTTTAAGAGAATCCGACGTTTTCGGGCCAAATTTTGATCAACGATGAGGAAATGATTATGTAAACAAGGAAAGTTGGGATGAAGAGCAACTTAAAGAGAAAAGAGGCATCATTATGCTCTATAGGTTATTGAAAACTTCTAAGAGAATCCGACGCTTTCGAGCCAAATTATATTCAACGATGAGGAAATGGGTATGTAAACAAGGAAAGTTGCCGAGTTTGAGATGAAGAGCAACTTAAAGAGATTCTAGAGCTGTCATTTCATCCAGAAAAGAGGCCGGTGGAATAATCAGTCCATATGTCTTCAAAAATGATGTCGGTGGGAACGTAACCGTCAATGGCGACCGTTATCGCGTCATGATAACCGACTATTTGATGCCTGAAATTGAAGCTCGTGGTCTCGGCCACATTTGGTTTCAACAAGACGGCGCAACTTCCCGCACATCGCATCAATCAATGGATTTATTGAAAGAACACTTCGGTGAACAGTTAATTTCACGTTTTTGGACGGTCTCTTGGCCACCAAGATCGTTAGACTTTTTCCTGTGGGGATATGTAAAATCTAAAGTCTATGCGGGCAATCCCGCTACGATGCAGCCTTGGAGGAGAACATTACGAGTGTCATTCGCCAGTTACTAGTCGAAATTCTCGAACGAGTCATAAAAAATTGGACTCAATGTATGGATCGTCGGAGACGTAGCCGCGGCCAAAATTTGAAAGAGATAATCTTCAAAAAATAGTCATCAAAAATTGGACTCAGAGTATGGACCGTCTGAGACGTAGCCGCGGCCAACATTTGAAAGAGATAATCTTCAAAAATTAAATTTTAAGCTTCTATGTTTTTATTTATAAAAAGTAGGGAACCCTGAAGTGGTTCATCCTTTTTTCTTACAGCAGCTTTCCTTTAAACTTTTCTATATGCCTATTGTAGCGCTCTTTATCTAATCAAATTTACTGTTAAAAAATTTGCAAACTTTGGCCACTTTCTGATTTTATGTTTCAAAGTTCAGCGTGTTTCATACATACTAAAAGCATTATCTGTTAGTAATAATTAGTTTCCCCTCAACAACTAATAAAATGTTAATTTATTACATATAATGCTATTAAAGTCCGCAGTAGTTATTCATGCCGATCACTCAACGTCTGCGTGTTTCCTGGCAAATCGCTTGCTGCAAATTTTCCCCACTTTTGTGACATATGAGTGTCGCTTAAAAAATATGCTGACTTCTAAATTCACATGCATTTTTGAAACCGCAAACGAACGTCTGGCCAGAAAGTGCAGAGCTCACTCGTGTGAAAATTATCAAAAACAGCGGTGCACAACTTTACTGTTGAACATTTTGGTAGTGTGTTATGTACATATGTAAATGCTGTTATTGTTTTCTTACGAGCTTGGAGCATCGAGAGCCAGAACCGCAACTCAGTAAGGAACTTTAATCCAAACCAAACCTTCTCCTACTGCTATGTACTGATTACTTTGGTAGCACTGTTAAGCACTACATCGGGTCGATATATAGCACATATGTACATATGTATATTTGTTATCATACATACTGAGAAAAATTAAAATAAAATAAAGTAAAATGTAATATAAAATTCATAGCAATTATACGTTCATCTATTTGGGAACCACTGATTGTCAGCTTGGCCTTTGTTTTGCTGAATGAAAAATTTTGCAAAATCGCACGTACCATTCATAGGGAAATGAACTCAAAAATTGATACTCTTCAGTAATGTAGAGTAAACAAAATGACAAATGTGCCTATCCACGATACATATGAACAAAACAAAAACAAAGTGTATGGGTAGGTTCTTCGAAAAAAGTTCCCAGAAAAATATGCAATTTATTTAATGTGTAAAAACAATTATGTTTGTACAGTGAAACCTGCGCCTTTGAGTGAATAAATATGACAATCGTCAATGGATGTAATGAATTCTTAAGATTTTTGACGATGAAGAACGTATTAACAATTTACAAATCCAACGATTTTTGCAAAAAATATGTTGATAAAATTAATTTTGCGAAATTTCCCAAAGTTTGTAATCCCTTAAGAATATCTAAATCTAGTCGAATGAGTTCCTTAAGTAGACATCATGTGTGTTAGCGTTCCACTTGTTCAGAACTCGAACATTGCAAGATCCTGGTTAGGTAATACCAATTAATATGGCGTCTGCATCTGTAAAAGTTCCATTTTCATGTATTTCACTGTAAGCATTTTGAATCAATGAATCGATTGTATAACCATCAATCGGGGTTATATATAGAAAACCAATTAATTAATTATTGTTATTGTGACTCATGTGAGTACTTTCATAATGGGTTGGTTATTTACTGATATATTTGGAAACAAAGATCAAGAAAGGAAAATGTGAAAAAAATCATATTATTTGAAATTTATTTATTGAATCATGAGGTGGGACTAAATTGTCTAGAAAAAGACAAAGAAGAAATATCTCGACACTTCCTCCTCAACTGTTCAGCTCAGGTCTTAGCGCCTCAACATATGTATAAGTAACAGTTGCATAGCGCTTTATCGACACATGAGGGTTTCAAGATCTATGGCTAAGAGTTTTTGGCATCAAAAGCTTGTTACATCAAGCTTACTTGTATTTGCTGAAGACACCTCTTTTAAGGACACATCTAGTGTAAAATTTTGGAAAATTTCCATTTTCTAATATTTCAATACAGCTTTAAACAAAGTTAGGGATAAGTTAGATGGCTGATCAAAGATCGCATGTCAACAACGAGTATAGGTAGTCTTTTGTGAAACCATAGAAAAGAATTTCGAATGTTCGAATTTACAAATTAGCAAAACGCTTTATAGCCAATACAAATCTCATTTCTCAGTCGTTTAATTTCCATCCCCACCAGCTCGATGGGATGACTGAAGCTTTGAGAACCCAAATGTTTAAGTATTGACATTCCAAACGCGGGCCAGCCAAGAAGGCAGTGTTGGGTTGTTTCCATCTCATCTTCTTTCATACAGCTTTTGCATATGGCGTCTGGTAGGACTCCCAACCTTAGTGTGTGAACGCCAATATGGCAATGAGCTGATAAAAGCCCCACAACTATGAAGAGTTCACTAGACCTCTTGCGATCGATCTTGGGCTAAAAGGCTTTTGCGACAGCGCTTGCCCAGCTAGCTAGTAGTAGAATATAAGAGGATATGGCACCGACCTGCTCCCATTCTACCTATAGCGATTGTAGGGTGCCTTTTCTTCCTAGCTCATCAGCTTTATAGTTTCCTGCGATGCCGCTCTGGCCTGACACCCACACCAGTCTTATCACAAAGCCAATCGATTCTATTGATAGCGGGTTAGGCACTCAGTCTCACTGCTCTTCTATTTCAGTGGCTGGTAACTTCTCTGAAGATGGCTGCACTCCAGGGCAATAAATCTACTACCAACTCAATGGCTTCAACTTCGGCCTGGAATACACTGCAATATTCAGGAAGTTTGATGCTGGAGTTGATAGAGAGCTTTTGACATTAAAGCCCTCCATCAACCATCTCTCTAAGAAGCTTTGGCTTCTTCCTACCCACAACTAACTCGTCGGTATATGGGTAGAGAGGGAGCTGCTAGAGTTCGGTTTGGCGACTCCATGATCGAAGTGATTCAGTATAAAGTCAAAGTGAGTGAGGATTTCTGTGTGTTAGACACTTGTTCTTTTAGGAACCCAGACTTTTTGAGTCTGATTGCAACATTCGTAGCCCTTTCAACGATGTCTACGGGCAATATATGCAAGATGGCATTAAGTGCTATGATTGAAGTGGACCTTAGTGCATCACACATGCTAATGAGCTTCGCCCGTTGAACGCTCTTGAGTTTCTTTGTAAGTGTGGTCTTTTCTAGAGCCCTCCATAACATGAAGACTCCATAGAACATAATGGGCTTGACTATGGTGTCGAAGAGCTATAGGAACACTTTCGGTGAGAGATCCCAACCTTTGCCAAAGACTCCTCTACAGCAGTAAAAGGCAATTGATACCTGTTGTTGTTGTTGTTTTAACGGAGATTCAATCCCCGTTGGGATGGTAAATATCATTTGTGTTGTCGTCGAGGTCATCTAACGGTAGGCCCAAGAAACGTGCTGTTTCGACGGGGTCGGACCAAAGAGAGGAGGGTGTTAGATGGGTAGGGTTTGTGGGGCATGCAAAGAGGTGGTCAGTGTCATGCGGAGACTCGTTGCATGCAGGACATACATCGAGTATGTCAGGGTCTATTCTGGATAAGTAGGAGTTTAACCTGCTACAGTATCCAGAACGAAGTTGCGCAAGGGCTCTTGCTCTCTCTTCAATAGTCTGCTTCCATGAAAGCTTCCTATCTAGGATGAGCCTTAAATATTTCACTGCTTGCAACCGGCGGATATCTCACATTTACGGTATCGGTGCTACCGGGATCTTGTATCTTCTAGTAAGCTAAGTTATATATCACATAGTTTTTGAGTTATAGCCATTTAAAGGGCAGCCGCACAGTTCAATCCGGTCCACCAGTTTCTAAACGCGCTTTTGTTGAAACAGCATTTTTCGAATTTGCTGAAATGATAGCTCAACCGATTCGATCGTTATGAAATTTCTTTCTGCCTGGTCTGTAGAAAATTCTACACACAATGACCTATTGGAATTTTGGCCTGATCAAACTTAGTTTTAGCCTAAAAACTACTAAAATTTGGTGTAAAATTCAATATTTTTAAATGCCGCCATTTTGTTAATTTTTGAGTTTTTGTCGGATTAGATTTGTACAGAGAATATCTTCCAGTTTAAAGGGAATTGTTTACATTTAGGTTTCTCCACGGAGAAGTCCGAAATCACTGCAGCAATGGAGGACTTGCTGTTTTAGTTCCGTCGGAGATCTTGTATGGCTCAAAAAATATTGAATTTTTTCATTCATGTATGTTAAATATATCCTGAAAATTTCGAAACAATCGATAGCGCAGTTTGTTTTTGTTTTTAATTTCAGAGAACCGACATTTATGATACATTCTAATCTCAGCTCATACATACACACTTTTGACAGTCACTGTGCTGTTGTATCTATGTACGTACATACATCTGTATATACTACGAATCCCACGTAGTTTCTTATGCTTCATTCACGCAAAACTTTGGAATTTTTCGTTAATGTTTTCTTTGCATAAGAATTCTCAAGTGTTTATGTTTTGTTACTCAATTATCTGTTCTTGTCTCTTGTAGTTTCTTTTTTGTATCTCTTTCTAACGCTTTTTTGCGCCTCTGACCAATTTCAAGGTTACCCACCAATAGTTGTCCATTGACCTATTTGGACTTACAAATGGAGTAGAGCGCCAATTTTTCCTTAACGCTACGCAACGATTTGTTTTCAATTTGTTTATTGTTGTTTTTGCATCGTTAGAAATATTATGGATTTTATGCTTTCCATGTTTTGTGCGAAAATTAATTTTGCAAATTTATGCTAATGCGTAGTTCTTCCACGGCTATTATCAAAGGACAAATTTACATACAGGTGATCAATTAATAACATTTACAAAAGTATTATGTAAGATCGACGCAGTCATGCCACCTAAAATTAGTCGAAAATTATTCAGAATTTTCGCTTTTGTGTTTGAGTTAATGC
The DNA here is from genome assembly GCF_016617805.1 of Bactrocera tryoni. NCBI lineage: Eukaryota > Metazoa > Arthropoda > Insecta > Diptera > Tephritidae > Bactrocera > Bactrocera tryoni. Next base: position 7,718,492 of record NC_052502.1, on the reverse strand, counting down.
GTAGAGGAGATTTGACGTATGAGATACATCTACGTAACTTTAACTAAATGACTTAACTTTAACTAAATACATATGTACATACATACATGTACATATGTACGTATGTATATGATCAAGCATCCTTAGGCAAGTGTGCATCAGTTGCGTCAGCACAATTGAAAATTTGTATCTAAAAGCGTAGTCAAGGTCAGAAAGGACGCAATTCGATTGTCAGGTTTTTGGGTGAAAATAAAAAAAAATTACCAAAATAATCCGGATAACTAAATTTGCTACTCTTACCAGAAGTTGCCTAATAAAAAAGAAAAAATGAAAATAATAAAAAAAACAATATATTTTTGCGAATCACTGTTTGTGGCATACATATAAGTACAAATTGACCCCATAAAGTATACAGCGTCGAAAAATAGGTATGTCGTGACGTATTTTAAAGCTTGTTACGGCCATGATTGTTTACGAATTGTTGCAAATTTTGTTAGTACATACGAGGTGTGTTCAAAAAGTATCGCGAATTTTGTGTTTTTTCAAAAATTATTTATTTATTCATGAATATCTATTTTGTCCCCTTCAAAGTAATCCCCATGAGATATTATACACTTGTGCCAACGGTTTTTCCAATCTTCGAAGCACTTCAAAAATCATTTTTTTTTATCTTCTTCAGCTCCTCCGATGCCGTCTTTATCTCGTCAAGAGAAGCGTAACGTCGTCCTTTTATGGGTCTCTTCAGTTTAGGGAACAAGAAAAAGTCACAGGGGGCCAGATCTGAGGAATACGGTGGCTGCGGCATCATTAGTGTGTTGTTTTTGGCCAAAAAGTCGCGCACAGGCAACGATGTGTGAGCAGGGGTGTTATCGTGGTGCAAAAGCCAATTTTTGTTCTTCCACAAATCCGGGCGTTTCTGGCGGATTGCTTCGCGCAAATTGCGCATAACTTTCCAATAGATATGTTTAGGTCCTCAGCAACTTCTCTAACGGTGATTCGACGATTGGCCAATACCATTTTCTCCACTTCATTAATTTTTTTCGTCTCGTTGTTGAAGTGCTCGGGCGTCCGGCACGCTCTTCGTCGTTCACATCTTCTCGGCCTTCTGAGAACATTTTGTACCACCGATAAACGTTGCTTCGGTCCAAGGTAGCTTCTCCGTATGCCACAGTCAACATTCGGAATGCATCCGCGCACTTGATTTCATTTTTCACACAAAATTTGATACAGGTTCTTTGATCAATTTTTTTGAATAGGTAAAAATCGAAGACGATCCAAAACACGTGCAAGCAAAGCAGCTGTCAACAATTAAATGAACATTCAAAATGGCCGAGCTTTTCGGCATAAGTGAGAGACATGAGTACCAACATAACGCCACAAAAAATTCGAAATTCGCGATACTTTTTGAACACACCTCGTATGTTCATTAAGACCGTTTGCCATTTCATCATTTCACGTTTCACATTGTTTTGGAAATCGTACAAGATTATTACACAAAACCACGTTCTTCGGTGGCTACTGTAAGAGCTTTTCGCGCTAAATACTGTCGTCTAAGATGAGGACCATTTAACGTCTATATTTCTTTGGGGGAATCTTAAATCAAAGTTTTACGTCAATCAACCAACAACGCTCTAGGAGCTAGAAGGCAACATTCAGCGCACTATAGTCGAAATACTGCACTGGTTAAAATCGAAAAACGAAACGCATAGATCATTGTCCAAGGCAATGCTATCATCTCCGAATATATTTTTCGAACTACTACTTGTATAACAGATACCGGCGTACCGTTGAGATACAAATTTGTTGGTAGGGAAAATTTGTTGTGAACGAGCCTTAATTTTTTTCTGTTTAGTTGATATGACATCTGTCAAACATATTCAATAAACTTACTTGAACAAACAAAAGCATATTTTTTCACTGTGTTGAAAATTTGTGTTAAATTTTGTACCGAAAAGTGATGATTTGCGAAAAGCAGTAATTTTTTGTTTCCATTTGAAGAAAAGCGCTGCAAAGTCGCATCGAAAGCTTGTCGAGGCATACGGTGATCATGCTCTATCAAAAGAAACATGTAAAAGTTCAATGGTTCAGAGATTTTGATTTTGATGTGATAAATGAAGAACGTGGAAGACCATCAAAAAAATATGGAGACGCCGAATGCAAACAATATCATCCAACCTTGAGTCAAAAGCTAATGGTTAAAGGTTGCAAAATAAGCAATTACAGACTGTTTGACAGCTATGGGAAGGATCTAAAAGTGTGGAAAGTGGGTGTTATATGAATTGAGCGAGTGACAAATGGAAAACTGAAAAATCTCTGTGAAATTTGACTTCAAAGAAAATAAGCAGTTTTGCATCGAACTGTCACTGGCGATGAAAAGTGAATTTATTTTAAGAATCCGCATACAACATGTGATTTAACTTTATGAAACGAGAACGTGTTTCACACACAACATGATGATACAACGGTATTTCCCAGACTTTGATTCTTGCAACTGCAAGAGCATAAAATGTTCAGTTGCACCCGAACTTAGTCCTCCCTTACTTGTTTTCTGATGATTTTCCGCAAGCTTGCAAATTTTCTTTAGCGATAAGCTTGTCTAATTTTTGCAAATGCACAAACACTTACACGAACTGTGTGAACACCTGTCAATTAAGCGTTTACTGTTGCGCTCTACACATTCACACATTCACACATACATGTACATATGTATGTCGTCGAGTAATTTAGCGGTTAATGTCCCGCGCTGTGGCGAACAATAACTTTTATTTTTAACTTCTTAATTATTTCCAGTCCTAATTCTAAGCATAAAGTTCAAGTTCAATTATCAAGCACTTTATAGCTCAATTTATGCGTCTATTGACGATTTCTAAACAAGTTCTAGCTTTGCATGTGTGTGAGTGTACCGGTTAGGCGATTGTTATATAAATTTTGAGAGACAACATCAACCTTACTGAAAATATATTTTAGTATTTTTTTCATATTTTTTATCAATATTTACGTAAATTCATTATTGTTTTTTAAACACTTCATTCTAAGCCAATTTTATTTTTAATTTTGCTGCTTGCTTATCCGAGTTGAACGCTGTGATCAGCAAGTCAACGACTTAGAAAACGTAGATTTGCCATTTATTTGTTATTGTGTTCAAATGTATGTATAGATACCTATGTATGTATATATGTAGTATATATTTATAAATAAATTATTCCGGGTTATAAAAGGTTTTTTGTAACTGAAAAATGTATTTGCAATAATTTCTTTTTTATGTGTGTATGTATGTACATATGTATGTATCTACATTAGGGTGTTTTTTTTTTGTGAAGTTCCGTCACGAAATTTCCTTGGAAATACCCTAAAAAAAATTCCCTGAAAATTTTAGCTCTTAATATTAACGTTAAGAACTGGACCAAGGTCTGTAAAAATTTTCCATAGAAAATACACTACAATCTTGAGTTTTTATCTTTAAATTCCTACAGATCCGATCCGAGGTATTTTATGCCATCGCTTTGATTTTGGACGCATATTTCTCAAAATTGTTCACTCTACCAAAGTGCCCAGTGTAACAAAGTCGCAACTCACTCCGGCGAGGTAGTATGGGGCTCTAAACCCGATTTTTTCAAGAATTTCGCATGTTTTTGCATATATCTCGTAAATGACAGGAGCTATGGAAAAAATTTAAATGACAAATTTGTGGGAAATTTGATTTTCTATAAAAAAGATTTGATGTCAAAATCCCTATCATTAATACTTCTCGGGTTATTCAGCTTTTTAAGCCAGCTGGGCAGCGGCACCTTCCCAATTAAGGGTCCGGACATTCCAGGTGCATGCCCTGATATCGTAGTCCTTATTTCGTTTGCCATGGTCGTCATCAAAAGGGGGGTCTCTCATCCGAGGCTTGTTGTTCCTTTTCATGGGGGGTGTTTTTAACGTGGCGTGTCCCAAACCCAGCGCACAACCCTATGTAGGGGGTGTTTCGCCTTCTCACTTCAGCTCGCCTTCGAACGGATGTTCTTAGGCTACCCAGAGGATACTTGGTCAAAGACCGGAAGTTGTGAGCTGCTTGAGCCATGTGTAAAAGAATCGTTTCTGGCCACTCCCAAGTGAATGGCGATCAGAGAACTTTCCTCACTAGCGTGAACTTCTACACATGACTCCATCCTCCTCACTTCGAGGTTCGCCAATCGCTGGTTATGTAAATGGGAGCTAAGTGAAGTTTTGACACGATTCAACTAATTTTTGACACAGAGATATAGCACTGACAGGAAAAGATGATGCCTGAATTTCAATCATACATCTCACACATTGACCGACATTTGCAGTAAAAAGTCAACTATAGGTAATGTAGTCTCGGTATCTAGGGGCCTGAAAAGTTTCTACTTGATTTGGGCAATGCCCCCTTATGACCATATCATGGCATACGTTAAAGGCATTCATTATTCGGGCAAAGTTTTATTCCGTTATATTGATTGCTTCTTGACTTGTACACTGGAAAGGAAAGAGTCAGATGAAAAAGATTACGTACAGAATTTGGTTGAAATCGGTTGAACAGGCCCATAACTAACGTAACTTTTTCCAAAGTATCGTGCATGAAGAAATTTAAATGTGATTGAAACATACAAACAACGAGGCTACAATACATACTTTTCATAAATAAAGTTTTCATAAAATAAAAAAAAAAAATCCTGAAAAAATTTAGTTTTGATCGTTAAATTTTTATCACAGCTACATACATATATGCTATAGTAGTCCAATATCGGCGGTTCAGAAAAATGAGTAGGGCCTTTAAGAGAAGAGAACGTACATATGTATGTACTTATGAAAAATTTCAGATCGATTTCTTAAAAACCGAGGGACTAGTTCGCTTAATTATATAAACAAAGAGGTGGGCATAGCTAAAGCGATTCAGATCGGTGACCTTAAATGTATCTATGTATATACTTTATAAAGTCTCCGACGTTGCTTTCTGGGTATTACTAACTATATGGGAATCCTAATATACCCTGTTGAGGGTATAAAAAGGGTCGTCGGACAGCCCACATAAACGCCATTTTCGCCAGGCTATGTCAAACATATTTTCAGGCAGGGCTCTTCGAAGGTAAACGGCAGCGATTTTAATTTCTTAATTCAGAATATTTTAGTGACACATACATCCAGATGCTAACGACATACATATGTATGTATATAATATTCCTATACATAAGTATATTATATTGAAAAATATATTTTTGTTGCAGTTCCGCAGATTATCGCAAAAGCTTGTAAGCATGTAAATTACCCTTAAAGCTTATCAGTGCACGCACATGGTAAAGTATCACAAAAGAAGCCGAAATTCTACATCATTGTTTGTAATTCGGGGTTCCTGGAATTGATAGCTTTGAGAAACTGCGGAAATTTATTACCAAATATCTACTTACAAATACCGCAGTAGTCATGGGTTCAGCGAACGCGCCTCAAGCCGCTCAAGTCGATGAGATGTGTGAATGAAAATATTGTTGTTAAGCGTTTTAAATAAATTCTTACATTTTCATAATTAAAAACAAATAATAAAAATGTGTATTTAATAATCATAATACATAATAGGTTCTGTTAGTCTAGTCCAGTGTTACATAAGCTTTGTTTTCTAATATCCAATGTCATAACAAGACTTACTCTTAATAGGGTAATTAAACTGAATGCCCAATTACCATTTGATTGGCAATGAATTTATACAAAACTCTCAAGGCAAGTCTGAGCAATGTGTTCAATTGAAGAAGAAATCTTTTATTTAATAAGAGGTGAAGAAATAATCGAAAAATCAAAACAAGTTATTGTAATATTGCAGGTAAAAAAAATAGTTACCTCCTTAACTATTGAATTCTCACTAAGTCGTCCTGCACAAAGCGTGATTGTTAATCAAATTCACCTGCATTGAGCTGAAAAGTGCAATATTTTTGTTATAAAGCAATATAATTGGATTCAAAGATAAGCTATTTAGATTGTAGGCCTCGATGACGATCGTGTCATCGTCTATTTATAACTTAATTGCATCAAATAATTGACCTGTTTGAACATGGCATGTAGTATGATTAGATTAACTGCATAGTACTTCAACATTCTAGGCAGCTGAGCTCGAAGCCCAGACTTGATCAGGTATACCTCTGCAGGGATCGTCATCAAGAGGGGATCTGTCATCCGAGGCTGTTTTAATACTTTCATTGGGGGTGTTTTTTACGAGGCGAATCGCAAACCCACGCCCAACCCTGGGGAGGGATGATTCGCCTTCTCACTTTACCTCGCCTTCAAACGGCTCCTCAGAGTATACTTGGACTAAAATCGGATGTTGTGACCTGCATGAGCCATGTGTAAAATAATCGTTTCTGGCCACTCCCAAGTGAATGGAGCTCCGAGAACTATTCTCACTTGCGTGCAATTCTACACGTGACTCCATCCTCCTCGACACAAGGCTTCATCCTCCAGTTCAGATATACACTAAATGTAAATGACTCAGATTATGCAAAAAAATTATCAATAAATTTTCTTTTGTAGGAAGTGATCATAATGAATAGTGAGTCGACTCATCAGCGTCTGTTTCAAGCCCTCCATTTGAAGATACTAAGAATTTAACTGAAATTCTTGTTTCATAGAGAAACTCTTCACGTCAGGCTGCGATTTAATCTCAACGGTCTAATGGCATTGGCAGAAGGCAACGTTAATCCGGATTAACTGCATTAGTTGGGATTAATTCAGGAGTTAGTGAAGATAACTCCGTTGCTAACTCCCATTTAACTCTCAAAATTTTAGACAGGTAACTGATTTTCATTGGCAACAATGTTAAAAATAGCCAATTTTAATCTATTGTGTATGAAAAACAAGCAACACTGACAGCTGTTTTTCAAATTTTCAGTAATAAAACGGGAAGTTTTATGTTACAATGTAGTTTTAAAAATAACGTGTTGATATGTTTTTGTAATAAAAAATGGTTTTGTAGAAATTGGTCGGCTAACAACCGCAATGTTTATTTTCTATCCGTTTTCATTGAAAATATTATAAAATGACAATCAGCTGTTTACGAGAGTTGCAAACTCGCATAGCTGCCGTCTGTGACCTACAAATTTGGATCTGATTAAGTGCGCAGTTAATCCGGACTAACGCTGCCGTCTGTCACTATAAGAGGTATGGAATGAGTAGATTTCAAAAGAAAAGTCTGGGGATGATGAACGGTGAGGGCTTTCTTTTTCGTATTGGTTGGTTGAAGTTGTAAATCAAGAAAGGAGTTTGAAAGAAAAACAAAATTTTCGTGCGTTTGGATTCTTAGATCTTGGAAAGTACTATAACCTAACCAACACTACACAGTTAAAAAAAATGGTGAAATTAATAATTATTTTGCTAATTTGATTTTTTATTTATTTTTAAATAAATCATGACATTTCGACAATTCATTGTATTTGATAATATTTTTATTCTTCGAGGCGTTTGAGTTATCGTTAAATAAAAACTTGATCTTATCGCACAAAAGAAATAAATCACTTTTGCATTTATGAATTAAGTTAATTATAATTATCAAATATTTAAAATAAAAAAACACGTGATCATGAGAGATTAAAGTAAATATCTTCTAATATAAATTAATATAAATATAAACTAATTTACTAAAGTGTAATTTTTTGTTGTTTCTAAATCAAATAAGTGCGTCAATTGTTTTGTGTTGATCTTTTACTAATATTTACTTATAGCCATACATATGTATGTATATAAGTATGTATACTTATACACATGCTCATACATGAAAAACTCGCTTATCGCGCCAATTTCAAGTGCATCGTGTACCTAACGGCAACTAAACAGATTGCAACCTTCTACTTTTTTTTTCGCGATTTTATGTTTAAATAAGCAAATGCAAAATATTTACGAACTGATATGATATACACGACAAGCACACATACATACATATATATGGTTGGTATGTTTTTTCTGTTGTTCTGACGCCACACATCCGTCAAAAAACTAAAAAATAATCTGCAATCTTTTATTGAAAGTGAGCGATAAAGTTAAAAGTGCGTTTCACTAATAAATTTTGTCATCAAAATAAACAAAGCTTAGTAGTAATTAACAAATTGCGTTGGCATAATGCAGTAATATATATGTATAAGGTGTGTCCCAAAAATAACCTAACTCTATATAGTGCATCCAAAATTTACATCATTTTCTTCGTGCAGAATGTTTTTTTGTGTTCTTTGAGGCAAAATAATGAAAACGTATTTTTTTTTTCTTGTCAATACGAATAGTATCCAGCTAATAGGTTTTGGTCCTGCTACACAACGCTGGATCAGATCCTTTTGACCCATAGACGAATAACAGCAAAATGGAACGGCGCTAAAATTACCAAGGAAGTTTGTATAGGTGCTCCTCAAGGTGGAGTGCTATCTCCGCTGGTATGAACATTAGTGGTGAATAAACTGTTAAAGAACATGGAAGGCAAATCCCTTAAGATAGTTGCATATGCGGACAACATTGCCATCTTAATAACGGGTAGGTTTCGACAGATCATTAGCATTATTATGACCACGACTCTCAATACCGTCCAGAACTAGTCATCGTAAGCGGGTCTGGGGAAGAAAACAGATCTGCTTGTGTTTACAAGAAAGCACAAAAATCCTTTATGGAGGTTCCCTTTGATAAATGCTAGTAATGCTTAATATACGTGTAGGCATAGCCTGGGGGCTCTTTCCCTCTTTCATGCACTGGTGCTACACAGCTATTGTTAGACCAATTCTGCTTTACGGTGCAGTAGTATGGTGGACAGGCTTACGGAAATCCAACTATCGAAAGCTAAGGGAAAGGGTTCAGAGGCATTCGGCCTCTTTTTTTTAAGAGTTTTAAGAACAACTCCAACGTTGGCTCTTGAACTGGTACTAATCCTATAGCATGACTCCTCTTGGACCAAGAAACTAAACTTCATTCGGTATCGCAAAGGACCAAAACTGGTCTATGCGTGGCTTATCGAGATGCTGAGGAATACTGTTATAAGTGACATAAAAAATGTATGCATGAGTTCTATTGTTCCAAAAGTATCTTTGAGTCTGACGTAACATATTTTGAATAAATAATAACTTTCAAAGTTAAAAATAATGTGAAATTTTTTCTATGTATACTATCAAAAATGTTCGGTTATTTTAAGGACACACATTGTATTATTTGATTAGTACTTGCATGAACATCGCATATTATGCATGCGTGCGTCAGTATTTCTAATGACAGCAGCAGAAACATAACCTCTAACTTTGATAAGTGATTTAATTGATAAACTCCACTTAAGCTTTATATTTCCTGTGGCATTCAAAAGAAAAAAATATCAATTAAATAACGATAATGTTGCTATTTTCAACTGTTAATACGCCATTCCTGAGGAAATATAGGTGTTAAAGGAAATGAATGAAATTTAAAACATTTCAAATCTCAAGTGGATTTTCTTTGTAGTCGAAATAGTTATTTTGTTTATTGATTAGCCCTAACCATCTGTTGGATCATTAGTTTGAGAATTACATCATTTTGAGGGAAGTAACTTTTGTTGTTGTGGAAATAATGGAAAAAATATTGCTTTTTAAAGGCAAAAGATAAAGTTGAAGCGAAAACATGGCTTGATTATGAGTTTCCGTACACTGTCCTAAGAAAATCAATCGTCAAGGATTGGCATACCAAGTTTAGGCGTAGTGAAATGAGCACCAAAGACGGTTAACGCAGTGGACGCCCAAAAGATGTTGTTACCGATGAAAGCACTTTTTGGTACTACAAAATAATTTTGAATGGACGTAAAGTGAAATTGTTTGAGATAGCAGGCACTCAAAAGATAGCAACTAATAAATATTTGTGGATAAGAAAGCTCTGTGCAAAGTAAGTGGACTGCAGAGTAAGAACCCGATCTACAGCGTGGAAAAACGCAATAGGGTTATTGCGTCTGGAAAGTGTTTTATTGACTATCTTAAAAAAGAAAGGACCATCAATAGCCACTATTATATAGCGTTATTATACCGTCTCAAGCACGAAATCGCCGAAAAACAGCCGCATATGAAGAAAAAGAAAGTGCTGTTTCATTAAGACAATACATACATCGTGTCACAAGTCAGTGAAAACGATGGCAAAATTCCATGAATTGGGGTTGGAATCACTTCCGCATCTACCTGATTCCTGTTCTCAGATCTCAAAAGAGTGCTCGTTACAAAGAAATTTTCGTCGAAAGAAGTGGCGATCGCCGAAACTGAGGCCAGTTTTGCAGAAAAGAACAAATCGTACTGCAAAAATGGTATCGAAAAGCCGCTATACAAACGTTCCCTTGAAGGGAATTATGTTGAAAAAAAACTAATTTAGCCAAAAACATGTGTTTTACTTATAACTAAGAACAACTACCTCACCAACAAACTTTTTGTATTTAAGTTCCATTGAACTATACTTGAGATACATACATACATATGTATTTCTTTCGAATATTTTATTTTTTTACTCATCAATAAAATGGTTATTGTTATAATGGTTGTTATACTTTTTCGAAGTCGAATAGATGTCGCAAAAAAATGCTTGACAACGTTGCTGAAAACACTACACTATACTTGTATATACTTGTAGTACATCAACCGCATTATTATTGGTGACGAGACGTGGGTTTATGAATATGACGTCGAAACAGTCCAACAATTTAGCGAGTGGCGCTTCAAAAATTAGCCAAGACCGAAGCAATCAAAATTTGCTAAAGGCGCTGAGTGTCATCCCAGTCGCGGTCTATAGAATATTGGATTTAGCATTGGTGTATTTGTATTGGCTCAGGAGCTTATTTTGAGCGGGATAATAAAGATTTTTATTAAAATACTAATTAAAATGTAGTTTTGTTGGCAGTCCGGGTCAAATTTGATCATATGGTATTAAAATTTTTTTTCAATTAAAAAAGCTGTTGCTGACGTAATGGATATGCCGACAATATTTTTTGCAGGCCGGGTCAAATCTGATCATTTGATTTTTTTTCAATTAAAAAAATTCTTTTGTTGTAATGGTTGGTAATGGTAATGCGTCAATATTTTTCTCAGTCCGGGTCAGATTTGATCATATAGTATCATAATTTTTTTCAATTAAAAAAAGCTGTTGTTGGCGTAATGGTTATGCCGACAATATTTTTTGACAGACCGGGTCAAATTTGATCAGATGAGTTTTTGTGATTGTGTCCGGGTCAAATTTGATCATATAGTATCATAATTTTTTTCGTGTAAGTAGAAAAATGCCGTTGTTACGGTAATGGTTGTTCCGACATTATATTTGCCAGTCCGGGTCAGATTTGATCAGATGATATTATAGTTTTTGTGATTGTGTCCGGGTCAAATTTGATCATATAGTATCATAATTTTTTTCGTTTAAGTAGAAAAATGCTGTTGTTATCGTAATGGTTGTTCCGACATTTTTTTTCCAGTCCGGGTCAAATTTGATCAGATGATATTATAGTTTTTGTGATTAATATTCAGTAGTTAGAAACATCAATTATCAAATAACTGACATATTTTTAACAATGTCTATTAAAACTTCTTTAAGCCTTAATATTATGCGCACAATTTGATGAGAATAATATATTTTTAGAAACGTACATACATATGTATATTTAAACAACAAATCAAAACATTTGAAATAACATAAATCAGCAATCCCATCACATCGTAGAATTCTTTAAGTGAGTTCATTAAACTCCCAAAAAAAATCCAATACGCATTAAGTACCAAGCGGATTTACTCGTTTTACTCTAAAAAACTACAAACAACGTGTGAGTATTTACGCCAAATCAACTGCGCGAGCGCAAATACGAGCCCACAAGACTTCTAAAACAACATTTTTCTACTACAACTACAAATACCAAAAACAAACTCTTGAATACTTTGAATTTTCATGAATAAATGGAGAAGCAAAAAAAAAAAATTATGCACAAAAAGAAGAATAAATAAAATATAACTAAAAACATAGCAAACAAAGAACATTAAAAATTAGCGGCGGACGAACTCGCGACAAGCTTATAAATAATGAATACCAGCCAAAGTAATGAAGGCATGAGTATGGATGGGTTCATAGTTGTATAAGTTGTAAGAAAATTAGCAAAAAATTAGTTTCTGTTTATATGTATGGTACATATTATGCGCATGCGTGATCATAAGTGAGCTTGTGTGTGTCTGGGAGTGCGTGTGCCGGTTCGCAAGGCGTGCAAAAGCCGCGGCGCGAATTGGCGTCAATCGCCTTAAATTATTTATGAGCCTTTGATGATCATGCGAAAAATGCGAAGAAAAAAGTCGCTATAGATCATTAACATCATCAGCGCGCTGAGCGGTCCAATTAACTTATCTATGTATGTATGTATGTCTCGAGGTGTTAATTTGTGTCTATGCAAAACTATGCCGACGAACCGCAAACGCGCAAACCACGTGGCTGGCACAATTTGCGAAATTTAGGCAAGCCAACAAACAAACAAGCGTTCACAAGAACAAAAAATCAATCAAAGCGTATAAAGAAGAAACAAAACGAGCAAAAATACAAAGAAAATATTCAAAACAAGCGAAAGCGAAAACGTAGAACAAACGTTGTAAACAGTTGAAAACACCACTTACGCACCGGTTGTTGGAGTTTTTTAAGGGTCGTGTCTCACTCACAACTCTAGAGTCGGTCTCAGACAGTAGTACGCACACGCGCGTTGACTTGTTGTGGTCAATACGCGTGCGCCTGGGATTTCCAAATAAAGCTGAATGAGTTTTAAGCTGTTGCTTGCTGTTTCCGTTCTGTTCGGCGCTTTTTGGCGCCCTTAGACGATGACGTTGCGAATATTCCATTTAGAAGTTTGCCGCAAGCGAGTGTGTGGAATGTTTTGTGTAAAGCACAACAAATTTTAATTTTTGATGTTTTTTCTTACCGTCCCAGGCGCGTGGTTCATAGTAGTAGTAGTAGTAGTTGTAAAATTTTGCGTTTTGTTGACCTTTGTGATGCTTGTTGTTGGTATTTCGTGAATTTTGCTTCTTGTTTTGCTATCATCCAATCTGCCCGAGGCTTTTCATCATAATTGATCGATTCTGAACGATTCTTGGTTCGTCTTGTTGACGAAATGTTTTCATAACGCTCCAACAATGATCATTCCGTCTATTCCAACAACAGCGGGCCAGTCGTTCTTCTTTTTTACCGTTTGGTGCCAATTGGAAATTACAAACGAAGCCAGGTCCTTCTCCACCTGGTCTTTCCAAGCGAGTGGAAGTCTCCCTCTGCTTCACCCGGCGTGTATTGCGTCGAATCTTTCAGAGCTGAAGTGTTTTCATCCATACGGACGACATGCTAACTAACCTACTAACCACAGTAGCCACTGTCTCTTAATTCGCTGAACTATGTCAGTGTCTTCGCGTATCTCGTACAGCTCATACTTCCTACTAACCACAGTAGGCACACTCTCTTCATTCGCTGAACTATGTCAGTGTCTTCGCGTATCTCGTACAGCTCATACTTCCATCGACTGTGGTATTCGCCGTTTCCGATGCGCAAAGGAACATAAATCATCAGTAGATTATTTCTCTCGAAAGTCTATTTCTTATATGATCAAAACTCATGTCAAACTATTTGTTTCAATTTTGATAAGATACACCATATTATTAAAGCAAAGATTCCTATTCCAAACGGTCCAGAAAATAAATCCAAGGAGGATTCCTGCATAGGAGACCTGAACTATCTATCTTTTCTCTTCTTTGGCACTACAACCGTAAGTCGATCTGAGCCGAGAACGTAAAATTTTGTTAGTTCTCTCTATTCTTCGTGAAGTCACAACGTCGACCATCCATGGTTCATCGTCTTTTGGGCGTACGACATGGCACTATGAGCGCATTCGTTGATAGTCGCTAGTCGCCGTAGAGCTCATACAGTTCGTGGTACCATTGTCTTCTCAAGACTTATGGAGAACTGTTCTCTTGAATGCTCCCAGCGCTTTTTCATTTCGGTTCGTCATTGTTCAAGTTTCTGAGCCGTATAATAGGACGGGAATGACAAGGGATTTATAAAGCGTAATATTTGTTAGTCGAGAGAGGGTAGTCGCTTCTCAATTGTCTACGGATCCCAAAGTACCATCTGTTGACAACTTCACTTTTTGAAATTTTTGGCTGCTAATAAACACGTAGTTCCCAAGACGGAACGTACTTTGTTTTGTCTTGTCCTTGTGCGCCACAAGAACAACCTCTTACGCTTCAGTTTCTGGCTAGAAAGAGGCTTCGCCGAGAACTGTTATCTCATTGCAATTCTTTAAAAATTTTCGTGATTTATGTGGCCGGCCTGGTTCGAACTCGAAAAATTTGTTATATCTGGTTCATCCTTAAATCTTTTTAAAATAAACGGCGTTGAAACACATTTCAAAGCGAAATTCAAGATTGATGACATGTAATTGCCACACTGAGCGACTTTTTACCATTTCCTGCAGAGTACGCTTCTTCGAAAACATACCAATCAATTTGGCATACCAAAGATGCCTTCACATTTCGAATTCTCGTAAAATTCTTTTGGCGTTTAACCTTGAAAAGCGTACGTTCACACCTTCTTTGTAAAATACAAATACAACGAATGCTTCTAATACACCGAACTGGTTCTATTTGTGCCCTTGGGAGAAGAATTCTTTGTTTTGTTCTTTTCGTAGTGCCGAATGGTGGTGACTCTTGTATTTACGCTTGCTTGTTGTTACTCTGTCCAGCACCTGTTCGGGTGTTGAGTGACAATGCTATTTTTAACGAGCTTATGTAATCAAGCGCGTAATATTGTACATACATACAGATACGTTGTCGAAATTGTAATAAACAAAAGCCAATCGAAAGCACACACGTAAATATTTGTCAACAAATCAATTAATAATTTGTTTAAAAATATATTCATTTATATTTATAGGCAATTGATTTCGATTATGCATTCCCATTTGATCTGATAGGTATGTATGTAAGTATGTCACCTTATAATTTCATTGAGTCATCTCTTCCAAAGTGTTGTGAGTATTCGGGTTATTGATCAAATTCAAACATTTGTTGTTATTTTGTAGACTAAGTTCCTATTGCAGACCCCCTTATTGATGACGACCCCTGCAAAAGTGTTAAGGTTTACGATATAAGGCCATGCACCTGGAATGTCCGGTCCCTCAATTGGGAAGATGCCGCTGCCCAGCTGGTTGATGTTCTCCTTAGAGAAAAGGCTGACATCACCGCCGTCCAAGAAATGCGATGGACGTGACAAGGACTGAGGCGAGTAGGTCTTGTTGCACTCACTGCAGTGGCCATGTAAAGCAGCGCAAAGTCGGTGTGGGATTCGTGTTGGGGGAGAGACTCCGTCGCCGAATACTATCATTCACACCGGTGGATGAACGTCTGGCCACAACCCGCATCAAAGCGAAGTTCTTGAACATAAGTATCGCTGATGTGTGCCCACGCGCCGACAGACGAGAAAGACGATGTGAACATAGATGCCTTCTATGAGCGTTTGGAGCGTGTTTGGCGACTTTAACGTCAGGGTGGGCAAAGAAGGTATCTTTGGCACAACGGTCGGTAAGTTCAGCCTCCAGGATGACACATCCAAAAATGGGTTGAGGCTGTTCGACTTCGCCGGGGCACGAAATTTGGTTATCTGTGGTACTAGATTCAGTTCCAGCATAGAAAAATTCATCAAGCTACCTCTCCGGATCGAAAAGCCGCTAACTAGATCGATCATGTTATGATAGACGGAAGACACGTCTCCAGTGTTTTACACGTGCGTTCGCTCCGAGGTCGTTACATTGACTCGGAACACTTTCTTGTTTCAGCCAAGATATGCACCCGCCTCTCTGCGGCAAACGTCAAACGCTCAAATAGTAGATTGTTTGACCGGTCGGTTGGATTTTGGGAGTGCACCACATCCCGATAATCGAAGGAAATTGTCAATATAACCTTGTTGTCTACCTTATTTTCGACCTGACCTCGTGTTTTCACTTTCCTTAGACCCAAATGGTCTTTCAAAGTGGGTTTACTGATCCCACGAATATTCCAACGATACCAGTAAGATTCTCAAACACCAATTCCTTTATTATACCCTGAACAGGGTATATTAAGTTTATCACGAAGTTTGTAACACCCAGAAGGAAGCGTCGGAGACCCTATAAAGTATATATCTAAATGATCAGTGTGTCGAGCTGAGTCGATTTAGCCATATCCGTCTATCTGTCTGTCCGTCCATCTGTCCATCCGTCTGTCTGTATATATACGAACTAGTCCCTCTGTTTATATACTCTCGCAACAAAGTTGCTAAGGAGAGTATTATAGTTTTGTTCACATAACGGTTGTTTGTAAGTCCTAAAACTAAAAGAGTCTGATATAGGGTTATATATACCAAAGGATCAGGGTGACGAGTAGAGTTGAAATCCGGATGTCTCTCTGTCCGTCCGTGCAAGCTGTAACTTGAGTAAAAATTGAGATATCATGATGAAACTCGTATTTCTTGGCTCCAGAAGAAGGTTAAGTTCGAAGATAGGCAAAATCGGCCAACTGCCACGCCCACAAAATGGCGGAAACCGAAAACCTATAAAGTGTCATAACTAAGCCATAAATAAAGATATTAAAGTGAAATTTGGTACAAAGGATCGCATTAGGGAGGGGCATATTTGGACGTAATTTTTTTGGAAAAGTGGGCGTGGCCCCGCCCCCTATTAAGTTTTTTGTGCATATCTCGGAAACTACTATAGCTATGTCAACCAAACTCTATAGAGTCATTTCCTTCAGGCATTTCCATATACAGTTCAAAAATGGAAGAAATCGGATAATAACCACGCCCACCTCCCATACCATACAAAGGTTATGTTGAAAATCACTAAAAGTGCGTTAACCGACTAACAAAAAAACGTCAGAAACACTAAATTTTACGGAAGAAATGGCAGAAGGAAGCTGCACTCAGGTTTTTTTTTTAAATTGAAAATGGGCGTGGCGTCGCCCACTTATGAACAAAAACCATATCTCAGAAACTACTAATCTAATTAATTTTACAGCAAAATAAAAAATATGTAAATGACGGATAATGAAATCTCGATTATCACTTTACATGCGAGAGTATAAAATGTTCGGTGACACCCGAACTTAGCCCTTCCTTACTTGTTAAGATATCATTTTGAAATTTTGTGAACGTCATTTTCTCTTCAAGAAGCTGCTCATTTGTTGGAACTGCCGATATCGCACCACTATAACATATGGCTGCCTTACAAACTGAACGATCGGAATCAAGTTCTTGTATGGAAAACTTTTGCATTTACAAGATATATTCACGAAAATTGGTATAGATTATTTTCTAAAGCAACAATGTAATATGTATATGGAAGCATATAGCTTCCATATAAACTGAACACATAGTTGCTAAAAGAAATGCACCTGTGAAGGCTATATTAGCTGCGGTGCAGCCGAAGTTAACGTTTTTTTATATAACAGTTTATTTGGAAAATGATTAAGAAGCGCCAAAAACACCAAAACTACCCATACTGGAAAGTAATGTTGGTAAATACCAAAAACAATTAACAATTACACGCAGATCACACACACACATATAACTACAAATGCAGAAATATCAATTGGCCAATCAAAAAACAAAATCTCTTAGCAACCTGGAAGCGCTCAAGGTTGCACGCGCCAAATATGCTGCACAACAACAAAATTCATAACAATCAAGCTTCGTAACTCCAAATGACTCGACAAACATACACACTTACACATGCATAAAAGTAGAATTTTTGCAAAGAAAAAATAAAAAACCAAATTCTCATAAAATTCTAGCTGAAATGAATGCAAAAAACTCGCATTCAATGCGCACAGCAACAATTTTAATGTGTCTAATGAACCAGTACACAAGCATAATATGTGCAAACAACAGCAACAACACCGTTTAAGTACAGCCTGCACTCAACTTTTTTTACATACCAGTTAGCAAACGCACACACATGTACATACATACAGCGAATTATGAGATCAGAATATTTGACATACGCAAACCGATATGCAGCTTTCGAATCGCGACTGGAATATAATATAAAAGCTTTTATGTGTTGATTTTAATTTATACATACGTTATATAGATTATATTCACTTTTATATTTATGATTCGTACTTTTTTCGCAACGCAAACAATGCAACAATATTTGACAATAAAAGCGCCAAAACCCGATTTGAGATCATAGCTTTTCTATTAGAATGTTTTAATGCTAATTTCTACGAGCAACAGCTCATTCACACACACATATACATACATGCGTCTGTATGTAGGGGTGCTTGAGTGCTTAAGCTGGAGCACATAGCAGAGCGCTTTGTTGGGTGTCTCAAGGTCGACAATTACCAAAATCACTTCATTTCATTTCATTCATGTGTTGCATCACAACGAGCAGCGGCGAACGTTCGCACAAACAATGGAAACGAAGAAATCTAAAAAATTGCAATTCAATTCATTTTAGAGAATCTTTACTTAGCGATAATTTAGTATTAGCGCCAATTGTATTGGTTTGTGGATGTGGAAGTGCCGCCAAATAATTCAGTTTTAGATTAAGAAGCGCTCTCTTATAACGAAAGTCGCATTCTGGGCCAGTATTCAAGGTGACACGTCAAAAGAAAAGAGTTTAAGGGACGAAATTGCCTAGAAAACGTCATAAGCCAGTGAACACGATGGCAAAAATTCATGAATCGGGGTTCGAAGTACTTCCGCATCCACAATATTCTTCGGATCTGGCCTCCAGCGACTATCTCCTGTTCTCAATCGAAAAGTCGGAGGGTCGCTGCATCACCCTTCAAGGGAACTATGTTGAATGTAAAAAAATCGATTTTTGTCAAAAAGAAAATATTTTTTACTATGGCAGGCTAGGGGTTTTTCAATTGACCTGTTAGTAATGGAAAAGTAGCTGGAACAGGGTGTCTACGCAAAGTAATAGGACTGAGTCGATTTAAAAAAATTTATTGAAGCAACCGTTACAATTCTTTAAAAACATTCAAAATAGGCTGCTTCTGCGTCGATGCAGCGCTGCCAGCGCGAGTTCCAAGCATTGAAGGCATGACGGAAGGTATTCTCCGGAATAGCCTTGAGAGATGCATGCTGCTTGGGTCCCCTCTGTCGTTTCGAAAATCTTGCCTTTCATCGGACTTTTCAGGCAAGGAAACAAAAAAGTCCTTGCCGGCCTTGGTTAGGTAGTTGTTCACAAGAAAGACGATGTGAGCAGGGGCGTTTTCGTGGTGCAACTTTTAATCGGCTGCGAAGTCTTGTCGGACCCGATGGACCCTTCGTTCGAGTCTCTTGACGACTTCCACGTAAAACGTTGGCGTTGACGTTTTGTCCAGGAGGACAATGACAATTTGTCAAAAAAGACAATGAGCATCGTTTTCACTTTGGATTTGCTCATTCATCAGCGACCCCTTCCCGGCCCTCCAAAAAGGCCAGGTGTCACCGCAACACACCACTTTTTGCTAAAGCCATATCTGGATAAGCTTGCTTGATCATATCAAACGTCTCTGCCGCAGATTTACAAAGTTTCACACAAAATTTAGTCGCGTACCTCTGCTCTAACGAACGCTGCATTTTCGGCTTTCACCACTCACAAAAATACGTCGCGCGAAAATGTTTGTCCTGACTCTCCAGGTGCTCGGAGACAATTGACCAGCCGCTCGTTCGTTAGCTAGGAACGCCCTCTACCGAATCCAGTCGGTGCGCGTACTCTCCGAAGTACAGTCGCGGCGAAAGAAAATCAGTTCTATTACTTCCCGGAAAAACCATGTATTACTCTCATAACTATGTAACAGTAGCAGATCCAATCTTATATACAAGAATCGCCTCAACAATACATCCAAAACCTCTTTTAGGAACCTTTTTTATTTCCTTTGATTCTTAGGAACTAAAAACATGGATCTTACACTTTTTAAGAGCTGCATGAGGGCCAAAATTACTTTGCTACATATACTTTTGAGACGCTATGTACTTTTAAGAGTAGAAAGTTGTTTTTACGAGTCTGCGTACGAAGTAAAATAAAATCTTAAGTTTAAATCATCATTTCAAGCCACTGCCATGCTCCCAATAATGATCCACTCTTTTAAGCATAGAGCGCACTTTTTTATTTGAAAATGAAAAAAAGGTGGAAAAAAGAAAAAAAATTCAAGCAAAGCCAGATATAAAACAAAAGCTTAATTGTTAATGTTTTTTAAAAATGACATAACAACTTTCAAAAGTATTTGTGAATATTTTTTGTTTATTACTTTTTAATTTTATTTTTATTAACCTCTCTCACAACCGGTAAGGATACTACACGATGTCATTAATTCTGCAATTTGATTATTTCTAAATTGTCATACCAGTTTAGCTATGTTGGCAAGTAGTGTTGCCGACGTTTTTTACTCTGCCTGCAAGTCTTATAAATACCATAGCAATATTTATTTATTTTTATTTTTAATTTTGTGTACATTTCTTATTCGGTATATGTAGATATGTATGTTGTTAAATAACAATAGTACTATTAGTTCTACCTGACCTTCAATGCAATGTCATTGACTTATAGAACCTGCATAGACATTTTGGCAGACTTTTTTGTGAAAGAGCTGTTGAATTTTAGTAAGAAGTTAAACATCTAGCTGTTAAAATAAATGTCCACAATTTTCTTTTATAAAGAGTGATCCATTTCGAGGTTCCTTACTTGTTTTGAGAAAAACACAGAAACTTTCTTTAACATTTATTTTTTTGAAGATTATCTCTTTCATGTGTTGACCGTGTCTACGTCTCAGATGGTCCATCTGTTCAGTCCAATTTTCGATGAATCGTTTGAGCATTTCGACTGGTAACCAATGACATGCGTGATGTTTTGCTCCAAGGCCTGAATCGCGCCGGGATTGTCTGCATATACTTTAGGCTTTACATATCGCCACAGAAAAAAGTCCAATGGTATGATATCGTAGTGTCTTGGTGGCCAATCGACTGTCACAAATTATCTTCTCATCGAAGTGTTCTCTCAATTAATACATTGATTGATGCGATGTATGGGAAGTGGCGCTGTCTTGTTGAAACCAAATGTCGGCTAGATCATGAGCTTCAATTTCGGACAACATATAGTCGGTTATCATGGCGCGATAACAGTCGCCATTGGCAGTTACGTTCTCACAGGCATCATTTTTAAAGAAGGTGATTCCACCGGCCTACAAACCATACCAAACCATTGTTTTTTCTGGATGAGTTGGCAGCTTTTGAATTTCTTCAGGCTACTCTTCATCCCAAATGTTGTAATTTCGCTTGTTTACATACCAATTGAGTGAGAAATAAAGCTCATCGCTGAGCAAAATTTGGCTGGAAAACTTCGGATCATCTTAGAACTTTTCAAAAGCCAATAGAGCGAAGCGAAGTCGCTTAAGAGGGTGGAGCGGCTACAGTTTCTGCCAATACTTTGTACGCTTTCAATTTAAGATCTCGACGAAAAATGCGCCAAATAGTTCCATACGTCAGTCCGAGTTGCTGCAAACAGCGCCAAATAGACGCGCCACGGTCTTCGTGTACACTCTCAGCTATGGCTGCTATATTTTCATCACTGCGTGCTGGATGTTATCGATTCGGTCGAATGTGATCTAATAAAGAATGCTGTCTCTCAGGATGTGTGATGGTGTTGCGAATAGGGCGCTCAGTTGGCCGATTATGTTGACTATAAGTCAATAATAATAATTACGGTTCGTGATTTTTCGTAGTAAAGTTGAATGATTTGAAAACGTTGTTCAGACGTAAGTCCTTCCATGATGAAACGCCAAATAGTACCAAACAAAAATTACATGACAGCCTGATACTCTACTTGGATCACCCGTTATTTATGAAAATACTATATGTTCATATTGTAGTATTATTCAGTAAAAAATTGAAATTGCAGAAGAATAGTCATTGGCATATTTTTTCGGTACTATTCATCAATATTAATTTACTTCCTCAATTTATTGCTATATTTCTGGCAATAAAATCATGGATTACAATTACAAACACTTCCGTTAGAAGTTCCAATCTTTTTTAAACCACCTTACTAGATAAATTAGCATAATAGCTTTTTTTCAAAAATACATTTTTTGCTGACTAAATTTAAAAAAAAAATCTAGCAGCGTGGTAACGATGATTGTCCCCCAATAATTAACAATGTTTAATATTAAATATTAATAAAATATTTTATTTCGTGGATTTTTTGGAAGTCTTACGACCTCTTTTGCGTAAAAGTATGCTTCTCCATTATTATTCTCCATCACCACACGCCACACATTTTGCTTCCTTGTTTTGGTGTTCAGTTTTATCCGCATTGTTTCCTTATCAAATTGAATACACAAAACACACACATATATTTTAAATTGCTCACAAAAAGATATTGATAAAAACTGCTAAAGATTTGCTTTCTATTTCTTACATATGTTTGTACACACTCCAATGCATTTGTCGATTAACATGTTGATTTACAATACATCATGCAAATATTCTGACACGCTTCATCCGCACAGCCGTTATCACAAAGAGCAGTGACAATCAGAACACATATGAATAGGTTATCAGCAGACGATATAATGCTACATTATATAAAATTCTATCCTATATTTTGGAAGTTAGGTTTTCACGTATGAAATACGCACAGAAAAAAATAAACTGGCAATTTTCGTATACATACATGCAAGTATTTCGGTTTTCACTTGAAAATCCTTATACGCCTTGGATAGAGTGATCTCATCGCCTTAAATCATCACTTTGAGGTTGACGTTTGTTGGATTGGTTGTTCAATTTTAAGTTCCGAATTGATCAGCATATACTTCGATGCCAAGATGATGAAAACATAAGCTTGAATTCTTTAACGTTCATTTATTTCATAAGACAATATTTGGAAAACTTCGAAAATAAGTTATTTTTATCTTGCAATCTCCTTCGTTCATTTCAAATCTTGGCAAATAATTTAGTAAATCTCTGAAGTATGTATAAATTTCCCTTCAGTCTTCATCATAAACAATGCTTTATTGTTGGATCAAAACTTAATTCTCATTCCAGGAACAATTTATCTAGGCTCCTATATCCCAAACTAGATAAATCTCAATCTCAATAATTCCTCAAGGGGCTTGTAATTTAGTATTTATACTGATTTTTTCAAGAATTTCGGCGACATATAGCACAGACATATAATTTATGTAAGTCTGTATTTACACAAGCGACTCATAGGGCAAGAGTGGGTGTTTCTTCAGATCAGTTTATTCCCACTCCATGCATTCTCAATATTCGTACTCGTATAAGTATTTTTGGTCCTTCACTTTTTACTCTGTTAAAAAATATTGTTAGCAGTTCCATTGGTATAGGTAGTGAACTTATTTTTTGCACTTGCGGAAGGTTATAAACTTAACCCATCGGTGCCGTATTGTTAGTCCAACTAGAATTTTACCCGCGTTAGATATATTGGAAGGTCCGATCGATTTCCTTGGTAAAATAAACAAAATAATTTGTAATGTAGGCACAATCACAAGTAAATTTCACATTTCTGCACAAAGGTAAGGTTAGGTTAGATGGCTGATTAAAGAGCGCACGTGAACTATCAATATGTAGACCTTTGGGAAGGGATAGAAAAGAAGAACTCCTATGTTCGGACTTATAAATTAACAAAATGCTTAGTAGCAAATACGAATTTGTACGGACTTATACCGTCCCAAATGTTTAAGTCTTGATCTCCCAAATGCGGGACAGTCAAGAAGGAAGTGTTGAGTTGTTTCCATCTCATCTTCTTCCATACAATTTCTGTAGATGGCGTCTGGTAGGCTTCCTAGCCTTACTGCGTGGACGCCAATAGGGCAATACCCTTTCAAAAGCCGCAAAACTAGGGAGAGGCTCGCCGTATTGTCGGAAAAGAGTTCGCTGGAACTCTTGCGATTGATCTTGGATCAAAAGGCTATTGCGACAGCCATGCCCAGCTATCTAGTAGTAGAACACAAGAGAATACGGGTGCACCGACCTGCTCCCATTCTACCGATAGCGGTTCTAGGGTGCCTTTTCTTGCTAGTTCATCAGCTTTATAGATTCCTGCGATTCCGCTGTGGCCTGACACCCATACCAGTCCTATCAAAGACACTCGTTTCTATTGATAAAATACAAGGTATAATAATGATATAAGGAAAACGCGAACAGAGAACTTTGTAGCGTGAGACTCTTATAACAACTTTGAAGTTGATTTACGAAAATCGCACTATTATCGCGATTTCTTATTAAACAACTTCTCCATCAATCTGATAGAGTAACAACCATATCTAAAATCCATAGAAGTTACATAAATGAATAAGTCACCAATATTAATATAGTCTCGCCTGCAAAAATGTTGCCATGAGCAGGCATTCATTCAATAATCTTCGGTATCACAAATTTCCCGCCAAAAAATGTAAATACCCATAACAACAACAACTGCAGCCGCAAAGGAATATTAAGAAGTTGAAGAAGAAACAGAAGACGAAGAAGCAGAAGCAGAAGCCGACAAAAGAGTGATCGTTTTGCGCTTGGGTTGATTGGCCGCGACGTTCAATGAACTTGCGGCGGCGGTACGGAGATACCGCAATATTAATGTGTGCTGCTGTGTGAACCTTCTCGCTGAGGAGTTTCTAAAAACGCGCCAAAGCAATTCATTGACTCGTCTCAGCATTCTAATGGTCGAACGTAATGGAGCGTAGCAGACTCTGTCGGCGCACTGCAGATCTAACACAATCTAGCAAGCAACAGAAGGCAAAAAAAGAAAACGTGCGCGCTGAGGAAAGGTCAGTGAACAAAGCACAAGTAGCAAACAAGACCTTGTCACACACAAACATCTGCATGTATTCGCAAGCAGGCAGGTCATAAACTGTAAGGACCTGCCGGCTGCCGCGCAGACGCTTGGCAATGAAGCAAACGCTACGTCAGCAGCATTGCAATGACCTCTGCTGCACACGAACTTGCAACAAATTCCAAAGACACACACATTTCGTTTTTTTTTTGTGTTTGTCGTATAAAAATAAACGAGTAAACAGGAAATGCGACGGCGACCTTTTCACAAATGATTTTTGTTATTTTGCGGCGTTTGTCTGGCCAATGAAGGTGTGGCGTGGCTACGTGCATGTCGTGTATCCTTGAACTGGGTCAATGTCCTTTTCCCAATTATTGATGCATTGATGTTGGTCACAACAGCAACATGTGTCGATGAATATGGCGTAGCTCAAAAAGGAACAAAGGACTTATATGTACATGCTCGTATTTGTTCAATGATTTGTAAAGCCGAAGCAGCAGAAAGCGATCTTTGGTGTTGTCGGTGCCGGCAATATCGTTGCAGAGTTTGACTGTCGCCGTCGGTGGCGGAGTGCCAATGCTATTAGTTATAGTTGCCTTAGATAAGTGTTTCTTGGAATTGTTTACAACTTTTCGAAGCATCGGCGTTTTAAAACAACTGTGCACAAATTTAGAACCTCTTTCCAGTAATCGGAGATTCGAAAGCAAGCAAAAGATCATTGTACCTTATTGTGTGGCTAATGATATTTTCGAAATTACCCGCTGCCAAAACCAAACAAAGTATATATTTGTACAGACAGTCCCAAGCTAAGCGTGCTTGTTGCTACAGGAATCTTGAAGCTGAATATCGTTTTCGGCAGCTGTTATTTTGTGTTCTTTCCTGGATTTGATAAACAACTTTGATTTGAATTGGAAAAATGCCGAACATTCTAGCGAAGGTACAGTACTTTAGTACAGTACTTGTACTGTTTGGCAAATTTTTCGTTGGTTCAGCGATACTTCTGGAAAACACGACAACATTCCGTATTAGAAAATCTGAAACAGTCGAAAAATGCAACAACAACAAAAAAACATTTCGTATTAGAAAATCTGAAACCGTCGAAAAGATGCATTGTAGCGCAGTTCTTGGAAATTCATACATATTGTTCGGACATTTCTAGCGCTTGCATGCCTTACAGATTTATCGGTCTTTACAAATTGCAATTCCAATTGTACATCGCTCGGTTTCACTTGTCTTCAAATTCGTAAAGATTTACCCGCCTTGTTCGCCAATACAAGCGTGGTATTCTAAATCATTTGTTCTTTTCACTTTTATTGTTGCTGCACTTTCGCTTTCAGGTTTCAAGCTTTCCTTTTGAGTCGCAAAGCGAGCACGTCTCTCTTCTTCCGGCTTTTACTTTTATGTATGTATGTATATATATACATATATATATATGTTTGTATGTGTAAGAAGCTTTGCATGTGTGTTATAAAAATACAAATTGTATATGTTTCATAGCCGGAAACCGCAGCACGTGTGTCTTCCATGGTCTCAAAACTGGCTCATTCAGAAAATTACATACATACATACATACATGCACTCGACAGTATGTCTGTGATTGGTTAAATTTTGCATTTTTATTATTTCTTGTGTTTTTTAGTGGAGAAAGTGAAAATAGCAATGTTTACACACAATTTATTTTTGCTGCCAAGGAATAAAAATGCTTGAGTTTACATGTAATTCAACGACTTATGTACTTGAGAGCTTGAGCTAATAGGCAAAAGCTCTATTCTTCTTAGAAATTGTATTGTTAAGAAATATTTTAAAATCTTTTTCTGACTTTTTTTATCATTTGCATAAATGTTTTGAATAAGTAAAATAATAAATAATTTTTAAAAAATAAAATAAGAATTAAAAAATAATAATAAAATAAATATTTTTTTTATTATTAAAGTGAAATACTTTTTAAATATAGTTTTTAGTGTAAACTTACTTAAGCTTCTTCAGTTTGATACACATTTTATATTTCTTCTTTATTTTCTAAATTAAATACCTCCAAAATTTGAGCAAGATGGCATTCTTTTCACAAAACAATTGTTCTTAAATCACTTTAATTGAAAATCTTCTTTATTTACTTTATCAATATGATTGAATTCCTATTTCAAAACAGATGGTAGCTCTTCTTACAAATTAAAAAAATTAAAGTTTCTTTATTTTGGAACTCTAATGTATGTTTTTGAAGCTCTAATTATATCTTACACCCTACACTCGAGTGGGCCAAGAGGGTGCTGAGCGAGAGCGAGGACGATAGGGCAGGACCGGTCGCGAACAAAGCTGGACCAGCGGTTAAGCGGCGAAGGTCGCTTGGGGGAGAAATCTCTCTTGGTAAAATACTGCGAACGGCGGCTGCGCCAACTTGTAGCGAAACCGCTAAAAACGCTGGCTCAATAGAGCTTGGCGTTCGATCGCAGCAGGAAGGATAGTGCCATCTTCCACGAGGAATGGAAGAGATTAGCGGCGGCTATCTCTTCAGTCTTCTTGAAGGTGGTCTGCGGAAACCCTGGACCACCCCAAAAAAATTAGAGTGCCGCCATCATGGGCTTCATAAGCGCATTAGACGCGATGATGAACGATCGGCTCTCCTATATAAAGAGGCAGTCTCTCAGGTAGGGTAGGTATGGAGTGGGGCCAGATTGGAGTCCGTGGACAAGTGGATCTTCGCCCTAGGGCTCGCGTCTGGCTGCCGGCTGATCCTTCTTCTGCGAGTAAGATTGAGGAAATTCTCAGAAATCCCTTACTACCCACCCATGACTGGAGGGTAATAAGGCTGGAGAAAAACGAGGAACCATATCGTCAAACGTCGATTCTGTTAAGTGCGGAGTCTATCGGTCCTCTCAGCAAAACCAAGGGAGCCATAAGTTATAGGTTCGAAAAGGTAGTCTTTAAAATACTTCCGAAAACTGCAGATGCGATGGGTACGACAGGCGTCAAACGACCATAGATAACGACCCGAGTACGTAGCGAGTTCTGGGGGCGGTTCATTAATCGGCGACTCCGTCCTTAGCCTTGAATAAATATTGAGAACACGCGATGGTGGCCTCCGCCAATTTACTGCTTCGTCTAGTGCAAAACGAAGCCGATGTCGTCCTGATCCCGGAAATGTGGCTGACCAGTAAAGGCATATCTGGATTGAGGACAAATAGCCACCAGCTGCTGATGACCAACGACGCAGGTATAAACAGAGTCTGTATAATGGTCCGAAATGAGTTAACGGTATTTATTTTACCTAATTTTAGCAACGCTGTCGTAGTAAAGGCAAACCTGGAGTGCGACGCCGGAGGTCACTGTTTAATTTCTGCGTACATGCTGCACGACGATGAGCAGGCACAACTCCCTTTCTGTTAGCTGAAGCATCACGAAGAGGAACCAGTGTCGTCATTGGTGCCGACGCTAACTCGCGACATTCAATTTGGGGTGGCTCGGACACTAATAGCAAAGGTGAGTCACTCTTTGATTTCATTGTTAGTAAAAATTTTGTCAATTGTAATAGGGAAAACTCTCTTACATTCGTGCTGCATTCGAACGGGATTGCCCCACTGATCTCATACTGGAGTGTCCTTGACGAACATTCTTTTCTGATCATAGCTATATCGGGTTCAGTTTAGTACATCGGTTTCAGTTTAGTCGGAGAATGTCCGCCTAGAAAGTTTTTTAGAAATCCTAGGAGTATAAACTGCGAAGGGTACTCGAAGAGGTCCTGACAAACTCTCCCACGCGCACCGGTGGTGGACGCATTGGTCACCATGGATGTGGTGAACGGATCGATCAGCCAACAAGGTCTGTCGCAAAAGAAACAGGACTGTTAAAAAAAACAACAAAAAAATTAATATTTTTCAAAAGTTATATTTTTTATTCAAAGTAGTTTCCTTGTGCTTCGATACAGCGTTTAGCCCGGTCAAATAACATTTAAAATGAGTGTTTAAGGTGATTTTTCGGAATGCTCTTGAGAATATCGGTCGTCGCCTTTTGGATAGCTGAAATGTCCTGAAACCAGTGTCCTTTCATGGGCAAATGAAGTTTTCCAAATAGGTAAAAATCACAGGGTGCCAGATCAGGTGAGTGATTAATGGTTAATATGGAGTTTTTTTGTCAAAAAATCAGTGACAAGCGTCGACCGATGACACGGCGCATTATCGTGCAACAGGCGCCAGAACCCTGCCTCACGGTATTGTGGTCGAGCACGACGAATGCACAAAAGAGCTTCATAACACCAAGGTAATCGTTTGGCCAGGTGGGACGAGCTCTCGGTGTACAATACCCTCGGAATCGTAAAAACAAATCAGCATTGTCTTTATTTTTGACTTCTGAAGACGACTTTTTTTCGGTGATGGCTCGTCTGGATGCTTCCATTCGGCACTTTGACGTTTGGTTTCGGGATCATATTGAAAGCACCACGTTTCATCACCAGTCACAATCGAATATTTGTAGTTTATGTCCTTTCTCGACTCCTTAATCAAATCCTTACAATGTTGGATTCGTAGCAATTTTTGCTCTTCAGTCAATTTGTGCGGAACAAACTTGGAGCACACCTTCCGTAGACCCAATTTATCTATCAAAATGCGATGAATGGAGTCTTTGGTGATATTTAACTTCATTTCCATGTAACGCAAAGAAGATTTCGGCTCATTCTTAATAAATTCCTGCACTTTTTCAATATTGTTTTGGGTAATTACTGATTTTGGCCGGCCCGACTTCTGATCGTCACAGAGGTCCTCACGACCTTCTTGGAATCGCTTAAACCACTCATGCACATTACTACGGGATAGGCACTGATAACCGTAAACTTTTTTCATCATTTGCAATGTTTCAGTAAACGTTTTCCCAAGTTGAAAACAAAATTTAATATTTGCTCTTTGCATTTTACGACCGATGACCAAAAGTTGCTGTCACTTTTTGAACGATAACATCGATTGTAGTTATCCAATTGTCTTAAAATTTTTACGAAATATCAACAAGAGATCGAACTTTTTATTTCATATACCCACCAATATGTGGCGCCACCAGAAACAGTTATATTTAAAAAGTTCTGTTTCTTTTGTGACAAGTATACACATATGTATGTGGAGCGTTTGATTTGGGCACGTCCTTACTCTTTTACATGTCAAGAAGGAAGAGAATGAGTGTTGTGTTTATCTATTAACTATTATCATGCCCCATACTAAAAAATGTGTTTCATACCTCACATACAATCACTAATCATATGGACTAAAGTCAGCCGGATGCTCGAAAATCCTGATATCAGTTATGTGGCGGCTAGATCAAGTTTTGACCCAATTTTATTTCTTTTAGGCACAAAGACACACTGTTATGAGCAATATACGCTATGACGTTTTTATTGCGATAACACAAATATTTGACGATATATATAGCATGGAGTCACCCGGAAATTCGAAAATCTTTATATTAGGTATATGGGGACTCAGGAAAGTATTGGCTCGATTCAACCCATTTTTGATACACAGAGATTCTATTGCCAGCAAAGGATTCTGTCTGAATTTCAATTATATATCTAACACATTGACAAATATTTTCGGTCAAAAGTCA
Source organism: Bactrocera tryoni (assembly GCF_016617805.1). Taxonomy (NCBI): domain Eukaryota; kingdom Metazoa; phylum Arthropoda; class Insecta; order Diptera; family Tephritidae; genus Bactrocera; species Bactrocera tryoni. Next base: position 7,688,149 of record NC_052502.1, on the reverse strand, counting down.
ACAATAGATACCTGGATTTGGACAATTTTGGGTCATAAGCTGCTTTCAAGGAATTATTACTGTAAAATTGTTTCCTGTTACATTAATTACTTCTTGATTTATGTACTAGAAAGTGAAAGAATCAAATGGAATTTAAAATGGAAAGTAGGCGTGGTTGTAGTCCGATTTCACCCATTTTCACACTGTGACTTAGGAATATGAGAAGGATGCTACGTACTGAATTTAATCGATCAGTCGAGTCGCGAGATATGTACAAGGAGCGTTCCAAAGTAAACAGGACATAAAATAAAACAGAACAAATGGTTTTTTCAGCAAAATCAATTTACTTTTATTTTATTCAAAATGGTTTCATTCTGTTTCAATGCAGCTTTTTGCACGGTCCAAAAGCATGTCGAACGAGTGTTTTAGCTCGTTGGTTGTATGGCCGCCAGTATGCCGGTGCAAGTCTTTTGAATAGCCTCTACGAAAAGAAAGAAGTCACACGGTGCCATATCAGGTGAACACGGGGAGTGGTTAATGGTTCAAATGTGATTTTTCGTCAAATCATCAGTCACAGTAATGTCTTTCGAATGTTGGATTCTGAGCAATTTTTGGTCGTCAGTCAATTTGTTCGGTCAAAATGCAATAAATCGATGTTTCGGAGATGTTCAATTCTATTTCCATGAATTTCATTGATGATTTCGGCTGTTTTTTTGATGAATTCTCGCACAATTCGATCGAATTTCCGGTGATCACGGATTTGTATTGGCCCACATGTTCATCGTCATTTATGTCCTCACGCCCTTTGAAAACGCGTTGAACCCACTCGTGCACTCTGCTTCTTCTTCTTCTTAATTGGCGTAGACACCGCTTGCGCGATTATAGCCGAGTTAACAACAGCGCGCCAGTCGTTTCTTCTTTTCGCTACGTGGCGCCAATTGGATATTCCAAGCGAAGCCAGGTCCTTCTCCACTTGGTCCTTCCAGCAGAGTGGAGGTCTTCCTCTTCCTCTGCTTCCTTCGCGGATACTGCGTCAAATAATCTCAGAGCTTGAGTGTTTTCATCCGTTCGGACGACGTGAGCCAGCCACCGTGGCCGCTATCTCTTCACTCGCTGAACTATGTCAATGTCGTCGTATATCTCGTACAGCTCATCGTTCCATCGAATGCGATATTCGCCGTGGCCAATACGCAAAGGACCATGAATCTTTCGCAGAATTTTTCTCTCGAAAACTCGTAACGTCGACTCATCGGTTGTTGTCATCGCCCAAGCCTCTGCACCATATAGCAGGACGGGAATTATGAGCGACTTATAGAGTTTGGTTTTTGTTCGTCGAGAGAGGACTTTGCTTCTCAATTGCCTACTAAGTCCGAAGTAGCACCTGTTGGCAAGAGTTAGCAGACCCATTTTCTGTGCTTCCTTGTCCAGCCTGGAGAAAGCAGAACTAACGGCGCGGGTGTTTAGGCCGATGATATCGATATCCTGACGGAGGTTTTCGTGTTGCTCAACGTCAGTTTACACTGCCGTATTAGTTTTGCGGGGATACCAAATTCAGACATCGTCGGCATACAGGCGGTTCCTTTTCGTGCTGTCGAAAGCAGCTTTGAAATCGACGAAGAGGTGGTGTGTGTCGATTCTCTTCTCACGGGTTTTTCCGAGATTTGAGGCATGGTGAATATCTGGTCGGTTGTTGATTTGCCAGTCCTAAAGCCACACTGATAAAGTCCAATCAGTTTGTTGACGGTGGGCTTTAATCTTTCACACAATACGCACAATACGTGTTTGAATAGCTCGGCCGGTAATCCACCGATGCGTCTCGCTTCCCTCTTCAATTCTCGGTATCTATCCCATCCCGCACGTGTTGTGGTCGATCGTAACGTTGCGAGGTAGGCAGCCTGTTTTCTCTCCGCTGCGGCGCGGCACTCCTCGTCGTACCAGTTGTTCTTTTGCACTTTCCGAAAACCAAGGGTTTCGGATGCAGCTGTACGTAAGGAGTTTGAAATGCCGTCCCACAGTTCCCTTATACCGAGTTGTTGATGAGTGCTCTCAGAGAGCAGGAGTGCAAGCCGAGTAGAAAATCGTTCGGCCGTCTGTTGTGATTGCAGCTTCTCGACGTAGAACCTTCCTTGTGTTTGCGTGGCGTGCGTTTTTTGCTGCACAGAGGCGGGTGCGAATCTTGGCTGCAACAAGATAGTGGTCCGAGTCGATGTTAGGACCTCGGAGCGCACGCACATCTAAAAACACTGGAGACGTGTCTTCCTTCTATCACAACATGATCGATCTGGTTGGTAGTTTTTCGATCCGGGGACAGCCAGGTAGCTTGATGAATTTTTTTGTGCTGGAATCTAGTACTACAGATAACCATATTTCGGGCCACGGCGAAGTCGATCAGCCCTCAACCCATTTGGGGATGTTTCCCGTGGAGGCTGAATTTACCGACCGTAGTGCCAAAGATACCTTCTTTGCCCACCCTGGCGTTAAAGTCGCCAAGCACGATTTTGACATCGTGGCGAGGGCATCTCTCATAAGTGCGTTCCAAGCACTCATAAAAGGCATCTTTGGTCACATCGTCCTTCTCATCCGTCGGAGCGTGGGCGCAGATCAGCGATATGTTGAAAAACCTCGCTTTGATGCGGATTGTGGCTAGACGTTCATTCACCGGAGTGAATGATAGTACTCGGCGACGGAGTCTCTCTCCCACCACGAATCCCACACCAAACTTGCGCTCCTTTATATAGCCACTGTAGTAAATGTCAGAAGGACCTACTCGTCTCTGTCCTTGTTCCGTCCATCGCATTTCTTGGACGGCGGCGATGCCAGCCCTTATTTTCACGAGGACATCAACCAGCTGGGCAGCGGCACCTTCCCAATTAAGGGACCGGACATTCCAGGTGCATGCCCTGATATCGTTGTCCTTATTTCGTTTGCCATGGTCGTCATCAAAAGAGGGGTTTCTCATCCGAGGCTGTTTGTCGATTTTCATCAAAGACCGGAAGTCGTGAGCTGCTTGAGTCATATGTAAAAGAATCGTTTCTGGCCACTCCCAAGTGAATGGCGATCAGAGAACTTTCCTCACTTGCGTGAACTTCTACACATGACCCCATCCTCCAAAGAGAACATTAACGATTTTTTGTTGATTATTTTCTTACTTGCTCAATTTACATATTTACGTTACTGGCAGCTTTTAAATTGCATTGCGATTATACTAACCCGATTATATCAACATTTACTCATTGCAAACGATACTACGGAGCTTTGCTAACTATGTAGAAACTTTCATGAGCTTTAGTGCTGATTTTGATTTGGCGAAAGCCAACTTTTCATTATCACTTGATCAAAAAAGGGTGTTAATTGAGAAGTGATAAAATTTATCTGTCAAACGTATGCATGCAAAGTCGCATACACTCTGAAGGCATATTAAAGTAGTTATTAGTAATAATGCATTTGTTCGCTTCTATTACGTCTGTTTTTTAATGGAAACTTTACCGTTATGGGTGCTACATATTTATTTCATACATTCATATTTCGCTCTAGTTTTCCTAAGGTTATTTATGCATTATTTGCTGACTTCTGGGTTTTTACAGCCATATAAAAAATGACAGTGCTGTGAGAATGCGTGCCATCTACATATGTATATGTACATACTTACATATATCTGTATGTTCATATAAATATATTAAAATTCAGAGAACTGCTGCATGCCGAAGAGCAACTCTATGTGCCCGCGTGACTCCACAATTAATATCGTGAGCCCCACTTAATATGTCATAATAGCACGCACGTAACTTGGGTTTCAACCTAATAGTATATTATTTTATTATTATTTTATTCACTTATATAAAATAGTTATGTATATATGTACATACATATATACATAAAGTTGCAGCAGATGTTAGTATTGACCATCGCGAGCACTCAGTTCGGGGTTGAGATTAACGATACAAAAGTCAAAGTGAAATGTTTGCACTTTAAATCGTTGAGTGAAATCGAAAAGTGTAAATAATTTCAACAATTAAGTAACGAAAATGTAAATAAATATCAGTTAGACTACGCAACGGCATGTTTAGTATTTTTGCACAAAAGTTTTATTAACTGCACAACAAATTAGGAGCGTATTAAACCATAATTGAGACTCGGAAATTGAGTACGTGTTATCGCTCACGAACGGCGAGGCACTCGTACTAGCTTAATTGCGTTTTTATTGCATATTTTAAACGGTTTTGGCTAAAAGCGTACACATTTCTGCTTTAGGCGTAAAGATCAAGAGCTTTTCAATCTTTTTCGCTCGAAAGCTCAAAATAACATGAGGAAGCCTTTCATTCTGGTTATATTACTGTGATCGAATTGAAATATGAATTTTATCCATTTCATTTCTGTCAAAGTAAGCCCCATCCGCTACAAATCACTTATGCCAACAAATTTTCCAGTCATCATAGCAATTGGAAAATCCTACGTTGTGATGGCCATCAAAGCCTTCTTCGATTCAGCTTTTATATCCTCAATTGAGAATTCACTTTTAGAGCTTCACAAAACGACGCGTATCTCAAATACTAATGAAAATTTAGCATAGATGTCACTAACAGTCAACTTACAGAAAAAAAATTACCAATCCGAAAAACACGCGAATGGAAAATTAATAATTCACCTTTCAATTTGATCACAGTAGTATTTATTCGTTGTTCCCTCATATAAGCGATTTCACGACGTTCACGAATAAGAACATCAAACATCGCCTCGGACCACTATCTTTTGCATCCAAGATACGCCCCAGCCTTTGTGCAGCAAGAAATGCACGTCAACAAACGCAAGGAAGGTTCGATGACGAAAAGCTGCAATCAAAACAGACAGCAATGGCTTTCTACTCGACTTGCACTCCTGCTTTCTCAGAGCACTCATCTGCAACTCGGTATAAGGGAACTGTGGGAACACATAGTACGATGAGGAGTGCCGTGTCGCAGTGAAAAAACAGACTGCATACGTCGCAACGTTACAGAAGGTTTCAAAACCGGAGCATAATCTTGCTGAACTCCTAGAGATGATCTTGTGACTAATGCCCAGAGCAAACGCTAACTATGGCAAGAGCACTTCTCCAAACTGCTGAATGAAAGTATAACACCAGGAGATGGTGAACACGATTCCCCATTCGATTATGATGGAACGGACGTTCCATTGTCCGATCATGAAGAAGTTCGAATAGCAATTACCCGTCTGAATGCCCAATCCACAAAAAGTGAGACCACATAATCTGCTCCAACTACTATGAAATAAGCTTCCTCAACATCACATATAAAGTTCTAACTATCTCTGTGAAACATTAAACCTCAACAAACTCATTGGACTTTATCCGTGCGTATTCAGGCCTGGAAAATCAATAACTGACCAGATATTAACCATGCGCCAAATCTTAGAACAGAGGATCGACATATACCACCTCTTCGTTGATTTCAAAGCTGCTTTGGCAGCGCGAAAAGGAGTTGTCTTTAAGACCCCATGTCTGAATTTGGTATCCCCGCAAAACGAACCTGGCTGTATAAACTGACGTTAAACAATACCAATAGCTCCATCATGGATAGGGAAGGACCTCTCCGAGTCGTTCGATATCAAACGAGGTTTCAGACAAGGCGACTCCCTATTGTGCGACTTCTTCAATCTACTGCTGGAGAAAATAATTTGAGCTGCAGAGCTGAATAGAGCAGGCACAATGTTTTATAAGAGTGTACAGCCTCAACAACCGCGCCGCTAGTTCTGCTTTCTCCAGACTGAATAAGGAAGCGAAGAAAATGGTTCCGGGAAACAGAGGAGGAGGAAGTCCCCCACTCCGTTGGAAAGACCAGATGGAGAAGGACCTGGCTACCCTTGGAGTCTCCAATTGGCGCTAAACAGCGAAAAGGAACGACTTGCTCGCTTTTGTAAACTTTGCTATAACCGGAACAAGGAATAAAACAAAACAATCTAAAAATCTTAGAGATGGCTTAAAGTTCCTTACTTATGTATGTAGTTATATTAAATTAAATTTTTTCACTTATAACTATAATACAAATATATATTATATATTTATCGATATATACGGTAAAAAGGTATTTTCCTGATTTCATCCATTTTATGCAAGGGAATACGAACACTGTTATTAGAGGGAGGTTTTTTCTGAATTTCATTAAGAATCTTACATATTGACAGATGTCTGTGGTATACTACAAATTCAACCGTAAGTTCGAAAATATTTTTATTAGATATAAAGGGGTTGAGGGAAGTACTGAACCGATTTTACAGGCCGGATTTCAATTCGTCTCGTCATCGTAACCATTTATACTCAAAACTTTTTCAAAATTGTCATAAAATTGAAAGAACGCAGTAAGGCGACTCGAGGAATCGAGTGATAATGTCCCGAAATGGGCTTTGCCAAAGTTAATATGGATATGGATAATGAATAATGAATAAAATGAAAAAAACAAAATTAATAGCATAAAACATCAGAGTATGTTAAAGAAAGCCTCAAAAGGCAAATTTTATCTTACAACACACCTTTGAATTACTGAGTATGGAATTTTTATCACCCAATTTGTATTTCAGCTATATGCTATATTGGTTCGATCTGAAAAATTTATTCCGAGATTGTAGTGACAACATTCTATGTAAAATTTTATGGTATTGGTATGAACGTGAGTCGTATAAATACGCCAAAAATACTGTCGACTGATCAAGCAACAGGTTTCCTGACTTATTAATAGAAATTTAATATATAATTAAATTAGTTTTTCGGCAAATTTTAAAAATCTCATAAATTTCTACCCCACTAGGATTCAAATGGCACGAACGGCACACTCTCGAAGGACACACCCTCGTTCGTCTCATGGAATTGGCCGCTGATCCGTAAATGCACATTTTTCGTCTTCATGTCCAGCTTATTAGCTATGTGTGCCGTGGTGGTGGCCATGATTGTTACCCTGCCAAAGACCTGTAATCCAAAGTGAGTATATAGTACTAACAAATATTTTGAAAACAAAAAAAACAACAAAAATGTAAATATATATTTTTCCAACTTACAGAACTGCTTGGTATCGCGGCAGCGTCTTCTATGAGATCTTTCCCGCCAGTTTCCAAGACTCAAACGATGACGGAATTGGTGATCTGCGCGGCATTGCACAGCGTGCTGACTATTTGGCCTCACTTGGCGTGGCTGCTGTGCGTCTAAACTCGATATTCCAATCAGCTCACTACCCCGATGACTTTGCGCATCCAACGTCGCTGCTTCAGGTGGCCAATGTCTTGGGTACAGCACAAGATTTGTATCGGTTGATGGCAACACTACACGAGCGTAACATTTCCCTGTTGCTTGATATGCCGATTAGCGGTTTTATTAAACGATTGGATGAAGCCACAACGACTAAGCCTACAATAGTTGGGGCACTTTCAACGCATTCAACTAATAAAACCGAAAGCACTGAATCAACTGTCACTACAACCAATGGAGCTACCAAAACTTTACCACAATTATCGATTCCTTCGGCTGATAATGTAGTCAGTGATGCCCTACTGAAATGGGTGCATCTGGGTGTGGATGGTTTTTATCTCAAAGGTTTGGAAAATTTTGTCGATGACGATCATCTGCTCACCAATTTGAATGTGTGGAAAGACGTTGTGGGTCCCAATCGCATACTTATCGCTAATGAAGCACTAATTCAAGAGTTGCATCCTACACTTCGTCCGTTGGCACTACAACATATCGATTTAGTCGATGTGCACTTGGACGTTTCAAACGGCACTAGACATTTGGAGCATCATATCAATAGACTTCTTAATGGTCCACTCGCACCTGTCGAAGTGGGTCCATGGTTGCATTGGTCTATCGGTGGCGTGGATCAACAACGCTTCACACGTTACGGACAAAGCAAGAATATAACTTTGGCTGCGACTGTCATGCAACTCATGCTACCGGGCACTCCCAACATTTTCTACGGTGATGAGATCGCATTAGAAGCCATCACCGATACGCAGAATGAACATAACGAGACTAAACACCTACATCATCTCACCACTATGGAATGGTTGAATAGCACAAGACAGTTTACGAATCGTGAAACTTTGCCTTGGCTACCACACACAGCGCAATTTAGTCAAGAAAATTTCGAAACAGTCACGAAAATGATCGAATTACGTAATCGTTCGCCATCATTGTATAAGAATGCCATTTGCAAGCCAGAAAGCACACTATCCAACACAGAGATACGTTGCAGCAACGATGATATTTTAGTTGTGGAACGCGTCTATCCGCGTCGCAACTCATTTGTTTCGGTATCGAATTTCGGTCAGAAACGTGTCTCCATGGATATGACAGCCATGTATTTTAGTGGCGTAAAAATGCTGGACGAAGAACAGAGCGAGAAGATTTACTTTTCCAACTTCGAGATTGGTCCATGGGAAACAATTGTTGTTAAACTAGATAAATAAGTGTGAAGACTTGACCAAGCTGAGGGCTTCGCAGTTACCGTGTAATTATGTACTTACGTTTGTTTGTATATTTTTATAGATATAGTGGCCAAAAACTTGCTCATAAAGCGGTAAATAAATATGTGAGTTTTAAGATTGGAGGAAATACTTTAATGTTCTTTATTAAGCTTAAGTAAGTAAGGAGGTATTTATTGTGATTTGAGAAGAAGGTTAGGTTTTAATTGCACTATGTAGAAAATTCTTCAGTAAGCTGACCAGAGTTGTCTTGCAGACCAATAAGATTTACTTAGTTAATTCGCCACCAAGCTACTATCTATCGTAAATAAAGAGTAGAGGTTGTCACAGGAAATATTGAAACAAGATGAGCCCATTCTCTTTCCAACTTTGAACCTAAAACGCCGGTCAAAATCCATGTAAGCAAGATGACCAAAAAGGGTGCTAACCATTTCTTTGCTTGTTTCTCAAATTTATTTGCCTCTTTACCTTATGGCTTCAGTTTGACGAAAACATCCGTTTCTTCCGCTTCTAGTCGATGTCTACTTGCTGTGTATGTCGAATTGACACAAGATGCGACGTGACTCTGCAATACGAAACAGAGTATGGAATGGGTTCATTGTATATCATCATCATCATCAGATTTTCAAAACCCTTTTTTGTGACACTTAAAGAAGTATAGAGTGAAAGCTATTCAGTGAGAGGCGGAATATACTTATTTAACGTTTAATATTGAGAGTGCCATTTGCTTAGCACATCTAACGGCTCTCAGTCTATCTCAGTTAGTTAGCTGTAAGAAGTTTTGGTGCTGAGTTCTAATCCAACGTCTGTTGCAAGGATGGTATACTCTATGAGCAAAAAATAGTAAGACTTTGTTCATATTTTGAAAATTCTTAGTTTATTCTTCAAAATCTACTTCATTCCCCTCAAAGTAATCCATCTTGACACTAATATACTTGTGCTAACGTGTTTTTCCAATCCTCGAAACAGTTGTTAACGTCAATTTCCAGAATAGTCTCCAAAGCCCGTAGCGATTCAAGTTTAATGTCTTCAATTGGCTCAAAATGGCTTGGTTTTTCTGAATAGTCAGAAATCTCACAGAGCTTAATTAGGCGAATGTGGTGGTTGCGGCACGATATTGGTTGAAAATTTGGCGAAAAACTCACGAAGAATCAAGTATGCGGCGGTACATTATCGTGGCGTAAAAACCAAGAGTTGTCGGTCCATAATATTCAAATAGTATTCCTTGTTTACAGTTTGGTCGGTCGGAAGGTCGAGTGCGCCACACCTCGGTAGTGGAAGAAAACTGTCAACATAACCTTGATTTTTGACCTTTAACGTGGTTTTTTGGCTTTGGCTCAACTTTGCCTGAATAGTCGGTCGATTGATCGTCTGTTTCCGAATGGTAAGCATAGATCCAAGACTCATCGCCAGTAATAATATCTTTAATGACGTTCTAGTAGTCGGAAAGCATTGTTTCACAGACGTTAACGCTACGCTATTTTTCGAAAAAAATTAGTGATTTTGGAACCAATCGAGTTTTCACTTTTCTCAGGCCCAAATGATCTTTCAAAGTGGTTTTTACTAATCCTTCCGATATTTCAACAATGCCAGTAAGGTGACTGTTAATCGTCGATTCTCAAGTACCAATTCCTTTATTTTATTGACGTTTTGATCATCAGTTGATGTTGATAACCGTTCTTGTCTTGGTTCTGGTTCTTTGATAATTTATACCAAAGATTTTTAAGACTATCCTAATTTCTGTGGAGTATTCGACAAGTCTTGTTCTCCAACTCTGACAAATAATTCATATCTAGACCAATAGTATATTCATATCTGGATTTTCATACGGCCAATCATGTACCGCTATTTTTTCCAGTTTTAATGTCTTTTTCACAGAAGAGAAAGTTGTAAGGCCTTCATAGGAGACTTCCCACCAAACCTTTGCAGCAGCTGCATGGTGTGCACGTTGAGTACTTGGAGTAAAATTTTTTGTGCAGATTTTGTCACTGAAGAAGCCATTCATATCTTTTCACCCTAATTGGCTTCAGAAGATGACCAATTGGCCGAAGTTAGGCTGTAGAGATGATCGCGAATAAGTCTTGACATTGCTTTGGTTCTTATATCTATTTTTCTTGACATAATTTGCTAAGGAGATTTTGAATTGGTTCGAATCACGCGACATAAACGCGTGCCACAAATTAAACATTCTGGAGTTAAAGTAATAACCTTCAAAACTCACCATAAATTACTTAAAGAGCCCGAAAAACAAAAACAGTTAGAAACTTTTCGTAAATACATGCATGCATATAAATTTATTTTTATGGGTACTTTGGCAAAATTTCCGCCTTTTATCATCGACTTCGTAAACTTAATTAAGCATCTATTGATTTCGGTAAGTCCTAGTATTTATAATGGTTGATCACACAAAACTTAGTCTAGTATTTAGCCTCCTTTACTTATTCTCCATATTTAATAAAACTTTTTGTTAATATTTAAGCTTTGATTTGGCTTGAATTTTACTTAGAAGTAGTCGTCTGTATGGTAAGTATGAATGTTGATATTTTAAAGCAGTCACAGTTCGTAAGGCAGCCACCTCGTGAACTGCCATAAGAGAGCTCTCTTGCGTGCAGCCTAAAAAAACCGGCCAGCTTTAGAAGCGACTGCGTTGCGCACTGCGACGATATTCTATACTAATATTATTATTAATTATTAAATTAACACACACATGCTGTATAATCATTATGTTTCAGTAATAAATAACTTGAAATGCTTAAATGTAAGTTCTCTTCGTCGCTCTCTTGATCACCCGCTCTATACTAATCACTACTATTTCAATATTAAAATCGCTTAATTATTTTAGATCGTTAATTAATTCATACATTCTTTTACATACACATTTACTCGTCATCATCTTCATCGCCATCATCCTCGTCGTCATCAATGTCGTCCTCATCGATTTCTTCGTCTTCCTCATTATCATTTTCATCAGTGCTATCGCTTCGTTTCAAATTTTTCACACCACTTTTGGTTGGCGCCCTTTTCTGTAACGGCTTTTTGGTGGCTGTTTTGGTTTTCGATGCGGCTACTTCGCCGTAATCCAACTCATCTTCATCTTCGGTGTCCAATTCATCGTCATCTTCTTCGTTACCGTCATTATCGAGTGCACCATCATCGTCACTATCATCGCCATCATTGTCTTTTCGTTTATTCAACTTCCGTTGTTCGTTATTTTTCGTTTGTTCCTTGACTAATTTGTCTAGCTCAGTGAGGTCCATAATTTTAACCCGCCGATTATTCGGATCCAGACATTTTACTTTGATGCTTACAAAGTCAGACAAGCGTTTATCATCCCAACTTGAATACTGTTAAATAGGAGTACAGTTTTATGATAATGATGATTATGATTTAATAAATACATAATTAGATAGACCCATAATGGTTAAACTCTAAATCAGTAAATCAACATATATTCTATAGATAAATAAGATTATAAATCTGATAAATCTGTACCTGATGATATGGACTCTCTACTTATTTACTCTTAAAAAATCATAGTGGTCTAAACCCCTGTCTTCCTCCGAGGCAATGACACATTGAACCTTCTGAAATAGTAAGCGTATCTATGGACGTAAATGAACCAATCACAATACAGTAACTTCAAATTATAGCAGAGAAATAGGTGGCGAGATTCATTGGGTTTGAAGTCCACTTTTAAGTGACTTGACATCGGCGTCGAATCAATACTTAAAAGAACATGGGTTTCGCTAGTTGTTTTTACAAGATACTGACAGAGCTGTGACCGATCCAATAATTTCCGAAGATACACAAATTATATTACATTTACAGTGTATCAAAGTAATAATCGAACCGTAAAAAGGCAGGAGTTTCGATCAGTATAATTCGTCGTATAGATTTAGTACAAATATTTTATATTTTATTTTAAAATGTATATATCATATGCTTAAATAACTAATAAAAAATATTGTAAGTTTCACATTTGTTATTTTTTAATTTACTACTTTTTCGTGAAAACATATATTTTAACCCCAAAGTAATAATGGTATACTATATGGCAACTCTACTTATGCATTGTAGAAATTGCAACTAAATTCAATTTTTATCAGTTAGTATAGAACAAGTAAGGGGAGTCCCAAAAATTCGGTATTCAGGTTAGACTAGTTCTGTGTTTAAGTGCTATAAGTATGATGGCTCCACAGGGTAAAAAACCATAGTTGAACAGCGGAAATCTGTCATTCGGTTGTCGAAATCGGGTAAATCTATCCGTGATATAAGAAAAATTGTGAAGCGAGCTCCGAAAACACTATTGAATATATTAAAAAGGTACAAAAATAACGGTAACTTCAGCAATAGACCAAAGCCGAGTAAGCGTAAAATTTTTCTGAGTCCGATGAGCTTTAAGTGCTTCAAAATTAGCTTCCTTAGCGGAGAAGTATTTAGGGAAGAAATCAGTTACAGAAGCTGTGCGGAAACACAACTATAATGGAAGAGTCGCGTGAAAAAAACCTTTTGTAAGCAAGGTCAACAAACAGAGACGAATCAACTTTGCAAAAAAGCATATTCTTAACGATTTTTTCTTCTGGAGCACTTCTTTTATACACGGACGAAAGTACATTCAACATCTTTCGGTCATACTCAAACAAATTAACCTACGGCCAACTGTGAAGCATGGCATGGGATCGGTAATGGTATGAGGCGCTATATCTGCTAGTGGACCAGGACTAATGCATATAATAGAAGGAAATATAAATAAGATGGCTTATTTGAATATTTTGAAAGCGAATGCGAAGGAAAGTGCTCCAAAATTGGACATAAAAAAATATTTTATATTTTACCAAGATAATGATCTCAAGCACAAGGCTAACGTTGTGTGAAGCTGGCTGCTGTACAATTGCCCTCACGTACTTGAAACTTCGCCACAATCCCCCGATTTGAATGTAATCGAGCATATATGGCATTATTTGGAGCAGAAATTAAATAGTCGCCACATTACGAAGATACCGGGGTTGATAGCAGACTTGAAAGAAGAGTGGAACCATATCCCACCTTCCTTCTACCGTAAATTGGTGGAATTTATGCCAAATCGATTGAAAACTGTTTTACAACAAAAAGGACTGCCCACTAAATATTAAGAAAAAAATCTATATTTAATATTTTACTTAATTTATTTGTACTTAATTATAAGCGTTCCATTATTATTTTGAGCCTGAATTCTACAACACAGAAGAACAGATACACGTTATTATAGTTATATTTTTCGTGGTAAATATGAAATATTTTAAAGTTTTTTTGGGGGGATATACATCATGTATATGAACATTAAACACAATTTTAATTTTTAATTTAAAATTTTTGTACTTAAGTTAAAAGTATTTTATTCAAACTGTTCCATTATAACTTTGAGCCGCTGTACATGTATTTTATTACAAATCTTTATTATCCCTTTCAAAATAGGCTCTGGATGCAATACAAGCATAATCAATTTTCCATACCCTTGTTATACAAGTTAGTTCTCGGCTATAAGCCTTCAGTGCCTTTAACGAATACTGATTTGTTCGGCTACGACCTAGTTTTGCAGCCCGATACGCTAAATTGTTTGATAGTTTCCACGTCTTATTCATAAACTCTCATCTCGTCACGAATAGTGATGCGATTAATGAATATAGGGTCCTCAGCTAAATTGTTAAGCAACTCTTTTGCGACCTCTAATCGACGTTGTTTTTGTCAAGGTTTTTTGAAGTATTTTTGTATGAGTCTCATTACAATAACACGTTTCATATCCAAAACATTAACCAAACTGTGTTGCGTCGACTCATAGAAGATGTTGAGATATGTACTCTACTATTTCTCTGATGGCAATACTATGATTTTCAAGCACCCTTTCTTTAACATTTTGGCTGCTATCGCCATTTACAGAGGTGGGTGGACGATTCATATGAGGCAAGTTTTCGCTGACTTCACACTTCTCTTTAATGCTTTGTACAACTAAATTACTTGTGTTCGAGACTACCTAAAAAAATTGCTACATTTTTCGCGATTCCGTATCTGTGTTCCTTTTTTCCGTGGAAAAATAATCAGACAAACTTTACGCGTCGAAAACAAAGAGCTTTGGTCTCACAATTCGTTTAGACTTTTTAAATTGATTTTCTGACTTTATTATTGTCATCTAGCTTTCTAATATGTTATTTTTAATTAAAGGAATAAAAACGTTAATTTTTCGGCTGCATCAAAGCTTATAATACCCTCCACAGGTGCATTTCTAATAGAAGTATTTTCTTATATTGATTTTGTTCGATCAATTTGAATGACAGCTATATGTTATGGTTTCAGATTGTAGTCAAATCAAAAAATTGTTCATATAAAAAACATGATTTTGATCGTTCATGGGCCGATATCGGCGGTTCTTATAAATAAGGCGAAAGAAATGTGTGCAAGATTTCGAATCGATATCTCATAAGCTGAGGATGAATATACTAAAAAATATTATTTTATTCGTGCTGGGTTTTGAATTCGTTATAAACTTATGCAACATGTGCAAAAATGTTCACTTCAAAGCTGTGGCCTCTTCAAATATTGTCCATAATTCCATCATATCAAATCTTAAAAAATAGTATTGAAGCTTTCAAAGATCTCAAGAGCAATCTTTAGTAAAAGCATTAACATAGTTTTCCAGCAATTAGAAAAAAGTAGAACTATATCTCGACTCTTTTTTCAATCTATCTTAGAACGCATATCTAATTTTTGGCTCCAAGTACTACCAAGATATGTACGTACCCCTGTGAAATACTACAATCCGATCTCAACAACCACATAAATTAAAGAAAAACTAATTTTTTACAATGCCTCCAAAATCCCTATAGAGTACTTGAATCCGATCTCGTGGATGAGATAACAATAATAATAAAATATTTTTTTAATATCCCTCCATAATCTTTGACGCATGATTTAGTCCGATCTCAGCACTCGCTTAATGCTAAAAACATTTAATATTCCTCCATAATTCATAATTAGCTTAAACTTTCAATATCCTTATTTAGCTTAAAAATAGCGTAGAAACCTTTTTCATTTACTCACCACCGAGCTGGATGTGAAGAGCAGCTCCTCCGGTGCGGTCTTCACACGAATATATTTTTGCAACAAGTTATTATCATCTTTTCGCCATAAACATAAACGATTATTTTTGGAATAATGCTCATTCAAATCGCGTTTGTACAGTAGCAACTCAAGCGAATGTTGTCCGACTGCTGCTGAAGAGCCTGCCGTTGCACCTGGCGTTGCGGATGTGCTAGTTTTTTCGGTGAACTGCTTTTTGGGTGGCAAATTATTAGCTGCTGCTGCTGCACCACTACCACCAACACCAGCCTTCTTTGCTGTTGCCGCCAGGTTTGCGGCACCAGTCGTTGCTTGCGCCTCATAGTCCTCGTAATCGTCCAGCTCATCATCACTCAACTCCTCATTCAGCACAGCATCTTCATCCTCATCGATGTCATCATCATTGTCCTCATCATCATCATCATCATCACTTTCTTCGTATGCAGCACTGGGTGCTTTTCGTTTAGCCACCACTGTTTGTTGCTTACCACCACCCACATTCGTAGCGCCTTTACGCTTTCGGCCACGTTTGGCATTGCCGCCACCGCCACCGCTGATGCTGCTTGCACCACCGCCGCCAGCTGCGGCGGCAGCAACACGACTTTGCTTTTGCTTTTTGCCATTTTTATTGGCCGATGATGAGGCGGCCGGACGCCAATCCTCCTCAGAGTCGTCATCATCCTCACTGTAATCCTCCTCGGAGTCCTCGAAAGTGGTGGTCACCAGTTCTGTGCGACTACGCATTTTCCGGTTGTTCAAGTTCTGTTGCGGAGCTTGTTGAAAAGATGCTTTGTTTTTTTTGCTTTAGCTGCTTACTTTGCGTTTGCTGGCTGATAGCAGATACCGTTAGTATTGGAAATGTGTCAAGGAGTGGGGGCGTTGTGCAAAATTCGCAAATTTTCTATTAAATACCAACAGTGTATATTGTTGTGTTACGCTTATGTTAATGCAAATTTCCACTTTTCACTTTATTCGGCTGAAGTTTAATCTTCTCACATATTTCTCAATTCACAAATATTTTCTTACAAATTTTTAATTGCAAAATAATCCGTTTTCTTTTCGTTTCGTCTACGATTTATCGCATCAACACTTCGGCTCACCGTGAGAATCGTATTTACGTTATTTTTTTCTATGCAGTTCCTTTTCCTGCCACAACCGTACTCTCTTAGTTGTGCTCAGTGACTGAGTACTAAAGAGTTTTCTACATACCGTTATGCAGGCATGTATATTTGCAGAAATATTGTCCTGTTGTTTCACCTCGAGAAACAAGAGATCTAAAATCGCATAACCTTTCTACTAAACAACCAAAAGTTGGCGTACATGTTTGCGTATGTAAATTTTACATGCAAATATTCCAAGAAGTACCATTCTCCGCGCTCATAGCATCCTTGTAAACGTAAATCTCCCACTTTCTGCTTAGGGGATGAAATATATAAGTGCAAAATGTCAGTCTAAAAGTAGAACATTTCTTGAAAAGCGTGTTTTGTGGTGAAAAGCTTTACATGTCAGAACTTAAAAAGCTCTCTGTTTACACTACACACCATGAAAAGCTTATTAACCAACTATTTCCTTCATTTCTTCTTTACATATATTTTCCAGTTCCTTACCAAATTCAAACAGAAAAATCATTTTACATTGCGTGCTTCATAACGCAAAACGATGACTGCCAAGTTTTGCGAATTTTTCGATGACTTCTTCGGCGGTGATTTCGATGTCATGATGCGTATGAAGCAACGCTAATCCAACTAGTCTTTCTTGAAGCATGGTCGTCCTAAGCCATGTTTTGATGCGGCGAAGATAGGAAAAAGAACGTTCAGAACTCGCGTTTGTTACGGGAAGTGTACAGAATACTCGGAGATAGGTGTGGATTGTTGGGAATATGTCGACATCACATTTTCTTAATGTTGCCAGTGCAGAAGTTGGAATTTCGCTGCCTTCAATTTTTTGTTGCTGCTGCCAGTGACATTGCCAGTAGCTTAATTCACCTTTGAATTTACATTTTTGTACGCTTTTTTCATCATCCAGAAGATTCCCGAAACTTCTTGTTAAAAACGAGCTCCAAATCTTCTTTGATGGTATCCAGCAGAGGTATGTAGACAGAGACGCTGTAGTAATCTTCGCAAGTTTTCACGTCGTAATTTTCGCGTTTCGTTTGTCGACCACATGTTCTCGGTTTCGCTTCGTCAACATCGAGTTTTTCCGCCATTTTCTTGGCTTCTGAATAAATCAATCGGAATATTTCATCAACTTTTTCCCTCTTTTTTTCCAACGTGGCAAGCAACGTCCCAATCATTTTTGATGCCTTCGCCAAATCAATTGCTTCCTTTTGAAGAACTACGCTGACGAATGGGTGAGCGATAGAATGTCGCTGAGACAGAAAGAGCCCGACGATAAATTCGAACTTGCACAAAGCCGATATGAGAATTGTTGCTTTGCCTGCTGTTTCTCTGTTCTTCCACTCACTGATTTTTGACAGATCTTCGATGACCAACGGTAACTTCGCAACAAATTGAAGGACAGCATCGTGCCTCTCTACCCATCTTGTTTCACACAACTGGACAATTTTTTCACCAAGTATCTTGCTAATCCAGTCACACGTTTTGGAAATGAGTTCTTGAAGAATTTGTCGACTTCTCGAATGGCACTGGCAACGTTTTCGATTAATCGTACTTTCACTGACTTTGAAATACTGTTGTTGAGTTTGTGCGAGAAACACGGAGTCGTGACAGCATATTCGGTCAAACATTTTTTTTTTACAAAATGTGAATAAAAATCGGGAACATTTCCCGACAGAGCCGGGAAAGTTTCCGTGCCTGATTGCCAGGCGTTTCCCGACCAGCTGTTATCGTCGGGAATCGCCGGGTTCCGAGGACGAGGGCAAGTTAAAACACGGGTTCTATATGCAAAATTGGCTACTACTATTGTTGAATAAACAAACCTAACCTCAATTTTTATGTAAACACTCGTTTGAATGTCAGTGAAATTTCACCACGCACAAAAATGAACAGTAAAATCGAAACAACATCGATACTTACCATTTTAGATATTCAAAATTGGGCACTTTATTTTCCAGAATAAGGTATAACTTCACAGAAATTGACGAAAATGAAATGGGTAACTTGGGCAACTTATAGTTACTATATAGATGATTCCGCTCAGCTGGGCATAGCGTGATTCTATTGGACAGTCAAGTTGAGACGTTTTTGGCGAGATAAACGGATTTTGGAATGTAGTCATGTGTAGAAGTTCACGCAAGTGAGGAAAGTTCTCTGATCGCCATTCACTTGGGAGTGGCCAGAAACGATTCTCTTACACATGGCTCAAGCAGCTCGCTACTTCCGGTCTTTGACCAAGTATCCTCTGGGTAGCCTAAGAACATCCGTTCGAAGGCGAGCTAAAGTGAGAAGGCGAAACACCCCCTACATAGGGTTGTGCGTTGGGCTTGGGACCCGCGACGTAAAAAAACACCCTCAGTGAATAGCTATAACCAGCCTCGGATGAGAGACCCCCTTTTGATGACGACCATGGCAAACGAAATAAGGACTACGATATAAGGGCATGCACCTGGAATGTCCGGACCCTTAATTGGGAAGGTGCCGCTGCCCAGCTGGTTGATGTCCTCGTAAAAACAAAGGCTGACATCACCGCCGTCCAAGAAATGCGATGGACGGGACAATGACGGAGACGAGTAGGTCCTTGTGACATTTACTACAGTGGCCATATAAAGGAGCGCAAGTTTGGTGTTGGATTCGTGGTGGGAGAGAGACTCCGTCGCCGAGTACTATCATTCACTCGGGTGAATGAACGTCTAGCCACAATCCGCATCAAAGCGAGGTTCTTCAACATATCGCTGATTTGCGCCCCCGCCCCGATGGAAGAGAAGGACGATGTGACCAAAGATGCCTTCTATGAGCGCTTGGAGCGCGCTTTTGAGAGCTGCCTGTCAAATTGGCGACTTTAACGCCAGGGTGGGCAAAGAAGGTATATTTGGCACTACGGTCGGTAAATTCAGCCTCCACGACGAAATAGCCCCAAATGGGTTGAGGCTGATTAACTTCGCCGGGGCCCGAAATATGGTTATCTGTAGTACTAGATTCCAGCATAAGAAGATTCATCAAGCTACCTGGCTGTGCAGAAGGTTCGACGTCGAGAAGCTGCAATCACAACAGACAGCCGAACGATTTTCTACTCGGCTTGCACTCCCGCTCTCTGAGAGAACTCGTCAACAACTCGGTATAAGGGAACTGTGGGACGGCATTTCAAATTCCTTACGTACAGCTGCAACTGAAGCCATTAGTTTTCGGAAAGTGCAAAAGAACAGCTGGTACGACGAGGAGTGCCGTGTCGCAGCGGAGAGAAAATAGGCTGCATGCCTCGCAACGTTACGATCGACCACAACACGTGCGGGATGGGATAGATACCGAGAGTTGAAGAGGGAAGCGAGACGCATTTGCAGACAGAAAAAGAAAGAGGCTGAAATGCGTGAGTACGAAGAGCTTGATAAGCTGGCCGAAAAATGCGGCGGCTTACATAAGGTTCCAAGACCGGAGCATACTCTTGTAGAACCCCCAAAGGGGATCTAGTGACCGATGCCCAGAGCATGGGAAGGAAATTTCCCTAATGGAAATTTAAAATTACCTTCAATAAGGCAACAAACAAACGAAACTGGTGCTGAATCAGATCACTTTAACTATGCTAAATAAAACTTAAAACAATAACGGATGACTCTTTACTAGACCGTGTATACAAATTGCCCGCCCATGAAGAACGCAATTACACGTCTCAAGAACAACAAAGTGGCGAGGCAGATGGATTTCCGGCCAAGCTATTCAAAGGAGGCGAAGAACTGAAAAGTAGCAGCTTCTTTGTAGAATATAGTCTATCGAAAGCGCAGCGCTGCCAGCTCGATTTCCAAGCATTGAAGCCGTCACGGAAGGTATTCTCCGGAATAGCCTCGAGAAACGAGGTGCATGTTGCTGGGATCCCCTCTGTCGTCTCAAAAAGATGGGAAGATTGCCACTTTGTCTCGGGATCATACTCAAGGATCCATGACTAGTCACCGTTGATTACGTTATTCAAAAATTCACACATGTTCAAATTTTCTTGGCACACTTCCACTCGCCGCAATTTCTGGTCGACAGTGAGCACTTTTGGGACCATCTTCGCGCACACCTTGCGCATGTTCAAGTGCTCCGTCACAATGTCATGAACCACAGATTTTGATAAATTTAACATCTGGGCAATTAAACGAATACTTATTCGACGGTCTGAGTTTAAAGCTTTGCGCACACGAGTCACATTGACGGTGTTTGTCGTAGTCGTAGATTTCCCAGGACATTCTCCTTCAGCGACTTTTCCCGGCCGTTCAAAAAGGCCTGGTGCCACCGAAACACACCACCTCTTGCTAACATCTGGGTAAGTCTGCTTGATCATATAAAACGTCTCTGTCGCAGATTTACCGAGGTTTCACATAGAGATTTTGAATTGGCA